>NC_086337.1:12848874-13148874 GCF_032445375.1 Bacillus rossius redtenbacheri
ATGCAACTGTTCAACCGAGTAGCACCCGGCGCCGCACCAACCGCCGCGCTCGCAACCATTACCACCCTCCTACACAATGAACTGCAACCGTTCATGCGGTGTTACCGCGCAGAGGAAGTCGAGGACTACGTCCGACAAGCCATAGACACGGAACGGAACATCCGGGGACTGCGGCACTACGACCCCCCGAACACCGACCGGGACCTGGTCAGACGCCCAAGGGGTCAGAGAATAGCCAGCGTCCAGAACCGGGAAGCAGGGGGCTACCCACCCGACCGCCCGCGACGAGCCATCGAGGACGCACCACCACCTGGTAGGCCTGATGGGACATCGACACAACAGGAACCCCCACTACCGCGATGCCAGTTGGGCTGTCCCGCAGGTACCCGCCACTGGCATGTCGACTGACCTTCACGCCGGCAAACACCACCCGCCGCCAACACGTCGGGAAACGCCCACCCGGGGGCACGGCTGTAAAACCCGCGCCTCCGAGCAACCCGAGCCAACCCACACCCGCCGCGGAAACAGCCACACCGCAGCTACACCAGCTAGTCCGCCCACGCGACAGCCTACTCCGCATCCCAGTGGAAGTCAACGGGCGACCCACGGCGGCCCTGGTAGACACGGGCGCGAGCCACGTGTTCGTGGCCCCCCACCTGGTACCCCCCGGCGCGCTGCAGCCCCACCAAGCCGAGTTGCGGTTAGCAACCAGCACACAACCGGGAAGGACGGTGGGGCAAGCCGAACTCGAGGTACGCATTCGGGACGACGTCACTACGGTAACCGCCCTAGTGGTAGAGGACTTACACGAAGGGATAGTACTAGGCCAACCATGGTTAGCGGGACAAGATGCGGTGATCGAAATGAAACCCAGACGAGTTTACATTGGCACTCGCGAGCGGCTCAAGGTGTATGCAATAGGCACTACCCCCGAGAGTCAGGGGGAGAAAGTAACCTTAGACCAGTTCCGCCACAACGTCCCCCACGAGTACCGCACAGCAGTGGAACGCGTGTTGGCAGAAAGACAGGACGTCTTCGCGGTAGCCGACCCACTGAAGCGCACCACCATCACCGAACACCACATCCCGACCACCCACGACAACCCAGTATTATGAAGATAAAATAAATATTTGTATATGGAAACATTAAGGTACCTGAATACTCCTATGGTAGTAGCTGACAATAGAACGACCTTTAGCACACACATTATTCATCCCAACCACACTGTTCTTTGCATCATTCACTGCAAGCTGTAAAAATGGGCAAAACACAAAATGTGTTCCCATGATGACATGGCAACAGCTGCAGTCAGGTTTCTTGCATTATCAGAAGCTACTTAAATGAGAATGGTGTTGCCTCCTTGCGGGATGTTTCAGAGAGTTTTTGCTGGATAGTTTCACTGGTGTGACTTCCTGGGAAATGGTTTGTGGCCAAGGTGTGATTCTTCAATATGAAGTCACTTGTCAAGTAATGAATGTGAGGGACAAATAGCTGTTTTGACTGCAGTTCAGGTAGAGCCTCATCCAACTCTAAACTTATGCTTTTTGAAGCCTTTTCCACAATTTCTGGAATGATTCTTCTCTTAAGTGTTGTCCGGGATGGTACCTGATATTCTGGAATCACTTTAGTCATTAAATCTTGACGCCGTCCCCGCTGCCTGTCCTGAAATTTGGTTAGTTAAATTGATATAAAGTGAATTTGGTCTCAAGGGCGGGGTTCCTGGCCTCGTGGCTGCAGGCAGGGACGCATCGACAAAGGGCCCCCGGGCTGTTATGGCCTCCCAGGACGCCGTATTAGTGAAATACACACGTAACTTTAAGTGTTTTATTCCGGTAGCACACGTTACAGAACGTCACACAAGGCACTGGCATGTGACTGGCCATATCATCGTCAACCTTCACTCCACCTACACGGCCCTCGAATGGCGGCACTGATTACGTCTCACGGTGTTCCGAGGACTACTCCACCGAGGAGTGCAGGCTAACCTGAGCTGCGGTGATGACGGCTCGTGGCGCGGCAAGTCTGGTGCGCGGCACGTGATAGTTCGTAATACGCTTACTACGTGAATCTACTACTTTCTTTGCGGGTTTACAATTAATACTGATTTATACATGGACGTGATGATGACGACACACACTAATCTAGACATGACAATTGACACTAAATAATTACGAGTACGTCCCGGACTCAAAGTGGGTTCGGTACCCGGACTTCTAAGGATCACGTGATGCGAGACTGATTCTCACAGTGGCGTGAGCCACGTTTAAACTGGGAACGGGCACGACGGGACCCAACGTGGTCTCTCGTTCATGTCCGTTGCACGTCCCAGGGATTGAAGCGTTCGTAAGTTCAGTTCCGCGTTTGGCGCAATGCTGCCCTGCGTGGGCTAAGTTACTATTCTCCGTGGGGAGGTTTTATAGCGTGAGGCGCAGGCGATTCGGCGGGCCGCCTAAAAATGCAGAATTACGTATAACGCTGGAAAACCCGTGGTCGGGTTGCACACTTTATCTAAGGACCGCACGACATGTACGGCCGGTTAGGGCCGACCGGGGAGCTGTAGAAAGTAGTTTCGGAGATAATTACCTATTGATGCTAAACGTGGAAACCGGCGTGAAAACTGGATGCTCCCCGTGCGTGGGGCTGCTGGCCCTGGTGAGTGCTGGATGGTGACTGACGACTCTCCCTGGCAACCGGGCCAGGGAGGGGAGGATGTGCGCGGGAAAACGATGGAGCACGGGAAGGCAATGCCGGCCAGTTTTGTGAGCGGAAATATTTGACACTGCTATTACTTAATTAGAGACAATTTTTATACATATTAAAAGTTTTAATTTCTGTCTGTTAAATGAATAGATATCTGAAGAGCATTGCCACACCCGGCCGGGCGCTTTGACCGTTTAATTGGCCGTGACTGACGTCACGCCGTTCGAGGCGCTGCACTATGGCACATGCGTGGCTGTGTTCGTTGCATTAGCACTGACTCAGGTGTTGAGGACACATAGCGGCCTGTGCTCTCAGAGGGAGCACCGACGGCAGCGTCAATCTCTAAACTGAGGAGAGTCAACAAATTGTATGTCGAAAAATTCCCACAGACAAGTTTGGCCATTTTCTTGTCAATCATTTTTGTTTTTGGATGATCTGCTGGCAATTTAGGTTTCTTTTGGAGAAATGTATCTAAATTAGGTTGTCTTGCATCTTTTCTCTTATGTGCTGCTAATTTCTGAGTACATGACAGTTCCCTTTCTGTTTCAAATGACGTGTATTTTGCCGGGTGGGCAGATTTTAGATGTCTGGCCAAGGTAGAGGTTGTACCAGTTGGTGTTTTTAACTTTTGATGACAATAATGACATTTAGCTGTTTGTTCACTTTTTTTTTTAAATGCTGCCATATACTTGCAGAAGCTTGTGGCTCCTGGTTTTTTTCCATTGATTTATTTAATAATTCATATAATAAAGTTTATAACCTAAAGAAACAATTCACATAAAAGTTCTACTGACATGTGGGCAGTCCTAACAATAGTCGACTTGCACTGTGTGTCCCAAATTTAACGTTAATGCACCATACATATTTCTTATAAAACAAAAATGCTTTAATCTCGGGTGCAGTGTATGAATAACGTGTATTTAATACCGAATTTTAATCCAATATTGTAATATTAAGTACACATATATCTGGAATGAACACAAACCAAACGTAAGCAAAAGCAAGTTGTGTTCCCTTACTACCGATTCTACTGGTAATCCGTAACCCGAAACGTCCAATATAGTGTTTTATCACGTAATCGTCGCGTGGGAATAATCGTTGCACCATTATTTTAGGGCGTCAAAATTTGAAGAAAAAAATAATTATCGCAGAAAAGTCGCATGATGTTTTTGGTCCCGCTGTTAGATTCTGAGGGCTTTGTGTAGGTTTTCCCCCCATATAAAACAATGTATTTTAAAGTTGTAATTTAGTATTAATTTGGATGTTACCGCTTAATAATTTAATTTACAGAAATACGAAATTGTGTCACCTGTGGATGTTATTTTAAAGATGTTTTCAAACTTTTTAACTTTTACCTATTCGTTTTCAGCGCCGCTATGTATCGAGTATAAAAATGTAGCCAGCGTTAGTTCATGTTTGCTTATGTTGAATACTATGTAGAACGCGCGCATGTCGTCGGATGTCGATATCGATAGCTCGCAGATCGCATGGCATGCGCGCGCTCTGTATTTTGCAGAGTTAACTACATTTGATAGTCCGCACTCTTTCGTGGTGTGTACTGGAACAATAGTTATCGTTAGTTCCCACTCACATTCGGGTCACGGGTTTCATTTTTCTATTTAAAGTGAAGCAAAAATTTTTTTTTTGCATAACTTTTTTATTTAAATAGTTTATCGTGCTTTTGTATACTCTACTTTGTAAATAAACGTACTTTCCATGAATAGGTTTTGTTTTTATGAATAACTTTACGTGATTTTTTTTTTTCGCAGAAAAATCGCACCTCTATTTTTAAAATTTAATTTTATTATAAAATGTGCGACAATTATGCAATAAAACACAGTATAGGTATCGACCAGTTGAAGTGTCGGCGAAAGGAAGTTCTACCGTTGGAACATAGCCTCAATGTAAACAATATGGCATCCCACTATCCTAGTGTTGCTACTTGTATGTCTTTAGTGCTCTGTGCTTAGAAAATGTAGCTTACACATAAAAATAGAACTCTGTTTTTATTAAAATCATTCTAAGACTTAAACAAGTTTATTCTGCAAGTGAATTTTTGTATTATTGCATATGTCGATCACTTTACTTAATCATGCAGACGGCTTTAGCTAATGGAAAGGTTAACATGCGTGCGTAGTAAATTTTTTATACCCTGCTATTTTTTCGTTGCCCGAAATTACCATGTTTTACATGTATGTATGAGTGTCTATTTTACATAATAAAACCATACACGTGGATTGTGGGTATTTTTAAAATGTGGAAACTAACAAGCTCTAGTGTCATAAAAAAGAAACCCAAACCCAAATTTTTTGACACGAATTTGAACAGAACTATTTTAAAGTTCGGTTCCAGTTAGAAATTTCGAACGTTCGCACAGCCTTAATAGCTGGTGTTACCCAGATATCATGAAGTTATGGGGGTTATGGTTTGAGGAAGGATGTGTGCTAGTGTGAGTCCTTGAGAGGTTGTGGATCATCTATATGGCTAGACATCAAGTTTTATTGTTTGTGGAAGATAGTGTTTTAGTGTGAGTGCTTCGGGGGTTTTGATTCATCTATTTGGCTGGTGTTACCCAGACGTCATTACATTATTGGGGGTTATTGTTTGAGGTAAAGTTTAAAAAATTTAATACAATTCGCAAGTTGGCATTCAGATTGTTTCTTTGCGATGGCAGGGTGTCCACTCAAACATCATTTCAAAATTCCCTGACATTTCCTTGTTTTCCCTGACTAGGGATATAATTTTCCCTGACATAAATCACTTATATTTTATTTTATGCAGCATACTTACCATTTGTAACTGAGCTTCTGTACACTTCATGGATGTGTCACAACAACGTTTATACAGTTCATTTCAAAGTTGCTATGTTAATAGGCCAACAAGTAAACTTTGTCACAACAATGAACAAAAAAATAACTTAAATACACCAAAATTATTAGTTTCACACTGACAAAGAAGTAAAAACTTTTCTTTATACAACACTAGCATGTTATTTCTGTAGGTTTTTCATATCTTCTTCAATTGCAGAAACAGCCCTACAAGCTACTGTATTTATACACCACGTGACTTCTGTTTTCGTCACATAATCTTTTATTACAAAACCTTCTATTTTAGGTGATTAACCTGAGCTTGATCTAGGCTTAAGTGCAAAATTACCAATATTAGATGCTTTTTCAGAGCTCAATGAAGCAGTTCCTGTTGTTGAAGTTAAAGTGGCTGGTTCTGCAACACTCTTGTCAGATTCACAAGGCGATGACAGTTTAAAAAATTCCTTAACACACTTGCTTGATCCACTATCACGAACAGCATGTGAATGTTTCACACCTGCCATGTGGCTTCGTACAGCTCGCTTACCCATATTACTTAATCAAAATGTTGTCTTACATTTAGAAGAAAATGCAGAATATCGGTCTTTCTCAACAGGTTGCAGCCACGAAGAAAAATTGCTGTCAAGAAGCCATCGGTCGTTGAATGAAGTCTTTCTCATCTTCGACATTTTAGAGAGGGCCTATTACAAACTATATTGTGGTAAAGAAACCTATATCATCCATGAATATGTGAAGTTATACGACTTTTAAAACGCACCAAAGCCGACGCCACATTGCTATCACATTCACCACACGGCGGTCTCTATAAAGAAAGGACTCCACTACAGCTATGAACACGTGTGTGCTGGATCAGCATCTGCTATCACATCCCTTCTGTATGCTCTCGCACAGCACGGCACTGCCTCTTATCATATCTCACTTCCTTTATATTTGTTTGCTGCTTAAGTATTTACAGGAGGGAAAGGAGTGAGGAAAAGTATTGATTCACATTATGTCGTAGCAGACAGCCTGCGTAATGCATATCAACTAACAACCATGCTAGAGCCAGCCACGGCAAGCGAGACCAGAGTGCTGTCCGCGTCGAGACTGATCTGGCGGGCGGTGAGGCTTCGGTGGTACACGGCCAGTACAGCGTGGGCGGGCCTACCTGCGGCACTGACGAACCTTCCTCAGCACGTATTCAGCTGTCCTAACTCCCTCGTTGTTAGAAACATGATGACTTCTCTTCTGAGTTTTAGACAATTTACTTGTGACTGCTTAGGCCTATTTTCCTTCAAATATCCTGCACTTTATTCTTCACCATCTTGTATTTGCTAGAGCGCGCCGGCTGTATTCCGTGCCAGCGGCCATTCCTTAAAATAACGACTGTCGACTGGCTAAAATATCCTCTTTTCCCTGACTTTTCCCTGACTTTTCCCTGACATGAGAAATTCCCGGACTTTTCCCTGAATTCCCGGTTATCCCGACGAGTGGACACCCTGGATGGCTATGACTGTGTTAGTAAGCAAGTTATAAATATTAGGTATTAATCTAAAAATAAATTTTAGTATGGCACTTGGTTTTCAAAAAGTTATGATTTTGTTATAAGTATTGTTTAGAAAAATTTTTGAACTTTATTTTATCAGACTATGTTTAAAAATTTTTTTTAATATTTGTGTAGAACCATTGAAGATTTGTTTATGTAGACCACTGGTTATGGCTTTCCTATGTGATTGATGTGACCCATCTTTACGAATAAATCCATGTTGCTAAATCTCCTGCCAGTGTGGGTGTGTGTATGTGCATTTGTTGCTACTAATTATGTAAAATCAGCTCCATTATTCCTTCATTAATAAATAATGCTCCCCCCTGCACACCAAATGTATATACAGTAGAGTCTCGCTAATCCGGACCCGCTAGTCCGGACATCCGGTTAATCCGCGCGGATCTAAAAAAAATAAATGATGAAAAATAAATTTGTGACAAAGGAAAATAAGAAAATACATTTCTAAGAGAGGGTCTTCTTGCCCTCAGTTGCCGGGAGTCTTACAGCTAGTTTTCCGCTCATCGTCTGTTTTCCAAGAAGTGACTCACTATATACCTGCGAGTTGTTTTGTTTTGTTCCCTTCAGTCGATGGTTACTCATGCTGGTGATAGGTGCTCGTGACAGTTATTTTTATTCAGTGCGAGTGTTGTACATATTGTGTGCACTTATTAAAAGGAACGTAACGGCTACTAAACCTAAGAAATAGACTGCAACAATGGAACAAAAACACCAAGCCTTATTTTCTATTGATGCGGGTGAATAATTAACTAGAATCGCGCAAGATTTAGGAGTGGGAAAACAAACTGTTTCTGATTAAAAAAAAAATCGGGAAGAAATTGAAGATTTTTGTGCCAAAATGGTGAATAAAGAATAATCCTGGAGCCCTCATAGCAGGAGCCCTCCGGGGTTTAAAATTTCTGAAGCTTTTGAAGTATTTATTATTTATTATTTATTTAAAATGAAATGGGGGGAAAAAAACAAAGTTGTTTATTGATTTATTTGACGCCACTCCCGCTGCCTGTTTAAGTTTTTAATTAAATATTAGCGTTGGAAAAGATCTCAGGGGTTTTAACGGGGGTTCGGCCTCTTGGCTGCAGGCAGGAGCGCGTCGTGGTTCGGAACCTACCTGGGCTGTTCAGGCCACCCAGGACGCCTTGTAAATAACTGGTAAACGAATTAACAGGACACTGCACTTTATTCAGTATCGATACACTTATTGGTCCCGGTACTGGCAGCGTCCGTTGTCTGACCGCTGCGACACGCGTATATCTGAACGTAAACGGTGCGCGCGACCAGGATAGGTTGCAAAGTAATATCTACGAACTGATACAGTGGTTACTTATCCATATTAAGGATATGGCGGATAGTTGCGGAGCTTCTGTATTGCAACAACTTAGGCAGACACATTAACATGAAGAGTAGCACCTCTGTTCAAGATTGTTTGCAATCTAACATGCGGCGAATAATAATGTCTCGAAAATACGTAGATACGGTAAGCTGGAGACGTACACATTATAGTCTTTTTTGAAATTGAAAGTTATTCAGTTAGATTGCACGTTACAAGTTACACATTTAAGATGGTGAAAATTAAAAGGCGAAAGTTAGTCCGTTAGCCTTCAACACTCGTTACAAAGAGTCTTCGATGATGACATTTAATTGGCCATGGAGCCGAAACTGCGTACCACTATTATGCTGTCCTTAAGCTGGACATGGAATTACGTAATATAAGTAAAGTTCCATGTTGGGATGAATTTAATAAGTTACGAGTCGCACGAAATATCGTGCGACTGGGTGGGGTCGGCGTCGAGCTGATTAAATGATTTATAAAAACTTACACTATTGCTGATATGTAGATGAAGCGCGAAAGTTGATGGCCCGACGTTCGCGGAGCGACCGACCCCTGCGAGCTCTCGACGGTAACTGAGCGCGAGACCACCCTGCGGCCTCGCGCCTAACCACGTGGAACGCGGGAAAACCGACCCGGCCAGTTCTGGACTTAAAGACAAGTTACACAATATATACTTATAAGACAATTAGACATAATTTCCCTTACATGAATCCTCTTTTAAATTGTTATTAATTTAGTCGTTTTAATTTGACAGAATAATTATATAATTAATTAGGCGCATTGCCACACCCGGCCGGGCGCTGTCGTCGCTTTGGTGTTCGTCGCGGCGCACTTTTACACACTCGGTGGACATCATGCTCGGGCGTGTTCGGCGCACTTAAGAGTAAGTGTTGTTGTGGCATAACAGCCTGTGCGAACCAGAGGGAGCACCGGCGGTCGACGTCAAATCTTTTATGCAAGGTTATTTTCCCTACCTTATGGAAGTTTTTAAAAGTTATTCCCTTGCATAAAAAAGGTCCTCGTGACGCCTGTCAGAATTATAGGCCAATATATTTTCTGTCCTCATTCTCAAAAATATTAGAATTATTAATGTTTAATAGATTAATGTCATTTTTTGAGAAAAATAAAATTTTAGTGGGCAGTCAACATTGATTCAGGCGTTGTAAATCGACGATAACTGCACTTTATGAATTTATCAGCATTATAACTATCATGGACCTACACAGAAGGAATCATCCTGTTGGGCTATTTTGTGACCTAAGTAAGGCTTGTGATAGTGTTAACCATAAAATATTAATTAAAAAGTTAATCACATATGGTGTAAGAGATACAGTGCTTAATTGGTTAACATCTCACTTGTCTCAGCATTTACAAGTAGTTGTAGTACAACATATAGATCCCTTAACCAACATAAAATATAATGTTCATTCAGATAGGCAAAACATATCTGTTGGTGTTCCTCAGGGTTCTGTACTAGGACCTTTGCTTTTTATTATATACGTTAACGATTTGCCTAAAAATGTTAAGAGTGGGAAAATTGTATTACCTATATGCTGACGACACTAATATATATATATACATGGAGATAACCCTTTAAGTTTAATTGCAAATATTAAAATTTTAACAAGGGACATCATAGATTGGTTTAAGGCTAATGAATTAATTCTAAATAACACAAAAACAACGTGGCTGTATTTTAAATTTAATAACTTATACAATTTGCAAGACCCAACTGTATCGATTAATGGTGATAATATATCTCAATCAAATTTAACCAAAATACTATAGGTAAATATATTGAATAGAACCCTAATTGGAAATCTCATATTGCTCATTTAACTAAAATAATGAGCTCAATATTATTTGCTATAACATTTTCAAAACAGACTAATCTAAATGCTTTAAAAATTATTTACTTTGGTTATGTTGAACCTCACGATATGGAATAATATTTTTGGGTAATTCCACGGACTCATCTAAAATTGTTCAAATATAGAAAATATTTGTACGTATAATAATGCATGTAAATTATCGTACCTCATGCAGACAACTTTTCAAAAGCTTAGGTGTCTTAACATTACCATCGTTATACTTTTAGGAATTACTTATATTTGCTCATTCACAGTTGAATGAACAGCAGAATTTCAATTTACATAATTATTTGACTAGATCAAAAAATAATTTTCATATATTACAACATCGTACAAAATGTTTTGCAAATAGTCCGAGATACTCTGCTATATGTTTTTATAATAAACTTTAATCACATTTTAAATCAGAAAGGTCGGTGGTCGTCTCTCGGGGCGTGCGCATCTCTCTCGCGGGCTGTTGGCTGGGAGTTCCCTGCGACCTATTGGGTAACCGAAGGCTGGCAGTGCGTGTGGGTTTTGTGTGCGTGCTGGGGGCGGCCTAGCAGCGCCAACTGCTACCGACCGCGTCCCGCGGGTGGCGGATACGGGAGCCCAGCTCGAGAGTTGCAATCTCGCTGGGGTGGCTGTGAATAACCAATAGCAGTCCGCGGACCAATGGCCGGCCTGTGGAGTCGTTATCACGGCTGTCGGGGAGAAAGGTAGCCTGAATGTAGCTCGGCGCGCGGCAGAAAGCAGCTTCGTCGGCGAAGGCACCGCAGGGGAGCTCGATGTGCCCTGGATGCGAAGTGTAGACGAACTGCGGGCTGGAACTTGCGGAGCTGTGGACTGCCGCGCGCGCAACGGAAGTGAACAGCATCGGAATTCTGAAGGAAGAGATGGCGGCGCCTTCAAGTTGGGGCCCTGTTGGAGCCAGTGGTAGCCTGGGCGGCGCGACCTTCAACCGACCCGGGAATTTGGGGGGAAGAGGGTCCGACTCGCAAGATACTTCATTCGCCTGAACGACTTACCCCCACCCTGGCTTGAAAGGTCGTTGGCTGTTGACTGGAAGAAGGAAGATGAAGATGGTGCAATGTCAGGCTGCCTTTCGCTCCGAGAGCCAGCAGTTCTAGCCGGTTTACTGGCTCGTCTGCCCACTTCTGTTTTAACTGTGGCTGCCTGGGCAGCTGTGGCTGGGCCGACGAGTGAAGTCGCCCGCCCCTGGGGGTGCATGCGCCCCTGGTTAATAATAACCCAGGAGTTCCCAACCTTTAAATGCGGGCCGCAAGGCCCAAGCACCCAACTCCAGCATGGTTGATTTTTCAGCCCCTCCAACTCTTCTTACCTGGATTCTTCTTCCTCTTGTCCATCAGTAGTTACCTGCTTGCTTAATGCATGTCATTTGATCCCCGCATGAACAGGCCCAGGGTTTTCCCTGTGTCTATGCAGGTTTTACCTGGGTCACATTAGCTAGCTTTTAAGCTAGGCGACCAATGGGGCGTCAGTCATGGCGCCAATTGCAGCCATGGCTGGCCAGTAAACCCCAATAGCACACGATGCACGCGCCCTTGCCCTGCATGGTTAAAAACCCGCATGGTAGAGTGTATAGGCTTCGGCCTGAGACACACTTAGGTCCTCCCCTAACCTGGACCCTTCCCTACACACTTAGAATTAACTTAGGCTAGGAAAAAAAAATTAAATCAGAAAACCAACTTTGTGTATTTAAAAAAATAAACCGAAAGATTTGCTGTTGGAATTCAGTTTTTATTCTATTAATGATATTATGGAAGCAAACTATGCTAAAAATGTATGATTATTATTATTATTATATAATGTACATTATTTGTTTTTTTACTATTATTTACATTTATGTGTATATGATTGTACTTAAATGTGTATTTATAATATTTAATATTCTTGACGAGTCCTATACTACATGTACAATATAATTGTATATTTTTGTAGTCGGCTTGGACATTTTAATAAAATAAATAAATAAAATAACAACTTTTTTTTCTTCTCGTCGCTGAAGAGTGTAAACATTTCTTCATATATTGGTTGATTTTTTCTCATCATGATATTTAATTTATAAAATTCACTTGTCCAATATATTTGTAAAAAATTGTACTCTGAAATGATCTGGCGGATGTAATAAACTAATTAGTAGAGTAAATTATGTTGTTTGACTCAGGTAAACTAGTAATACATATAAATAGCCTATTCAGGTTACCTTTGCATTAAATATATTCTGCATTTGAAAATAATCTGGCCCAAGTAGGTCATTCCCTGACTTTGGAGCTTTCAGTATACCCTGTGACAGTTATGGCACTACAGCACCACAAAAGTGAGTGGGTGAAACCCTAACAACTGGAAAAATTACCTTGGTATATATTTACACTATTATACAGCATGAATTTGTTGTAACAGTGTTGTTTTTGATTGTTGAAATATAATTTTAACATTAATTTTGTAAATATAGGAAAACAAGACAACTATATTTGCAAATTTTATTGGCACCAGTAAACACAGGTTTAGGTTTTGTGCCTTGTGAACAGTGAACCTTTTAATTTGTTATCTTGAATGAAATTTAAATATATTGGTATAACATGTCTGAAGGTACCTACATTTTTTATTTACAGCAAATTCAATTTCCCCTTTCCTTTTTTTCAGAAAGTATGGCACATAAATGAGACATTAATTAATTCATTCATTGAAATAGGTTTCATATCAAACATCAGAGTGATCATGGTTAACTGTTTTTGCCAACTTTTGGACAGTTATTTTGACAGCTTGATCTACTAGGGCTCCCAGAAGCCAGATTTTTGCAAAACAGAGTACACAGCATTATTGATCCGTCTGGATAAATGTATGCTCATGACTTAGGCAAAAACTGCTATATTTAATTATTTTGCTTTTGTTTTATATATTCTGATTAAAAACCTGAATAGTTCAACAAATATTAACAGTGTTGATTATGGGTCAATGTTAGTCTACATTATATACCAACCTTCAACATGCTTCTTATTCTGCAAAAAAATATTCTGAGAAGTGGCGACTGGCAATTCAGTGCAACAGCGCAATTTCACTGAGTAGTTTGTAAAGTATAAACATGTTCTTGCTTCTCAATATGTATAGTCTGTATGGCTATACTTCTTCTCTGCCTGAAATATAGTTTACCTACCTAGCTACTGCTGCCTTGTGAGGACCTGCCAAGCAGGGGTTTGGTCGGGCTTGCAGTGTGCAGAAAGATGTCATGGTCTGTAGGAACGCCACATAGTTTGTGGTGAAACTCTCCCTCCCACCTCCTTGCGAAGCCAGCTGTATTCGCTGGCCAACATTTAAGGCCCATTCTATAAGCGAGAATCTATTACAAAATGCAATTTTGGCCTGAAACTGTAAACCCAGTTGTGATAAAATTGGTTTTATTGGTAACAAAGTAGGATTTAGTCAGGCCTACAGGAGAAAAAAACTTTAGTAACAAACATGATAACTAGATTCATTTCATAACAGAACATTCCTGACTTATGTGTCAAAAGTGTAATTAAATGTATTCACACCTGGGTTAGAGGCCTGTATGTTTTTAAAATATAGGTACGTTTTATACATGCGCATGGTAACTTAAACCAAACAAAATGCTCACGAAAGTGATTCCATTCTGGCAATATATTTATTATGGTTAACATGACAGATATCAGGGTTTCATATGGTACTGCCATCGTCCGGGGTCTCGGGCTCGAGTCCCGGTGCGGCTCCTAGCGGGAATGGCGGTTGTCGATGTAGTGTTTCCGGGTGGGCGCCAGACTAGCTCTGTTTCTAGTCGATAGGTGGGTCGTGGGGTCGGTTGCCCTGCGTGGCCCACTAGGACCGTCGGCAGTGTTGCGTGGGTTATGAGGAATTCCCTACTTGGCGGTGGTTGGGAGTCGTATGGTTAATTAATCAGATGCTGAAGTGATGAAACAAATGACGTGTGTCGTTTATTCATGCGACTGTGGGTTTGGTGTACTACCATTGATTACACGCCACGTCGTACAGAGGGTGACGTCACACAATACAGAAGTTACACAATTACACAAAGTTAGTTTGAAAGTTACGTAATAAGACGTGGCACAAGTTCACAAAAAATGTTACGCGAAGGTGCATTGCACAAGTTTATTGAATGTTACGCGGTGGCGCGTCGCACAAGTTTACAAAAGAAAACATTCTAGATTCAAGGCGTCGCACAAAGTTACTAAATATTACGTATTAGCGTGGCACTAGGCGGTTCTGAGCCTAGTTACTCAAAAGAGGGGTGAGGGCGATTGGAGGCGGCCAATCCTGTATATTAATGTCTCGAGGCGGTGTTCGCGTCCACTGTAGTGGAGCGTGGAACGCAGCTAAATTCGCTCAAGTCCCCTTACGGGGTGGTGGTAGCGCCGGAGCGACTGGTTTTAGTTAAAGTTCTGTTCTTCAGGAGGCGGCCCATGCCGTATGCTGAAACTACCCCGCAGACCAAGTGTGGTGCAGGGGTTTTTAAAAGTTATGCGGCCGGATTAAGTCCTGGACCGAAAATTGGACCGGGTACGCACGGAGAGATAAGTAAAAAGAGGTTTCGAGGAGTGACTATAATTACCAGAAGTGAGTTCAATGCAGACAATGGATGATGTCTCTCCGTGGGATGTGCGTCCGCCCCGGTCCACGAGTCGCGCTGTACTGGCGTGATGTCATGGCGCCCGGCCGAGGCTCGGTGGCCCTCGCGCCAGGATTGACCTCATTACGTTAGTTTCTAATGTGACACGTTAATAAGAGATTTTAGGGGCGCTAAATTCCTACATTAATTATAAAGGCTAAATTAACATCACTCGTCCCTTCTACAAATTGGAGTTAGTATGTTAACGAATTATGTCCTCTAAATATACGTCACACCAGCGACTGTTCGTCTCTTGCCGGACTGCTCTGGTGGGGGTTAATAACGAACACAAGGGTTCAATAATTATGTCACATGGTTAATTAACTAATCTAGGCAGAAGGCCGCCAGGGGGACACTCATACACGTATCGACGTATTTAAACACGTGAGTGCCCGGGCACTCCTACGTCGCACTTTCGTTAATCAACTTATAATTTATACATAATATTGTTTAATATTCTGTGTTTGTTTTTGCAACGTGGTCGGCTGTAATGTCGGTCTGTTTATTAGGGGGCCGGGTTCTACCTTGGTTGCTGGTGGCTCGCCTGACTCGGGTGGGCCATGGCTAGGGGCGCATTCCGTTAGCGGGGTTGAATACTGGCGGTTGCAGGTCGGGTTTTAGGGTGGCCTTCGGTCGGACGACGTCAGTACAAACCAGATAATATCAGGCACCTAAACAAGAATATTAGCCTTTCTTTGCAATTGAAAGCTTAAAGAAGGTTAAGTATTTAACGAGTGTAATTTTTAGAAATAAACATGCAGAGATGCAATAGGTCCGAGTTACGCCTGTTTAGATTTAGTACATAATTATTTGCCGAGAAAATTAATTACAAGTGTTTTATAAGGCAATATCAAAGTAATTGAACAATCTAGTTTAGAAAATAATATAAAGTTGACACCGTTCCGGCTGCCTCCCCGTCAAAGCTATCAAGTTTTGCGGGATGGGTCTCGGGGTTTGGGTTCGGCCAAGTGGCGGGAGGCAGGGACGTGTCCGTAGAGGTGATCCTTGGGCTGTTTAGGCCACCCAAGACGCCTTATACTACAAATGATGCACTCCGCTACGTGAAGTGTGGTTTTTATTACACACCAACCTCTACATGGTGCTATCCATCCCCTGGCCGCGACTGTTCGGGGTTAGAGAGCTCTGCGCGTGTACGGCTGTTCGGCGATGACCCCGCTTACTATGGAGAGGGGGGAGTTTTGAGCGAACGGTACGTGGCGGACGTTGCTGCTAAGACCTGCGCGGTGATGCGCGGTGATGCACGGCCAGTGGTGTTGTAACTCACGATCTAGATGCGGTTGCGGAATTGGCGCGAAGGTGGCCTCTCAACGTTGCGCGAAGACGACCAGCCTCTTCGAGCTCCCGGTGGGTACTGACTCACTCGTGTAGCACAGCGCTACAGCAGGCCTGCCAATTGCGCGCCAGAAGCGCAGCGCGCGGGAAACAGACGCGGCCAAGTTTAGGACCTATTCGCACGTTGAACAATGGAATTAACAAATAAAAACATTTGATGAAATATACATTACATAGTTTATGTCTGTGAGAGAAAACATGTGCCCTTGATGCTATAGTCCGGCGGAAGCACATTGCCACACCCGGCGGAGTGCTTCCGCCGAGGTGGCCGGTAGTGGTGCTAGCTGCGGGTCATTCGGTGCACTCACACTCGTTGCACCATGTTGCACGCGCTGGCGTGTTCGTGGCACACGGCTTTGAGAGGCGTCGGAGAGGCATCGCGGCCTGTGCGACTAAGAGGCGCACTATCGGCTGGCGTCAAATGCCCCCCTCTATCTGAGGACGCTATGTGCACCGACGCCTCACAATGATCGCACGGGAGTGATGCACTCGAAGCGCGGCACTGGGGTGGTGTACTATGCCTGGGGTGAGATTCTAGGCCCTGAGCATCTCTCTTCAAACAAGAAAATGACTGTGTGCCTCCCTCACTATGCTCGTTCCCCCTCAGTAGGGGCAGTGATGTTTTGATGTGGATAAGCTCCATTGAGTTGCACTGTGGTGGCACTGTAGGGTCCCTGGCCTGGCCCTGATGATTGGTCCATTCGTACTCAGCAAGGTGAACCGGAGCCCTGCGGGTCCTCTGTGGCCGCAGTGGAGGGGAGGGGGCTGCCGCTTGCTCGGGTGTGATGTTCGGCGGGAGGCACCCCTTCAGGGGCAAGAACTTGTCCGAGGTATTGTCCTCAGTCTCGTCCAGGGGAGTGATATCCTCAATAATGTATCTCCCGGGCTCGACCAGGGTGTAGGCCTGGCTAGCTTGGTCTCTCTCAGGCTCGTCCGGGGGGGTGACATCCTCAATTATGTATGTCCCAGGTTCGGCCAGGGTGTAGGCATGGCTAACTTGGTCTCTCTCAGGCTCGTCCGGGGGGGTGACATCCTCAATTATGTATGTCCCAGGTTCGGCCAGGGTGTAGGCATGGCTAACTTGGTCTCTCTCAGGCTCGTCCGGGGGGGTGACATCCTCAATTATGTATGTCCCAGGTTCGGCCAGGGTGTAGGCATGGCTAACTTGGTCTCTCTCAGGCTCGTCCGGGGGGTGACATCCTCAATTATGTATGTCCCATGTTCGGCCAGGGTGTAGGCATGGCTAACTTGGTCTCTCTCAGGCTCGTCCGGGGGGGTGACATCCTCAATTATGTATGTCCCAGGTTCGGCCAGGGTGTAGGCATGGCTAACTTGGTCTCTCTCAGGCTCGTCCGGGGGGGTGACATCCTCAATTATGTATGTCCCAGGTTCGGCCAGGGTGTAGGCATGGCTAACTTGGTCTCTCTCAGGCTCGTCCGGGGGGGTGACATCCTCAATTATGTATGTCCCATGTTCGGCCAGGGTGTAGGCATGGCTAACTTGGTCTCTCTCAGGCTCGTCCGGGGGGGTGACATCCTCAATTATGTATGTCCCAGGTTCGGCCAGGGTGTAGGCATGGCTAACTTGGTCTCTCTCAGGCTCGTCCGGGGGGGTGACATCCTCAATTATGTATGTCCCAGGTTCGGCCAGGGTGTAGGCATGGCTAACTTGGTCTCTCTCAGGCTCGTCCGGGGGGGTGACATCCTCAATTATGTATGTCCCAGGTTCGGCCAGGGTGTAGGCATGGCTAACTTGGTCTCTCTCAGGCTCGTCCGGGGGGTGACATCCTCAATTATGTATGTCCCATGTTCGGCCAGGGTGTAGGCATGGCTAACTTGGTCTCTCTCAGGCTCGTCCGGGGGGGTGACATCCTCAATTATGTATGTCCCAGGTTCGGCCAGGGTGTAGGCATGGCTAACTTGGTCTCTCTCAGGCTCGTCCGGGGGGGTGACATCCTCAATTATGTATGTCCCAGGTTCGGCCAGGGTGTAGGCATGGCTAACTTGGTCTCTCTCAGGCTCGTCCGGGGGGGTGACATCCTCAATTATGTATGTCCCATGTTCGGCCAGGGTGTAGGCATGGCTAACTTGGTCTCTCTCAGGCTCGTCCGGGGGGGTGACATCCTCAATTATGTATGTCCCAGGTTCGGCCAGGGTGTAGGCATGGCTAACTTGGTCTCTCTCAGGCTCGTCCGGGGGGGTGACATCCTCAATTATGTATGTCCCAGGTTCGGCCAGGGTGTAGGCATGGCTAACTTGGTCTCTCTCAGGCTCGTCCGGGGGGGTGACATCCTCAATTATGTATGTCCCAGGTTCGGCCAGGGTGTAGGCATGGCTAACTTGGTCTCTCTCAGGCTCGTCCGGGGGGGTGACATCCTCAATTATGTATGTCCCATGTTCGGCCAGGGTGTAGGCATGGCTAGCTTGGTCTCTCTCAGGATCGTCCGGGGGGGTGACATCCTCAATTATGTATTTCCCGGGCTCGTCCAGGGGCGTGATATCCATGGACTCATGTTCGTCTAGACAGCACGTCCGGACTGGAGATCGCCGCGTGCGTGATGGGTACCTTCCCCCAATGTCAGTTCCTTCCTCCCCCCCTTCTGACTCATCACCTGACTCGTCGACAGACATCTGGGGGTTGGCATCTACCAAGCTCATGTTCAGCATCCATGATGGCTCATCCCATTCCTCTGTCTCCTCCTCGTCATTATGTTGCCATATCGGGGAGTCCTGATGGGAGCCACCCGCGGTGTCGATCGGAGGGCTCAGTGTATGGGCAGTTGGAGTTTCCAGTTCGGGGTGGGGGGCAATATGTATCGGCTCAAGTCCCATGTTATCATCAGATGGTGGGGCGGTGCCCTTTGGCAGAACCTGCTGGTTCGTTACCTGCTGGCCCTCTGATTGAGGCATCCTCGAGTTGGGCCCTGGTGACACGCCTTCCATTACCCCGGGTGCTACCAACCGCAGGTCATCCCTGTGGACCTTGGCAGGCCGTCCCCGGGGGGTACGGACCGCGTATGACGTGGGTCCGGATTTCCAGAGCACTTCCCTTGGCTCCGACCACTTGGGGGCCAGCCCCGCACAGAAATTGCGAGCGACCGATGACAGATGGTGCTGCCTCACGTACACCCACTGTCCAGGTTGTAGGGGCGTTGGGGGGGTGACTGGTCTGTGGTGTGTGCTCCAATAGGAATTGGTTTTGCTGTTGCCTGGCCTGTTCCCTCCCTTCCTCAATCTCCGGACGGATTAGAGTGTCCGTGATGGCCGCTGCCACCCGGCACTCCCCTGGTAGGGCGAGGTTCTGTCCATACAGCAGCTCGGCCGGGCTGTGGCCTGTGACGGCATTCGTACGGCGCCTAAGACAATACAGTAACTTGGGTATATGTACATCCCACTTAGAATGGTCGTCCCCCAGGCGCAATCTTAACTGTGCTTTTACTTCTTGGTTCCGACGCTCGGTCGGATTGGCCTGGGGGTGATAGACAGGAGTGGTGTGGTGGTATAGGCCCCACCAATGACAGTCAGCTCGCCAGCGCTTCCCACTGAATTGACACCCATTGTCTGTAAGTAATACCCTCGCGAAGCCATAGCGCGGGAAAATTTCCTGGTCCAGTAGAGCTGCTATGGTCCCAGCTCGCACATTGGACACTGGGAAGGCCTCAACCCACCTTGTGAAGATGTCCGTGATGACCACTAAAAATCTTTTGCCCCGAGTGGTCCGGGGATATGGCCCCATGATGTCGAGTGCCAGTGTGTGGAACGGGTCACGGGGTCGACGGGGGCGCTGTTGCTCCACTCCGTCCATCCGCCGCGCCTTCCGCTGTTGGCAGCGCTGACACTGTCGCACATAACCCCTAAAGTCGCGGGTGATGCCTGGCCAATGAAATGTTTTGCGGATGTCCGTCTGCGTCTGGTCTGCCCCGGGGTGGCCAGCCAAGTCATGGTCGTGGTGAAAATGTAGTACGCCAGCTCGTGCACACCCGGGTACGTAGAGACGCCATGCCTCCATGTCGCCAGGCACCCGTGTCTGTAGCACTCCGTCTACTACCCGTTGGTAGGGGTGGACTGTTCCCTCACCCGCCTGCACTTCGGTCTGAGTGGCCTCGTCCGTCTGCTGGGCATGCTGCACGGCCGCCACTAGGGCAGTGAGGGTCTCGAACACCTGGATTGGGGCAATGTCCGGGGGCGTGGTCACGGCGCACAACACCGCTGGTGCTTCCTCCCCGGTGGCGACAGGTAGGGTACCTGGTGGGGGTAGTAGCCCCTCCCAGCTGTGGTCGTCCTGGAAAGTGGACCTAGGGTCGGGGTGACGTGACAGCTCGTCAGCGAGCTGGTTGTCCTGCCCCTTCACATGCTCGACCGCGAAGTCGAAGCTCTGAAGCATGAGTGCCCACCGCGTGAACTTCGACTTGCGGCCTTGGGCGGAATCCAGCCAGCTTAGACACTGACTGTCTGTCCTCAACGTGAAACGCCGGCCCTCCAGGTGGTGTCGGTACCGCCGCATCGCCCAAACGACGGCCATGCACTCCTGTTCGTTCACATGGTACCGCCGCTCGGGCTAGCCGAACTTGGCGCTCGCGTACTCCACTATCCGGCGTTCCCCGTTTTCCCCTACCTGGTATAGGACGGCCCCCATCCCCTCTTGGCTTGCATCTGTCTGCAAGTATAGCGGGGAGTCGGGCCGCAAGCGGGCGAGTCGGTGGCACTCCCGGAACTCGTGCTTGACGGTGGCCAGTGCATGATCTGCCTCCTCTGTCCACCGAAACCGGGTCTTCGGTGACAATAGGTCGGTCATAGGGGCAACTATGCTGGCAAAGTGGGGTACAAAGGATCTTAGCCAGTTCAAGAGACCTAGGAGTTTTTGTAGCTGCTTACGGGTGCTGGGTGCAGGTTTGGATTCAATGAGGTTCAGGTGTTTGGGCAGCGGCCGACAGCCTTCGGCATCCACGAGGTGTCCCAGGTACTCAATCTCTCGCGCACCCACGTGGCATTTGTGGGGGGCGCATGTGAGTCCATGTCTGGCCAGCCGCTCAAGGACCAGGCCTAGGTGGCGTGCGTGGTCCTCCCACGACCGCGACCAGATGATCACGTCGTCTAGGTACGCTGCAGCAAACTCGCCGGCGTAGCCATCCAAGACGCGGATCATCATGGCCTGGAAGGTCGCAGGGGCGTCCATCAGCCCGAACGGCATGGCGCAGAACTGGAAACGCCTCCCATCAGGCGCGGTGAAAGCTGTTTTGTGCCGGTCCTCCGGGCGTACCGGCACCTGCCAATACCCTGATTTTAGGTCTAGCGAGGTAAAGATGCATGCATCGCCCAGCCCCGCCAAGGCATCCGTGATGTTGATGAGGGGAGGGGGGGCAGGTATGGTGACTGCGTTAATTGGCTTGAAGTTGACACAAAAGCGCATTGAGCCATCCTTCTTACTGGCCATCACAATCAAACAATTGTAACGGGACTCACTTGGCTCAATGACGCCATCGCGCAACATCTCAGCGATCTGCGTCTGGATGACCTCGTTCTCCTTGGGCCCAAACCCGAACGGTTTGACGAACCGGGGTTCATGTGGCCTGGTCGGAATGGCGTGCTCAGCGACCGTGGTGCGTCGTAGCATATCAGTAGCAGCAAACACTTGCGGTTGTTGTGCCAATACCCGGTTAATTAGGTCTATCTGCTCGGGTGGTACGCCATTTTGCAATTCATCTATGGTGATGGGGTTCTCTCGCCGAGGTGGTAGCCGCCGACCCAGGCCATATACGGTACGCCTCTCCTGCTTGCCGACGTGCACCCTCCCCGCCCGCACTTCTACTGTAGCATCCTCCTGGGCTAACCATGGCAACCCTAAAATCAACTGGTCCCTGAGCCCATCCATCACGAGGGCGGTGGTTTGACTGGTGTGATCTCTAATGGCAAGGGTGATTTGGGTGCGGCCGACCGTAAGTGCCTTCGCCCCCTCGGTGAATATTGTACATTCTCACGCTCCGGGATCAGGTCCCCCTCGGGTATGAGTTGAGCTGACATGTAGGAATGACTGGCAGCCGTGTCCACTAATGCGTGCACAGGTTGCCCATTCATGGCCACCGGTATCCTAAGTAGGTACCCAGCCTCAGGTCCCAACTGTCCCAGGTGGGGCGACTCACCCGACTGCTCCAAGGGCGCTGCCGACGTCGTCAGAGGCACGTGGTGGCTGGTGTAGCTCGCCGACGACCTGGTGCGGGCCGCTGACGGGTGGCGCTGGTCATCCCCGTCCGTCGTGACGGGGTACGCCGGTGCATTAGGAGGCACCGCAGGTGCTGCCGTGGTCGCCGGGGGCACCCGGTAGCTGGTGTAGCTCGCCGGCGACCTGGTGCGGGCCGCTGACGGGTGGTGCTGGTCATCCCCATCCGTCCTGACGGGGTACGCCGGTGCATAAGGAGGCACCGCAGGTGCTATCGGGGTCGCCGGGGGCACCCGGTGGCTGGTGTAGCTCGCCGACGACCTGGTGTGGGCCGCTGACAGGTGGCGCTGGTCATCCCCGTCCGTCCTGACGGGGTACGCCGGTGCATAAGGAGGCACCGCAGGTGCTGTCGGGGTCGCCGGGGGCACCCGGTGGCTGGTGTAGCTCGCCGGCGACCTGGTGCGGGCCGCTGACGGGTGGCGCTGGTCATCCCCGTCAGTCCTGACGGGGTACGCCGGTGCATAAGGAGGCACCGCAGGTGCTGTCGGGGTCGCCGGGGGACCCGGTGGCTGGTGTAGCTCGCCGGCGACCTGGTGCGGGCCGCTGACAGGTGGCGCTGGTCATCCCCGTCCGTCCTGACGGGGTACGCCGGTGCATAAGGAGGCACCGCAGGTGCTGTCAGGGTCGCCGGGGGCACCCGGTGGCTGGTGTAGCTCGCTGGCGACCTGGTGTGGGACGCGAACATCGCGACCAGGTGAGGCGGGCCGCCCTCACCCGCGCTAGGTGGATGGGACGGCAGCTGGGTGGCCCCCGCAGCAGCGTGCGGGGGCGGCGCCGACGCCAGGTGGACGGCGTCGCTCGCCGGCGACCTGGGGCAGGCCGCGAACATGTGAGGCGGGACACCCCCACCCGCACTAGGTGGATGGGATGGCAGCTGGGTGGCCCCCGCAGCAGCGTGCGTGGGCGGCGCCGACGCCAGGTGGACGGCGTCGCTCTCAGGCGACCTGGGGCGCGACGCGAACATCGCAACCAGGTGAGGCGGGCCGCACCCACCCGCGCTAGGTGGATGGGACGGCAGCTGGGTGGCCCCCGCAGCAGCGTGCGGGGGCGGCGCCGACGCCAGGTGGACGGCGTCGCTCGCCGGCGACCTGGGGCTGCCCGCGAACGGGTGAGACGGGCCGCCCCCACCCGCGCCAGGTGGATGGGACGGCAGCTGGGTGGCCCCCGCAGCAGCATGCGTGGGCGGCGCCAAAGTCAGGTGGACGGCGTCGCTCGCCGGCGACCTGGGGCAGGCCGCGAACATGTGAGGCGGGCCGCCCCCACCCGCGCTAGGGGGATGGGACGGCAGCTGGGTGGCCCCCGCAGCAGCGTGCGGGGGCGGCGCCGACGCCAGGTGGACGGCGTCGCTCGCCGCTGACCTGGGGCAGGCCGCGAACGGGTGAGGCGGGCCGCCCCCACCCGCACTAGGTGGATGGGACGGCAGCTGGGTGGCCCCCGCAGCAGCGTGCGGGGGCGGCGCCGACGCCAGGTGGACGGCGTCGCTCGCAGGCGACCTGGGGCAGGCCGCGAACGGGTGAGACGGGCCGCCCCCACCCGCGCTAGGTGGATGGGACGGCAGCTGGGTGGCCCCCGCAGCAGCGTGCGTGGGCGGCACCAACGCCAGGTGGACGGCGTCGCTCGCCGGCGACCTGGGGCAGGCCGCGAACATGTGAGGCGGGCCGCCCCCACCCGCGCTAGGTGGATGGGACGGCAGCTGGGTGGCCCCCGCAGCAGCGTGCGGGGGCGGCGCCGACGCCAGGTGGACGGAGTCGCTCGCCGGCGACCTGAGGCTGCCCGCGAACGGGTGAGACGGGCCGCCCCCACCCGCGCCAGGTGGATGGGACGGCAGCTGGGTGGCCCCCGCAGCAGCGTGCGTGGGCGGCGCCAAAGTCAGGTGGACGGCGTCGCTCGCCGGCGACCTGGGGCAGGCCGCGAACATGTGAGGCGGGCCGCCCCCACCCGCGCTAGGTGGATGGGACGGCAGCTGGGTGGCCCCCGCAGCAGCGTGCGGGGGCGGCGCCGACGCCAGGTGGACGGCGTCGCTCGCCGCTGACCTGGGGCAGGCCGCGAACGGGTGAGGCGGGCCGCCCCCACCGGCGCTAGGTGGATGGGACGGCAGCTGGGTGGCCCCCGCAGCAGCGTGTGGGGGCGTAGCCGACACCAGGTGGACGGCGTCGCTCGCCGGCGACCTGGGGCAGGCCGCGAACATGTGAGGCGGGCCGCCCCCACCCGCGCTAGGTGGATGGGACGGCAGCTGGGTGGCCCCCGCAGCAGCGTGCGTGGGCGGCGCCGACGTCATGTGGACGGCGTCGCTCGCAGGCGACCTGGGGCGGGACGCGAACATCGCGACCAGGTGAGGCTTGCCGCCCCCACCCGTGCCAGGTGGATGGGACGGCAGCTGGGTGGCCCCCGCAGCAGCGTGCGTGGGCGGCGCCGACGTCAGGTGGACGGCGTCGCTCGCAGGCGACCTGGGGCGGGACGCGAACATCGCGACCAGGTGAGGCGTGCCGCCCCCACCCGCGCCAGGTGGATGGGATGGCTGCTGGGTGGCCCCCGCAGCAGCGTGCGTGGGCGGCGCCGACGTCAGGTGGACGGCGTCGCTCGCAGGCGACCTGGGGCGAGACGCGAACATCGCGACCAGGTGAGGCGGGCCGCCCCCACCCACGCCAGGTGGATGGGGCGGCAGCTGAGTGGCCCCCGCAGCAGCGTGCGGGGGCGGCGCCGACGCCAGGTGGACGGCGTCGCTCGCCGGCGACCTGGGGCGGGACGCGGACACCGCGACCAGGTGAGGCGGACCCTCTCCAGCTGTGATAGGTGGGCGGGGTGGCGGCTGGGTGGTTCCGCGGTGCCGGGGTGCGTCTGTCCGCGGAGCTGGGCTGTTAATTGGGGGGTGGTGGCCAGCTGCGTCACCGCCCCCTAGACGGAGTTTCCCGGGAGCTTCACCTCGCCCCCTCGCGTTCGCCAGACTGCCTCGCGGGTCGGGCACACCGTGTGCCAGTGGTACTGCTCTGTCGCGCAGTAGCGGCAGCGGGGTGGCCGACTGTCCTGGGCGCCCTGTGTTCCCCCGCGGTGGTCGTCGCGACGCGTCTGTACAGCGCCACTGTGAGGAGGGCCCGGTAGGGGCATCCCCTCCCCCATCGCGGACAGGTCGGTGGGCCGGTAGTTGCCCCTCGGCGGCGGCGGGCCCGTGTACGGCACTACGGCACGTTCGACCTCTGCGCGCGCCGCCCCCTTGGTGGACGGGGCTGACCGGGGCGTCGCGACGCCCTTGGCGCTGCGAGCTGATTGGAGGTCATGCTCTACGGCTCGTGCTCGTGCGAGAAAAACATCCAGCCCGCGAGTCACTGCTTCGCGCAAGAATGGGCGAAGTTCGGGGGACACTAGCTCCACTATGAAGGGCTTTATGTCGCTAGTTTGACCCCCGGGTGTTAGGCGGCGGTATAGTCTGAGCTTGTTATAAACAAACGTCTCCACCGCCTCCCCGTCCCCTTGGCAACGGCTGAACATCTCACTCCGACATGTGTTCAGGGCTCGGGTGTTATTGAAGCGCGCCTCCAGCTGGCGGGCGAAGTCTTCCCAGTCTGCGTCGTAGCTGCCCGCCTGGGCCCACCACTCGCGCGCCTCCCCGCGCAGCTGCGAACTCACGCGTTCCGCCCACTCTTCCCGCGGTATCAGGTGCCGCACGAGCCTCGCCTCGCATGCTCGCAAAACACGCACGGATCCTCGTGGTTGAGGCCCGCGAACTCCGGGAGGATAATAGGCCCGGTGAGGGGGCGGGACGTGGTGGCTAGCTGACCCCCTGGGTGCCCTCGTGCGCGTCGCTCGCACCCCCCACACAGAAAAAGTCCGTCCCGGAAATTTACGAATTCCAGCGCGTCTGCGCATCTGCGGTGTTTAATTGTTCCGCACTGCTGGCATCTCGCTATCTCGCCTCGGTAACCGGGACAGTGGACAGCGGCGCACTGGGGACCCGCTTGGGTTCTGGGCTGCCCCTCCGTCTTGACGCGTATCGTTTCGCATGTGCAGTACAGGTGGGGGTACTCACCGGTGCTGTGGCTGGTGGTGTGCGGCTTGCCGCACCCGGCGCAATAGCTCTCCATGGTGATGGCTACGTCCGGCCTCTTGTCCATGCGCGATCCGCGGCTGTCCGACCCGAGCATCGGGATGAAGCGTCGGTGGCGGGCGCGGGCAGATCCGGGGGTGCGCCCCCTTGCTCTTACGACCGAGCGGTCTTGCCCGCACGCACGCGCCTCGCAGTTGTTTACGCGGCCGCGGCTGGTGACGGCTCGGTGATCTTCGGGCGCGCTCGTTGGTCCTCGGCGCGCGATCGGTCGGGGCAGTCCACTCTCACTCGAGGGGTTAGGCGGGAGGGGGTGAGCGAACGATCTGTACGCGTGTAAGGGGGGAAGGGTGTTGGAACCGTGGAATGCGGGAGGGAGTGAGCTAACGATCTTAGTGCTGGAGGGGGGTGGTGTGGCCTGATTACCCCGGCGCGTCCCGTTCCGCGGCGCCTGCACGTCTGCGCGCGCTTTCTCTCCCCTTTGTGCTGTCCCTACGCGTAACTCTGCCGGATTTTAAGCGATTCGGATGGCGTTTGCGGCGTTGTTATGTTGCCACACTAGGTGGGCGCCATTTTGACACCGTTCCGGCTGCCTCCCCGTCAAAGCTATCAAGTTTTGCGGGATGGGTCTCGGGGTTTGGGTTCGGCCAAGTGGCGGGAGGCAGGGACGTGTCCGTAGAGGTGATCCTTGGGCTGTTTAGGCCACCCAAGACGCCTTATACTACAAATGATGCACTCCGCTACGTGAAGTGTGGTTTTTATTACACACCAACCTCTACATGGTGCTATCCATCCCCTGGCCGCGACTGTTCGGGGTTAGAGAGCTCTGCGCGTGTACGGCTGTTCGGCGATGACCCCGCTTATTATGGAGAGGGGGGAGTTTTGAGCGAACGGTACGTGGCGGACGTTGCTGCTAAGACCTGCGCGGTGATGCGCGGTGATGCACGGCCAGTGGTGTTGTAACTCACGATCTAGATGCGGTTGCGGAATTGGCGCGAAGGTGGCCTCTCAACGTTGCGCGAAGACGACCAGCCTCTTCGAGCTCCCGGTGGGTACTGACTCACTCGTGTAGCACAGCGCTACAGCAGGCCTGCCAATTGCACGCCAGAAGCGCAGCGCGCGGGAAACAGACGCGGCCAAGTTTAGGACCTATTCGCACGTTGAACAATGGAATTAACAAATAAAAACATTTGATGAAATATACATTACATAGTTTATGTCTGTGAGAGAAAACATGTGCCCTTGATGCTATAGTCCGGCGGAAGCACATTGCCACACCCGGCGGAGTGCTTCCGCCGAGGTGGCCGGTAGTGGTGCTAGCTGCGGGTCATTCGGTGCACTCACACTCGTTGCACCATGTTGCACGCGCTGGCGTGTTCGTGGCACACAGCTTTGAGAGGCGTCGGAGAGGCATCGCGGCCTGTGCGACTAAGAGGCGCACTATCGGCTGGCGTCAAAGTATCATCCTTTGTGAATAAAGTATTGCTTTTCTGCATCTTTGTTTACAAACAAATCCTTAATTTTTTGTATGGCGGAAAAATCAAGCACGTGACAGCTAAAAAAAAAGGGCTCCTAAGGGGTCGTCCATTAATCACGTGATGTTTTTTTAGCAAATTTTTAACCCCCCTTCCCACCTAGTGATTTGTGGTGAGGTTTCAGACTTAGTTCCCCCCCCCCCCCCCCCCCTTCACAGTAAATCACGTGTATTTTTTTGGTACAAAATATTTTTAAAAAATTCAGAATATTATCTTTAAATATAGGTATAATCTAATTTAATTCTGGAAAATTAAGCACAGTGATAAAAATGTCCAGACACACATTAAGGTTGCAGGTTTATTCTCACTAGCATAAAAATAATAAAGGAAAGGCTTATATGTGATTTACGCATGTATTCGGCGCCAAAATCACAGTCTTACTGGTGATTGGCAAGCCGAGCCGGGTGGTTCATGTTGCGGCAGGAGGGGATATTGTTGCCTGGCTACGGCGAGTCAAGGTCAGGCGTCGCTTATCGGTTTAGCATAAATCGCGCGAAAAAATAAATACATGTGATATCTCTCAAAACCCCCCCCTTCCCCCTTGTGATATTTCGTGATTTTTCCCGACCCCCCGCCCCCCTTTCGAGCCTCACGTGATTAATGGACGATCCCTAATGAGCATGCGCCGCACGCTCGTTAGCTCTTATTTTGCCACGACACACATGGTATCGCTGCGGTCGCTCCATATCAGTCTGCTTATTGCGACACGCATTTAACATGGAAGTTACCACTCTTTCCGTTTGGTAGGAGTAATGCTCGTTGGTTCACTGCCGCCCGGAAATGACGTGTTTCTACAGTCAGTTCTTTATTGGTTGTTGGTACCTAATGGTAGGAGAAACGTGTCATGTCGTTGCTGTGCAATCCGAATAAAATTGTGAAATCATTGGTGGTTTGTTTGGAATAATGCGCGCCATATTGTTGGTGAAAAAACATTTTTTGGTCCTCCGGGACGGAAATTCGTTTCGGTGTGTTTTACCATGGTAGTTTGTGTGGACACGTTTTTGTTTTCTTTTTTGATGCTGCATAACCTCAAAGTGCGCCGTTGTTGGTGGTTTTGAGTTCGTTTGTTTTGTCGTTGGTTTTGGTTTGTCTTTGTTCTCATCCCCGTATTTGTCATGTCGGAATTAAGCCTAGTCTACATACCTCGTCCTCGGACCGTAGTCCGCGGACAGCTAACTGCTGATTGGTGCACGTGACCCTCTGACGTCACGTCCCCGTGTCCCAATGTCCCAATGTCCCATGTCCCAAGATCATTCGCAATTTTTAACTTTTAGTCCGCGGACGAGTCAGAGATTTGTTTGACCTGAAATAAAAAAAGAGTTGGTAGCATAGAGAACGACTTGAGGTTAATGTTTGTTAACATTTTCTTTGTTTTACACTCTGGTTTTACATGCAGACGTCTTGAAAACTATATGAAGATTCGTCTGAAGTTAAAACTGCTTAGGCAATAATTCACCTAATATTGTGCCACGTATGATAAAAGCTCAATTCTATTATGTTGTAATATTTATTTATTTAACATATTGTCAAAATTAATGTACAAAATATAACTTGCAAACTTAAATTTCAAAACAATTGAAACAAAATAAACTATGCATATGTAAATCTAACAGACGACTTTAAATGAAAACAATTCAATGTAGACAAAAGCAAATGCCTCGCACATTTACTGCACTCTGGTGTTACGACTGCTAAGCTTCACTTCGGACCTGCTTCGGACCAGCAGCATGTAGACAGCACAAATGTGTGCATTTGTCCGCGGACGTTGGGCGTCCGCGGACCACTGTCCGAGGACGAGGTATGTGGACTAGCCTTAATCGGCCTTTCTACGTCTTCGTATCGCTGAACACCGCCTCACGAGCTTACGATCCCGCGTAGGCTATTGTCACCGATCCTACAAAGTAAAACTTGTTTGTCGCTACTAGCCGTGATCTTCCTAAGGTGCGCTTATATTTTGATGCAGACTACGTAACAGTAGAAATGGCAGCAACCGATTCATCAGGTACTGGATTGACCTAGATTCTCATGCCGGGAGTTTAGGAGCAATATTTTTTTTTGTAATGGCTACATTAGATGCCCAAAATGAGGAACATAAGGAAGCGGTAACATCTTTTAGGTACCCATTCTAAATTGAAGTCTCGCGTGATGTTGCTGAAGATCAGTCTTACGAAGGAGTCTTGAAGGAGATCCACGTCATTGGCCTAATTTTTCTACTCTGTTTACTACGCTTGTCCAAGGCAACGACGAATTGAGTCTGTTTGCAAAGTTGGCATATTTGAAATCTGCCCTCCACGGTGAGCCACTCGGGATGATTCAGTTGTTTTCAATGTCTGAGGGAAATTTCGACATTGCTTGGAAATTACTGGTGGATTGGTACGAGAACAAACGGCTTCTTGTCAGTGTGCATGCTGATGCACTATTACAGGCACCTTCGGCATCTGTTGATTCTCATATCTCCTTGCGTCAGTTGTTAACAGTCCTCAATGAAAACCTATCTGCCCTTCGCAATCTTGATCTGGTGGACAAATGGGATCTCAATCTTCTACCTCTTGTTTGTAAACGGTTGGATACATCTCTTCAGACACAGTGGGAAATGAATTTGGATTCTAAGTTTCCGAATCTTAAAGACTTCATAGCATTCCTTGACAAACACTGTCGGGCCTACGAGGCAGTTAAATCCAACAATGCCGGGTCTAAGAAGTCTAGCCTGCAGTCTGTGAAACCAAGGCCCCAGCCTGTAGAGTCCAATAGGAGACAGCCGCGTGGCCAAGTATCTTCCAAATGTCTAACCAGTTCCATTCTTTTTTTGTTTTTTTTTTCCTAACAGATAACGGTTCGTTATATGAATTAAAAAGATTTTCTTTCTTTTTCGTTTGAGAGTTTTATTGTCCGAAATACAAAAAAAATGCATCTAATCACTTTCAATGTTTTGCTTACTCATTCAACACGTATATCCGCCTGTCGAGAATTTCTCGCAGCTCGGGCGATGAGAATTAACAAAAACAAACGTAGCTTAAGTCCTTCAGTAACATCTTACTGTAAGTACATGAAATCAGTGTGGCCTCAAACCTGGCCGCACTTGGCGAAACAGTCGCCACGAGCCAAACGCCGTCAGTAACCACAATTTCTAATTAAAAATGTTCAAAGAGTTCCAAAAACAACAGTTGATTAAATTACTTTCTTCGGCCTGGCTTGAACTACAGACGTTAAATTTTCTATTCCACAATTACTACATATTTAGTGAGAAGCCACCGAACGCGCCCTCGTTGTGCAGCGATCGACAGTCGACCGGTGAAATCATGGCACTGTGTCCTTCACGCAGGGAGGGCAGTCACATGACCTCACCGACCAATCACACACACGCTTCATTCACACTACAAATCACAAGCCAATCAGACCACAGAACATACACTAAAAACCATTTTCGTACATAAACAGGGGATTCACTTTTTCCTTCTTTCTCCAACACCGTGAGACAGCAGTTATCACTCAGTTCCCACGCAGTGACGAGATATCGTTTCTGTCTTTCCCTTACTGGGGAATCACTGTTTCTATCTCACTCGCACTCACAGGCCTTTTATGCCTCTCTTTCTACACATCACCCCAGACACTGTCCCTTGTTTTAGAATCATTATGCAACATCTGCATTCTAATAAAAATGTAATATATAATTATAATACAATATTCAAATTTAAATAAATAATAGAGAAAACTCATTACACATAATATTAGGTAAATATAAGTAGCAAACAAAGTTGAAAGGATGACAGAAGAAACATGATTATTAAATAATTATAAATTTAGAATAATATATACTGGCAACATAACCCATTCTTAGTAACAATTTCATTAGTAGAAAAGGCATGTATACTGCAATGCTACATAACCCCCCTACTTTTTGATTAAATTTATAGAATTAAATCAAAAAGTACCAAAAGAGTCTAATTGTTTACATAAATTTATCTTGGAACAACATTCTTTAAACTGAAAGCATTATTCTATACACATTTCCAACAGTAGGCAATGCATCTCATTCAGTATCAACAATAAGCTGTAAAAGTTTCATAACCTCTTGTGTATGTGTGTGTACAATATAACAATGTTCATAATTTACAGTGGAATTCCTTAAATCTTGGCTTTTCTACCATTTCATAAGCAAAACATAATAAACATAAACATTTCAACAGAGGGGTGGGAGCGGCGAAGGGGAAAGGGACTCTGCCCTTATAAACCAAATAGACCTGTTGTCTGATACAAATTACATTCAACCCTTGCTTCCCAGCTGCCTCGAAAACAAAATAGCCAAACATTGCTGATAATGGTACACCTTTAGCCATTTTACAGTTAAATTCTGCAACATATCCACTCTGATCTAGAATGCATAACACAAGTTTTCTTACATTTGTAAAACCCTTATCATGTCAATTATTTGGGGCAAAAAATTCTTGAAACCAACTATAAGCAATATGAATGTTAACTATATATTTTTTCTGTGCCTTAAGATCCTGCTAATGCTACTTGAAAACAAACTGAAGTGCCAAATTCTCAGCTACCTTGATACATTACATGTGTTATTTATTCTCTTCAACATTTACCTGGTTCGGAATGCCATAAACAATAATATCGACGACACATGAGTGGTGGGGTCGGCAAAGGAGAAGGGATTCTATAATTTACAAAATTCATAAAATGTTATGTGTAAAGATTTTAACATTTCTCAATACCAAACCTTGCTAACCATATTTATTATATTTAACTTTACTTTTTAAAGTATAAATTTAAATTTACCAGTTTCATAAATAATATAAACAAACTTGAATCCATATGTATGTGTTATATTTTCATTAGGTGACATAACTCATGTTTCTTCTTTATACTTAACCTTACTATTCTAATACTTACAACAAAATATCATCAAATATTTTTACCTCCTTTTCCTTTTACATCCTACACACAGTTTAATCAATCCTGGCTCCTGAGCTAGTCGAAAGGTAAGGGGCGCTCAACTAAAACCCTTTTAGCTGCTAGTCAGCTTGGCTAACCTATTACCAGAAAACACAAAAATTACACAAAGTTATACCAACTTCCTTCTCCATCATTCCTAGCTCCTGAGCTAGCCAAAAGGTAAGGGGCACCCAACTATGACCCTTTTAGCTGCTAGTCAGCTCGACTAACCTATTTACGAAATTTAAAACAAAAAATTATACAAAGCTATACCCAAATATACACAGCACTTGTCATTATATATCAAACTTTAAGCTTTACATACCTCACTTAACTTTCCACAAACAAGATGTTGACAATTCTACAATCATGGCATAAACACTTCTTAGATCCAGTTGTATGCTTCTCCCTTTTCAGCAGCAGCAGCACAAAAAATTAACATTGATGAGGGGTGGGAGCGACCAAGGAGAAGGGACGCACCCTTCCAAAAAAAAACATTGGACACCATGCGGGAAACATATTTAAAATTAACTTCCTGGCCCCCCAGCTGCCTCACAAACCACATTACACAAAAAAACATTTGCTGCTTATTTAGGGCAATACAAAAAATCACCTAAACTCTGGCCATCATGAACACACAACTGCTTCTGCAGCTTCAAAACTCGACGACTGTTATTAACATTTAGCATTACATTTCATACATTTAATATAGGATGTTGTCACCCTGTCATTCAATCCAAAACAAACATTTACCATTACAAATGTGTGGCACTTTAATTTAAAACATTTAACCATTTAAAATTTTGTATCTTTTTTTTTATGAAAACATTACTCATAAAAAAATTTCAGTTAATCTCTTCCCATGACACAGCATTAAACAAACAAAACATTATTCAAGTGCAATGAAACTCTCACAATGTAAAGCATTTCTTTAAATAAAATTTAGTAACTGTCTACTCAAAAGAATTTATAGATATATTATCATAGTTATTTTTTCAAAACAGAAAAACATTCACATTGACATATAGTTATTTATCTTATAAATGTATGTGTACAGCTTTTTTTAATCTTTAAAAACCCTATTATTTATCTTAAAAATTTGCTGTCATAAATCTTATGTTTGTATACATTCCTATATTCTACTATAACAAATCTTAAAAAATACAAAACATTATTAAAAAGTACACAATTCAAAGGAGAAAAAATTCTGAAAAACATTAAAAAATTGCAAAAATGTGACAAATTAAAAAAAAAAACATTGAACACGATAAAACTATATTTTACTCCACCCCTCCATCTAGGCAGTGGGCCAAACAAGTCGACAGACACTGTTTCCTGAGGTTTCATCACCCCTGTACATTTGCCATGCCTTTCTTCTGTCTGTGCCCATAACACACAACTGTTTACAATTTTGGTGACAGTTCTGTACACATGATTCCACACACAAAACCTCTGAACATGTTTCACAGTTTTTGTCTCTCCATAGTTTCCCGATTTCACATGCATCAGTGTGCAAAGTTCAGTTCGTAAACTAATTGGTACACACAAAACACATTTTGGCACATTACTGTTTAAGTTTCGAAAAATATGTCCTTTTATCACTTCTCTGCAATCTGCAGAACTCAATTCACTGATTACCTCCTCGACAAACTCATCCTTAAGTTTTTCCGAGAAGGCTTTCATTTCAGTCTCTACTTTTTCCATCTGTTTACACAAAATTCTGATCCCATGTGCATTACCTGTTATTGTAACAAATTTTTTCTCCAAATTATCCAAAATTTCCCTGTTCACCTCATCTCTAAACATTTCAAATTTATTCCCAATGTTTATGTGTTCATGTACATCATGCCCAATAAATTCAACATTTTCTTTTGACACCATTAATTCATTTTCACAAATTTCTACATTAGTTAGTTTCTTTTCCACTTGTGATTCACAGCTCTCAACCCGTTGTTAACAAGTGTGAATTTCTTTGTTTACATTGGTTTGTATCTTATCAAGTTTAGCCTCTGTATTCCCTAACTCTTGTCATACCTGTTTAAGGATTTCATCCTTCATCTGTGAAATTTCCTGCCTAATTTCCCTTTGACCATTTTCAATTTTTTGTGTGATGTTATATTGCATCTGTGAAAGTTCCTGTTGTCCCTGTTTCATTTCCTGACTGTTTTGTTCAATTTCTTGTGACATTACCTGCATCATTTCCATTAATTTCTGCAACATGTCTAACCCCTCCTCCCAAATTTCTCAATTGGGCTTTTATTTACAGTTTGTTCAATAATTTGACCATGTTCTGCAGGACGTTCCCTGTTTCATTACTGTTACTATCGTTATCCATAATGAAATATACAAAGTACAAAAATTTTAACACAAATATTAGTTGAATGCTCAAAACAAAAGAAAAAAATGAACACAATTAATTTAGTTCCATTTTTCCACTTGCTATTTTCGGCGATCCATCCCACGATGTCCTGCGAAGAGATCCTGATGTCTGGCAATGAGGTCCTGGAAGTCCCACGATGTATTGCCTTTGGTTGTTCTATGTCGTACCCTGATTTTTCACTTGATGTTGCACCCCGTCTATTCCCGCCGTGTAGACCTCTCCCTTTGTCGCTAGCTACGCCGAAAGTTCTGGATACACTTCTCCGCCATTTTCTTATAAACTCTTTATATTTGTTGTAAATTTATGTTCTTTGAGGTTATTGTAGTCACGAACTGTTTTAAGAATGTTTATATTTTTTATTCACGGCCAAAATGTCCGTCTCATTCTCAGGGTCGTGTAAAAATCCGTGCCCGCCGTATTTGGGCCGCCAAATATTACAGTTCGTTTAATGAAATAAAAAGATTTTCTTTTTCGTTCCAGAGTTTTATTGTCCGAAAGACGAAACAACCGCATCTAATCACTTTCAATGTTTTGCTCACTCATTCAACACGTATATCCGCCTGTTGAGAATTTCTCGCAGCTTGGGCGATGGTAATTAACGAAAACAAACGTAGCTTAAGTCCTTCAGTAACATCTTACTGTAAGTACATGAAATCAGTGTGGCCTCAAACCTGGCCGCACTTGGCGAAACACAGTCGCCACGAGCCAAACGCCGTCAGTAACCGCAATTTCTAATTAAAAATGTTCAAAGAGTTCCAAAAACAACCGATGATTATATTACTATCTTCGGCCTGGCTTGAACTACAGACGTTAAATTTTCTATTCCACAATTACTACATATTTAGTGAGAAGCCACCAAACGCGCCCTCGTTGTGCAGCGATCGACAGTCGACCGGTGAAATCATGGCACTGTGTCCTTCACGCAGGGAGGGCAGTCACTTGACCTCACCGACCAATCACACACACGCTTCATTCACACTACAAATCACAAGCCAATCAGACCACAGAACATATACACTGAAACCATTTTCATACATAGAAACAGGGGATTCACTTTTTCCTTCTTTCTCCAACACCGTGAGACAGCAGTTATCACTCAGTTCCCACGCAGTGACGAGATATCGTTTCTGTCTCTCTCTTACTGGGGAATCACTGTTTCTATCTCACTCCCACTCACAGGCCTCTTATGCCTCTCTCTTTCTACACATCACCCCAGACACAGTCCCTTGTTTTAGAATCATTATGCAACATCTGCATTCTAATAAAAATGTAATATATAATTATAATACAATATTCAAATTTAAATAAATAATAGAAAAAACTCATTACACATAATATTAGGTAAATATAAGTAGCAAAACAAAGTTGAAAGGATGACAGAAGAAACATGATTATTAAATAATTATAAATTTAGAATAAAATATACTGGCAACCTTACCCGTTCTTAGTAACCATTTTATTAGTAGAAAAGGCATGTATACTGCAATGCTACAGGATTCTGAGAGTTTCATGATGGGGTTTCATTGGGATCATATAAACACATTATTTTAAATTAATACATATGCTATGTATTTTCAACTCAATCCAATTCCCATCATAAAATAAATTGCAGATAAAAAAATGAAAGATTTGAAGTACATTGAAGTACATACCTTGATGTACCTAAATCCCAAATGCATTACAGCCAAAAGTTTTTTGTTTGCATTTTCTTTTTCTGACTCTGTAAACTCGTCCAGTTGCAGTTAAAGGGTCAACTACTGTGAGAATGTCTCTCCGATGGACTTGAAGAATGTCAGGTGTCGAAGGTTATGTGTAATTTGGTGGAGCTGGACCATGTGGGTGAAGAAAACTTACTTTGATTTCTTGCTCATCTTCAAAGGAATCGAGGACCATGCTAACCACCAGAAGTCACCATATTGGCATGTCACGAAACCAACTATTTCAGTAAAGTTTAGTTCATCATCGCATCCAGTTGTAATTTCTACTTCCCTAGATGATTTTGAAAACAAATACTGTTTAGCGGACACTTTACTCTTTCTCACAGGGATGAAGCTGTGTAGTTTTAAGGTGCCTTCAATAATCCGGGCTGATAGCTTTCGGGCTTTCAAGAAAATTGCCTCACTCTTGTGCTGCTCTGTTGTGCAGCATTGATGTTGTCTTTAGCCCACTCATAAAGCTGCCTGGGGGTCATAATTTGCTCATTGTAAATAAAACTAAGACTAGCCCTTGCTGCTAGTATTTTAACAGTGCCACCAATCCCATCACATGAACTTTTCCCATGAGAGGTTGCAAAGAAATGCTACTCTGCTTTGACACCAAAGTCATCCTCATGAAAACACATGTTCATGAAATTAAGCCGGTTCTTATATTGTGCTGCGCATCCATCAGAAAAGAAGTATATATTTGATGGAGATGGAGTAATGTGTGACTTGATGATTTCTAATCGTAACCGTTGGAAACAATAAACAGCAACGGTGTCATGAATAGTTCAATTGGAAATGACTACAAAACTGGTGTGCTGCAACTTGCTGCCCATGATGCTCTGTGAGTAGATAGAGAATGGATGTATTGTGGCTTGTGCATTATTCCAGTGATATCTCTGAGCAGCATCTTGTCAGATAAAGGAGTAGTTTTCACTGAAATCACAGAGTACTAAAAACTCACTCTCTTTTAGTATTGTTTCCTTGATGTGATTAAGGAATGATTGCTGCTTTGCTATAAAAGAGTGCTTAAGGAGTTTCGGAAGGGATTACAGAAGATCAGTTATAAATTCGTCACATGGTTTAGTAAAAGTCTCCAAGCTGGTGTTCTTATCAATCAGAACCCACTGTTTGTACGTCACATTTTCAATGGAATTTACTTAAAAACATTCTTCCAGACTATTTCTCAAACTATCTGTTCCTGGGCAGTTTGAACACTCGCCGAAGTAGCATTCTTCAGAAGGATTATCACACACCATTGTTTGTAAAACATCTTGGTAAGTTATTGGTTTTTCAGGTCCGTCAGTTCTGGGAATTTACACTGTGCCAACTTCAACTAACATTTTGATGTATTGTACACATGCAAACACTGTGTGTACCATTTCCACCTGCCAAAACACAGTGTTTCGGCCTAAGGTCAAAAAATTTAGAGAATCCAATTTGAATGTCTGGGTATTTCTCCTTTAAAAGTACAAAAAGTTCTCGTAAATTGCAAAGGATGAGTTATTTTTGGACATGTTCACATTTTCCATTTTTTTTAACCGAGACAAAATCTTTCTTTCCTGGCAAGATACAAGTACAGTAAACTCTCGATTATCCGGGACTGGATTATCCGGTTTTCGGGTTATCCGTGCGTGATTTTTTTATGAAGTTGTAAAAAAAATGACCGGGTGTAGCTACGCTGCGACTGCGCTTTTTTTTTTTTTTTACTGCTGTGTCAGAAAGCTATTTACCTGACCCTTCAGACCCTCGTTCCCCCGCCACCATCACCCGTCAATTTGTCACACCACTTTAAACCAAAAAGGAATGCCTTGATTGCTGCTTCCGGCTCAACTCCCCCCCCCCCTCCATTTTCATTTTCTTTTCAAGCGTTCTTTTCACAGCGCCCCACCACGCTAAAAAAAAAAAAAAAAGTCCCTCTACCTGTTTTACGTTCCCACACTCCTGACGGCTGTAAGAGGCATTTTTCTCACAGTTATTTACATCAGTTCTCCCAGGCACATTTGTTTTTGTAATCATGTCTGGTAAAAGGAAACGTAAAGTGCTGACAATAGCAGAGAAGTTAGAAGTTGTGGACAGGTTAAAAAAAAGGAGAAACTGCCGTGAAATTAGCACAGGAATATGAAATTGGAATCCAAACCGTGCGAGACATTAATAAAAGTGAATTCTTTGAGTGGCGCATCTCAACATAGCGGCGGTATCCCTGGTTCCTCCACACAACTAGACAAAGGAAATTTTGTGAGAAAGCTCAGGCGCTTTTGGAATATTGCATCATTAAAACCTGTAAAGCTACACAAGACGACTGCTTGTGTTTTTTTTTTTGCCACGCACACGCACGCAACGAGGTCTCACACACGCACAAAAGGAACAGGGCTCTCGTACACACGTACACACATGTGGGGAGGGGTGGAGAGGGGGGTGGTTTAGAAATTTCCCCTCTACCGGCCTAAGCAGCCAGTAACACCTTGGGAGGGGGAGGGCTTCTTGAAACCGCCGAGAGAGAGAGAGAGACAGAGAGAGAAAGGGAGCATGTTGTCTGAGTTGGGTCTGCCGCACCTCTCCCTCCCTTAGCAATAAAGGGGACAGGAGAAGGATGGCGGCAACACAGTATTGTTTACGGTTCAATAAGCTGGGACACGGTATACAAAGCCTTTGCTTGTACTCATAGAATTCTACTGAAGAGACACTCTTTTGCCAGTAAATACACCATTTTTAAGTGGTGAAACGGATTATCCGGGTTTTTTTTTATGGGCATTCAATTATCCGGGCATCGGAAGGTCCCAATTAACACAGATAATCGAGAGTTTGCTGTAACTTCTTCACTAGCATAAAAATACTGCACCTTTGTCACAATTTCTGGCTTTAATGTTTTTCCAGGTTTAGGATCAGGGCATGACATAATTCCTTTCTCTGCTTGCGTGTCGGCCGGGAGTTCAGTGTCGGCCGGGAGTTCAGTGTCGGACAGACGTGTCTTGTGCGCGCAGTCGGTTCTTGTAATCATTGATGTTCAAAGTGTGATAACTACCAATATTGATTTGTCTCTATTAGATCAGCAAGACTTTAAGGGGTTTCCCTTACTCTTACAAGATGGTGTATTTGTGAACTGTATTAATAATACTAATTTAGCCATGTTCAGGTCGCCTACGAAAAAATCGTCAAATAATACGGTCGACAGCCTGAATAAAAATTCAAATTCACCTTCATTTACTCTGAAACTTCAAGACACCAACATGGATGATCTATTTAATATGGTAAAATCTCTCTGTGTTAAGTTTGATGAGCTTAAGAGTGAAAATGCGATGCTTAAATCCTTGTTGATGGACTCAAGAGAAGAATACTCTTTAATCAAACAAGAGTTAAATGAGATCAAAAAAAGCTTATACATAAAGCAAAATTCAGACTTTTCTTACAGCCAAGTGACCAAAAGAGCGCCCAATAATAAGGTGATCAATGTTAATGGTGCAGTGAGTATACCCAGCAACAGCTCCACGCGCAGTGACCTACTTTCTGGTCAGCAAGAAACGCGCACGGTCAGGAACTCTAACAATAACAACCAGCGAGTGGACTCTGAAGGTTTCACGTTGGTACAAAAACCGCATAAGTCAAGACATAATGAAAACCCAGTTGGTACCCATAATCAAGAACGTAAGAAATCTCCACCCCAAGTAGGAATACTTAAAACTGTCTCCAAACCTACCTACAAAAAGACTAAATCCTAAATCCCTGTTTGTTACCTGTTTTGAAGCCTCAGTTAAAGAACAAGAAATTATGGATTACATCACAAATGAACTCAATTTATCTCAGGTCAAAGTTACTAAACTCCGAACGAAGTATAATACTTATGCTTCATTTCATATATCAGTATTTGAAAAAGACTTCAGTAGAATCAATATTATTGTGTTTTGGCCAAGTGGCTGTTTAATTAGCCCGTTTTACGGTAAACTACATCCCGATCAAGTCTACACTAATGTTACCAATCAAGACAATACAGCAGTGACCATCATGCCTCCTAATCCAATGGCGTCAACTTCCACATCTAATTTGATGCTGGATGTGCATCCTACTTCCCACAGTGAAGCAGTTCCTTAGAAATTATGATATTGCATATCAAAATGTGAGAGGATTAAGAACTAAGTCTAACAAATTTCTGGAAAACCTTTTAAACTCTCTTTTCGACATAATTTGTTTAACAGAAACCTGGCTCAACGATAACAACATAAATTCTCACTATTTCACAGACCAGTATATAGTTTTTAGAAATGATAGAAATCCTCAACTTACACTGAAAAATAGAGGGGGTGGTGTACTTTCAGCCTTTAACAAAACCAAATTTTTATCAGTGCTACCTGTTTACATGTACGACTTTCTCGGTATTGAAGCTACCTGGATCAAGGTAAAAACATCTCCTGCAACAACTTTTATCATCGGAACTATCTACCTAGCCCCGGACATCTCGCCGAACAAATATCTCGAGTACCTTGAACACTTGGAAGAAAAACTATCTACCACTCAAGAAGATATTTTAATTGTTGGTGATTTTAATGTTCCAGGTATTGATTGGCTCACTCGGCACTCTTCAAACATTACTCATTCACATGTCAAATCCAAAGCCAATTACCTTCTCAATTTTGTCTACATTGGGTCTGACCCAATATAACCACACCCAACCTTGCAAAAATCTTCTCGATTTATGCTTAACAAATCTACCTCAGTGTACAGTAACACAAGCCTCTGAAATACTTACCAAAGAAGATTTGTATCATCCAGCTCTAAACATTAACATTGAAATTTATTCTAGCTCAAGAAGTGTTAATCCTCCCTACAGAAATTACAAGGACGGTAATTTTTTAGGTCTTTATAATTCCATAAAAAATTACGACTGGTCACATTTCTATGAATCAACCAATGTTAATCATCAGGTGGATGGTTTAACAAATTGTATAACTGACAATATGAACACATTTATACCACTAATTTCTAAAAAATTACCCAAATATCCGTTATGGTTTTCTAATGACTTAATTCAAGCATTAAAATCAAAAAAACATTTTCACAAACTTTATAAACGATCCAACAATCCTTATTATTATTTACAGTTTTCACATTTTCGCAAAACGGCAAAATCTTATATAAAACGTGATACAATTAATTGGATCCACTCTACTAATAACAACATCAAGAACAATCCAAAGAAATTCTGGAAGTATGTTAAATTAATGAAAGATGGTTACTATGAACAATATTCTTTAAAAATCAATGATGATATTTGTGATGATCCAAATGTTTTATCTAATGTTTTTGCACAATATTTTTCCAGTATTTACAAGACTTCAACCAATAATGTGACGTCTTCAAACATGTCCTCGGATTCTATTCCTATGTGCTACATTTCCGAATCCCTTATTCTATGGGGCATCAAGGCTCTCAAGTCATCCAAATCCACCGGCCCAGATGGCATCCCTAATTTTATCTTAAAAGGCTGTTCATACTTATTAGTTCCCCTTCTTTATCATATCTTTAACACCAGTTTGCATTCTCAAGTTTTCCCTGACAAATGGAAAATAGCTAAGGTCATTCCGATACACGAACATGGCTATAAATTGATTGTGTCAAACTACAGACCAATATCTTTACTTAATGGCTTCGCAAAAATATTTGAAAAAATTATACACAAAGTTTTAAATTTTCAACTTCAAAATAAATTATCAGCCAGTCAGCACAGTTTCAGATCTGGAATGTCCACCACTACTAACCTAATTACTTTTCTTAACCCAATCCATAATGTAGTTACTAACAGAGGTCAGGCAGATGCCTGTTATTTTGATCTAGCCAAAGCATTCGATACAGTAAACCATTCGCTACTTTTAAAAAAAACTATCAGACTTGGGTTTTTGTACTAACTACTTGAACTGGTTTTCTAGCTATCTCAATAATAGATATTTTTTTGTATCTGTCAATAACCATAAATCCTCTTTACACCATGCTAGTTCTGGAGTACCACAAGGTGCCATTCTCTCACCTCTCCTCTTCAATATATTTATAAATGACATTACCATGGTCCTTAATTACTCAACTGGTGTACTCTTTGCTGACAATCTGAAAATCTCTAAAATAATATCTACAGTCAATGATTGCGCTCTTCTACAAAGGGATATTAATGAAATCAATAATTGGTGTCTTCTAAACTTGGTCAATCTTAACGATAATAAAACTAAGGTAATATCCTTTACTAGGAAATATAACCCTATAGTTTATAATTACATTCTGAATAGTAACCCAATCTCAAAAACTTTCATTATAAAAGACCTTGGTGTCTTTCTAGATTCAAAATTATTTTTTCATAAACAAATAGACTACTTAAACTCCATTTCAAAAAGAACATTTGCTATTATAAAATATATCACTCATTATGCTACCAATTTTGATTCAATTATTTCTCTTTACTTGGCATTAATTTGATCTAAATTAGAATACTGTTCAACTATCTGGAATGACATTGGGTCGACTGATATTGAGAAACTAGAAAATTTACAAAACAAATTGTCTCAACTAATAATTCAGAGAGGTTTTCCACATCCCAATCTTATTCCTCTAGCAGACCATAGAGCCTATTTGGACTATCTTTTTGTACATAATATTTATAACTATAAAATTAAATGTAGCTATATTCTTGAGAACACCGGATTGAGAATCCCCCAATTCAATTCTCGCCTCTTTTCTAGTTTATGTACTATTTATAACAAGAATGATCTTATTTATAGACTCGTTAAAAACTATAATAGACACAACACCAAGTCAAATTAATTGTGTACAGAGCTGTGTTTTAAAGTATTTAATGTAATTTATATCCTCATACTAATTATAGTCGGTATTTTTTCTCTTTCACGTTTACATTATTGTACTCTATTAAATTTTATGTCTTGCTGCTTACTACTTTGTACTAATTATTATTTTAAGTATTATATTTATATTTGTCCTTGTGTTGTCTGTGTGTATGGATGTCTTGTCCTTTGTTTTTTGTTTCTTTATGTATTTGTGCATATTTTGTATACGTCATGCCCACCACTAAAGTCCCTGGACTAATGGTGCGCATGTAACAAAATTCAAATTCAAATAAAAAAAAATAAAAAGTTGTTTTGCATTACAAGCTGTGTAATTAGCAACACCAAATTCATCTTGAATTTTCTGTACTGTCCAGCTTAAAGGCAATGTTGTTAATATTTTCATTCATACACATATGTCTGTGGAACACGGAAACTTTTCTTTCAACTGGTAGAGCATTTCATCACCGGGGGCAGGTGTTTCATCCAGAGGCCTAACTATATAATTTGGGGCCTGTGGCAAATTCTTTTGATGGGACCCTATTAAATAAATTCGTCATGTTCTTAGTTTAATTTTAATAAACCACTAAAGTAGTTACGTAAAACGGGGTGAACTGATACAGTTTCAAAATTTGAAATGCAATGTAGCACATAATTTTATTCCTTAGTGATTTAGTACTACGTAATATTTCAGGTGACTCCTTGAAGTAATAAGTCATGTAATTAATTTTTAAATTTTATTTCCCATTTTAAGTTTTTTTAAATAAAAACTGCATGTATCAGTTCACCCCTGCAATGTGGGTGAACTGATACAAGGTATAAAATTCAATGTGTATCAATTTGTAAGGCTGTTGGGGTGAACTGAGTCACATTTTGAGTTTAAAAAAAATGTAATTTATGTATAGGTAAAATTGTTTGTACATAAATTATCAAATTATTACATCATAAATTTATGCACAGTAACACAAATGGATTTTAAGACATAACTTATTTACAAAATTAACAATCTTATTTCATTTGCCTAAATAGAATGTTAATATACGCTAAAAATTCACTTGATATCCTTAGTTTTCATTAAAAATATCTTTATAAAATTGAAGACGTCCATAACGGAGAACAACAGGCTGTGGAAGACGACGCAGCACTTCATGGGGGTAGACTACACTACATTCCTTGATTTCAGGCCATATGAAAATATCTTTGTGGCACCTGTAAGATTTCAAGAAACTCACTTCTACTGTCCTTGAACTTCCATCACTATTTTCCACTATATTAGTCTCTTGTGCTGCATAGAGTTTCTCCTTTCTTGTAATTTGGTCCTTCAGTTGCACAACCACAAAATCACCCAAGATCAAGGTCTGGTAATTACATGGAACTTCTGGTTCTGTTTCCATTTCTTCATTTCCCTCCTTGGAAGTAAAGACATGGCTGACATCAGGATCTTCTTCGTTTTCATTACTACTTTGGTCACTGTCACTGGATGAAATTTCAGACCTCCCTGATGTCGATTCATCCTCACCAACATTCTGGACACTTTTTCCTACTTCAACTTGCAGTTTGTCTTTTCGACAAGTTCTTGGTCTTGGTTTCTGTTTACCATATCGTAATTCAATAAGACTAACACACTGTCATTAATGATGCTCTCTTCTACAGGATTTGCATTGACCCCTTTATCGTGAGCCTCTGTTTCCTTGTTTTCTCCACTCTTGTAAGAGTGACCGCCATTTACATTTGAGTGGTCTGAAAACTGCCACATCAAGTGGCTGAGCTAGGTGAGTTGAATGTTTTGGGAGCATTGTGAAGGTAATGTTATTTTCACAGCAAGATGTAATGACTTGATAGATTGTCCCCAATAAGAATCCGTGGTTCTGGTTGTTTTTCTAAAAAAGGAAGAGCTATAGAAAAATACCAATCTTCAAAATGTTTTTGGTCAAACCAACCACTCTTTGTGCACCCATAACGTGTTCCCTTTGGCCTTCCTGTACGCCATGAATCGTACAAATTCTCAGCTTTATATAAAACATATATGTGTAATAACTGCCCATCTCTACTACATGAGAACATTAAACTTGTTGCAGATTTTGTAAAGTCATTGACCTTTTCAGGGTGCTTCTGGCCTATTCTACAAGAAATTATTTTGTTTCCTGGATCGTCTGTTACGTTAGTTTCATCGTCATTGACGATACTGCAAGGCTGAGCGCCACTAAGCGTTACCTCTAAATCATCAAAATATTGTTTTATAGATTCTGCTGAAACTGCCGCCCTTGCTCTTTTAATATTCTGTGACATTCTTGAGCTCAATTGTTTCTTATGTCTCTTTAAAAATGACAAAACCCAATCTTCACCTGGCAGGTTGTACTTGAATTTTCCAACACTGCGACCTTCGAGTTGGATGATGTGGTCTGAAAAAAAAAGAACTGGTTAAAACAAATTTACCAACATAATAGTAATTACATAAGGAAATATAGGGCTAGGTAACTATCATACCGGTGGTATGATAAAGTGCAATACTTAAGCCTACCTTTCAGACTCTCTTCTTCCAGCTGACTTAATGTTGTTTGACTACCCTGTGGTTTTTGATGCAAATTCTTACATTTTCTATATATCTTCATTTTGTCTATTCCATACTTTTCGGATGCTTCTCGATATGTAAGATTCCCATTCTGGACCTTGTTAACTGCTTTGTTTAAGTCATCTAATATAATAATAATAATAATAATAATAATAATAATTTTCATTGGCTTTGTGCCTGGATGCCTTTTGTAATATCTAGGCATCTTATTTGGCTCTGAAAATATAAATTCAATGACATTTTAATAAATTTTAAGTTGACGGGGTGAACTGATAAATGTATCACTTCACCCCAGCTCAGACATGAAATGTTAAAAAAATTAAATATTATTTATTAGCTTTTAATATATAAATAACAATAATCAGACATTAACATAAAATATATGGCTTACCTATTTAACATAAGTCCGGATCAATCAATGCACTGGAACCTACTTTGGCAAATAAAGTTTCCAGAACTTCAAAATATGTTTACTCAAACCTCAAAACCCAAGTATCGATATTGGACAGTAAAAATGGCGGGAAAGGTCAGCTGAATCACTCAGCTGATAGCTTGGATGATGAGGGTTAAAAAAATATAAGTGTGACCAACATTCAAGTTATTTACAATCACCTGGTCATTGGCTACCGACTTAAGACACCTGTTTACTGCGATTCTTATGATTCGATACTTCATAACCTATCTTGTCTCATAGAGTTTCTTAAATAGGTTTTTATTAATTTTAGTTTTGAAAATGATCTTTCAGATCTAGCTGTAGTCACAGGAATTGTAAGAAATAACATTAAAGCAGTGAATACTTCAGGAAAGCTGCAGGACATAAAATGATTCTTAATTATTAATAAATCAGCAAGGTCTCTAATACACAAAGACTTTTCTATTTCGTATCTTAAAGTGGACCGAAAACTGAGAATTTCCCTGGCAAATGATTCAGATATGTCTTTTTTATATATATGAACAAATTCTAGAGCTTTTTTTTAATAAATCAGTGTCATTTAAAATTTGCAAAGTCGAAGGCTGCAAAACACTGAAATTGGAAACAATTTCATTCATCGGAAGAAACCGTGATTTGAGTTGTTCAATAATGATATCTAATACTCGATAAAATATGTTCACTCTGAACAAACTTTCCGGATCTTGGAGACGCTCATCTTCGCAAAGTTTGTTGAAATGACGTTTTTACCTTACTCTGACGAGTTTTAGAAAATTCAGGGGTAATGGACCATTTTTCTGCTACACTATTTGCTTCCATTTTCAAATTAAAAAATTCATGTCGATATCTTTCCAATTCTTCTAGACAAATTTTCAAACGTTTTAAGGCATTTGAAAGATCAGTTGCTTTAAACTGAAGTGTTTTAGAAGCTGCATTTGTAGTTTGGAGTATTTTGCAATGGAAAACCAATAACATAATAAAATTGTAGTTTTCGATCTTCTTTTTGAGTGTAACAGCTTCATTTCTTTCATCCAATTTGCCATTTAATAGAATTGTTTTCGTTAGTGCTTTTTGGACTTCAACAAACCAAACTTTAAAGCGAAAACAGCATCATAACGTCCAGCCCATCTAGTAGGGTTTAATGTTTTTAATGTTATTGAAGTTGAAGACTCCCTTTCTTCATTAGATATTAAACTTGATAAAATATTCCATCTTTGATACTATGCCCAAAAAAATTATAAATTTGTTGAACTGTATCAAAAAAATTCTGCATATCAATAACCTATCTTACTGCATCATTGAGTACTAGATGTAAGTTATGAGCAGCACAGTGAACGTATACAGCATTTGGCTCGACATCTTTTATGAGTTTTTGAACTCCACCGTAAGTCCCTTTCATTGTGTTAGCACCATCATATCCTTGTCCTGGACACTTATTTAGAGGAATATTTTTGTCATTTATGGATTTAATAATTTGCTTGGACATTGCTAAGGCAGTTTGATCCTTAACTTCATGGAATCCTAAAAAATGTCTACTTAATGACAAGTGCTTTTGGGATTCCATTATCATCTTTCTCGATCATACAATAATGGTAAAAGTTCACACATTTGATCAATTTTTGAAATATCCTGAGTTGTATTGAATATGATAGAGTAGAATGGTGCGGCATTTATTTAGTTTATGAGTGCCTTTTCTACTTTTAGAACCAGGACTGAAATTAGCTCATTCGTATTTTTGGACTTAAGTATTTTATTTGGCCCTTTGGTTTATTTAACAATTCTTCTAAAATCGGGTCGTATTTTCCTAATAACTCAAAAAAACTCAAAAAGTTTCCTCGGGAGCTTGGTTCATTGCTATCTGCATTTTCTCTATGGCGACGAAATGCTAAATTACACGTTGAAAGTGTCAGAATAACATGGAGGAGTCTAGAAAGTACTTGGTGCCAAAATGATTTTTCTTTTTTGATCATCGACTCTTGCTCTTCATCAAGTGTTCCGTGTAGCCGCCACTGTTAATACGTAAGACAAGAATACCGATGAATTTTCGATGTCTTGTGTCTTTCTATGGCGTCTACAATATGTTTCCAGTCATAGCGTTCCATCCAAACATTTTGTATTTTTTTAGATGCACGATTTGCAAATAACCAACATGGTTCACAATACGCCTTCTGAAGTCTTATAGAATATGATAGCCATGTACGTTCAAGTTTCACGCCAGACTTGGAAACAATATAGTAATGTTTTTCTAGAAAAGATCTAATGTCACTATCTTTTAAAAAAGGGCCCTTAGGTTTACTATGCCCATTTTCAATCACGAATCTTTTCACTTGATCGGTTAGTTCTTTAAAATGACTCTTATCAGTAACATATGGCGAAGATACAATATTGTTCACACTAAAATATGATTGACTTTGATTTTTGCTAGTACCTTGTTGTGGTTGTTCTGGATCTGGATAGAAACTGGTGTCGGGTGCTGCACCTGGTAATTCTGGTATACTTTTAGTAAGGTCCAATTATTCACTTTTGGGGCACTGTTCACTGGCGTTTTTAATAATAAAGTCATCATTCTTTAAGTACTAACTAATTTTAGGTAACTTTTTATTTTTTTCTTCAGTCTCCCTCTTTCTCTTTCTTTTTCACTCCCACTTAAATATTTTCTAGAACTAGACATTTTATTAACTAACTTTCACAATTAACTTTACTTTTCCACCATTTGCAGGTTTAATAAAACAACAAATCTGAAAAATCAAAGATACAAATGATCAATTGTCAAGACAGTCATACAAAGTGTGCCCCTTGAGCTACGGGTGTGCCTAAAAGGGCTGATGGAAGCAAAGGTAGCGTGTGGCAGGACGTGCGCAGAGCACTGAAGGGGTGCGAAATTTCACTCGCGTACGTGCCGAGGAGCCGGGAGACATGAGACGATGCTTAATCAGGACTTGAGTGGTGTGGGAGCCCGTGGATGAAACGGCCGGAGACAAAATTAAGTAGGAGAGTACAATACTGGGATACAATTTTCATAGTCTCTAACAGGCTACAGAAAAAATACTTAAAATATTTATTTAAATTATACTAAGCCTAAAGTTGAGCCAGGAGAGTATGACAATTTATGGTTCAAAAGAATGTCAATGCTCACCCGCGCTGCCAACGTACCGCGATAAAAAATGTAGATACCAATGGATGCGTTCTAAAATTGATCACGTTTTTGTTTAGGATGTGTTGAAATTCTTAATGATTAATTTGAATTTGCATTATGGTCTTTAAGGATTTTAAGCTTAAAAAAATATTTTTTTTAAGTAAAATAAAATATAATATAACTCAGGTGCAATGTTCAAAATTTATTTCTTCGCTTGCAGTCTTTTGGGCCGGGGCCCTCATGGGTCGGGGGGCCCGTGGCACTTTGCCAGTCCTGCCACCCTATAGTTACGCCACTGGTTTCATAACAGAATGAAGTTGCACTGGTCTGCAGTACTTTAGACCTGAAAGCTTCACTTGCTCGTTTTAGTTTTTCTTCTGGATAGCACTTTTCTCCTAATCATTGTTTTTTATAGGCAATTCGCTTATAACAATCAGGCTTTGGTTCAAATAAGAGAGAGCTTTCTCTCTTTCAGGAGTATAAATACACATCTCCTGGGATCGGTCATCATCTGAATCGTCTGAGGGAGGTTCAGTTGGCTCCAATTCATTCTCGGTTTTGGACAACAATTTGCGACAACTGTCACAAATTTTATCACCAATTTTAACCTTTGAATTGAATTTTTGAAACAGATGGCTACTCACCAAATTTTTCTTGTGATAGTAATGTTCTGGTTTATTCAGTGGATTGCAACAAAACAAATTAACCTTTGTGTTGGATGTTGGTCTCTCCATTTTGTTTATGTAACTTCTCTACTCTTACAATAAATGAAGAATCCTAGATTTAAACATTGTCTAATATTTGTCTTATGTCCATGAAAGTTCATAATAGGGTAATTCCATGCGAAATCAACAAATAATACAAAAACAATTTTCCACGTCATTTTACATTTTGATGAAACTTGGTAGGACATAAGCTCCATATATTCTAGACTCAAAATTAATTTTTATAATATTTTAAAAAATACTTCTTCTTATATGGCTTACTGTTTGCAGCATGGACCAGTAAAAAATGACATTTCACAGTTATTTTCTAAAATCTGCAGAAATTTTATTTGAATTAGGAACAATGTCTATTATGGCTCATTTGAAAGCTTAAGAAAACTATGTTTTTTTAATATAGTCAAAGTTAGATTTCAGTTAAGCCCAAGCAGAGATTTTTTGACTTACATTTTAGTCAAAAAAGTGATTTTTTGTGGATTTTTAGACTTAAAAAACTTAATGAAGGATTCAAAATAACATGACCGTTATTTTACCTGTTAAGCTAGTAAGTTATTAGTAAGTGCAGAAAAAAAATTGAGCTGTTATTTAAAATCCTTCAACATAAAAAAAATTTCTAACATTTTTTTAAAATTTACATTTCAGAGTTAATAAAATACATGTGGGACAGATTAAAAAAAATGTGAAAATACTACAATACCAAGTCCTTACAGTCTACTTTAAAACAAAAAATAATTAATGTTGTTATTCCCAAGGGTTTAGTTACCATGAGCTTTTGAAAATCTGTATAACACAAGTTACATCGCTAACTGTACACGAGGACAATAACATTGATTATTTATGTAATTGAGCTACATTTAGGTCTTTATATATAAATTATTGTTTGAATATGAATTACTTACAGATTTCACTTACATTTATTGTATTGCCTTATATTCATTCAGAAGATTTGACAGGTGTTCATTCATCTGTGGTGAGATGTTGTGACATCTGCCAGTGGCTGCCATGGACAAGTCTCTGGGGGAGAGAATGCTGAGAATGTTCTTTTTCTGGACCCATGTGTTGTTGTCACAAGCTGACTTCTTGAAAGAGGTGCCAGGGCATCAAGGATGGAAAAAGTGAATCCTATATTCGTCTTCAGTATCGTGAACCTTCACTTCACCTAACCACCACTCTGTATCATACACATAGCACACGTAATCCCTCAGTTTTGGATGTAGTTTTGTATGATTTGTAACTTCAGCTTCCTTAGTGACTGAAACAGTTCTGTATTGTATTGAAAGGGATGTTACATGAACGTGAAGAACACTTTGGCTGACTGGAATAAAACTATGTAATGATCTAGTTTGAGGTATTGGAATGGTGAGTTGGAACCTTGTCTGCAGTTGTTGTTCAACCTCTTAAAAATCTTTATTTGAGCAGAACAGAAAATGTATGATCTTTATATTGTCCACACAAAACTTGAACATATCTAGAGGAGAGATGATATGGTTTTCTACAGTCCTCTGAAGACTTGCCTTTCTCACTATTCTTTTAACTGTCCCACCAATTCCATCACATGGTCCTTTGCCATGGCATGTGGCAAAAAAATGCCATTCTGCTTGAACACCAAAATCTTCTTCATAGTTACACAGATTTATTAAGTTCTTGTTTTTGTACTGTGCCGCCGAACCATCAGAAAAGTAATTTTTTTCATTTGAGGGAGGAAAGATTTTAGACTGACCAGAACTAATTTTTGAAAGGCATAGAAGGTGGTGGTGGTGTGTTCCAATGAATCACTGATAATGCAAAAGCAACGGTTCCTTAACTCTCCATCTACTTTGAAGTACATCACAAAGGGATGTATGGTGGCCTGATTACTAGACCAATGGTATGATTGTACCTCATCTTGTACAATAGAAGAAAATTTTCAGAAAAATCCCCCATTAGTATGCATTCTTCCTCCAGCAGAGTAGTCTTCTTCATGTTCAAGAATTCTGTTTGTTTCTTTGCAATAAAATGGTCACCTCGAAGTTGCTCAAACCTTTCGACTAGCTTATCCAAGTACTCTTCAAATGGAAGAACACAAGATGATAGTTCACAACAGATAGCTCACAACGGTCTGTTGAAACCCATAAATTGAATTTCAATTCTGTTTCCATTTTTTCAAAATCATCCCATCCTTTTTGAAGTACTGCACACAGCTTATTACTTCCTGGACATTCACTACATTTTGACAGCATGCACAGTTCATTATCAGTACTGCAGACCATACACGACAGGAGATGTTTGTAGTCTATGTTGACTTTCATTAACTTTCTTCTTTACTTGTGATGGTCGAGCTTCATTTGACAACTTCTGTATCTTGACAGGAGAATTACCAAGTGCTGAAAAAGCTTCATTAACAGACTCAACAAGTACAGTTTCTGGTTCGTAAACATCTGAATATTCATCTTCACTATTGACAAGTATGTCTTTTTTGGCCTTTGAATTTGATGTAAGCATTTTGTGCACAATGCTTTGCCTGGGATTAAATTTAATTCAGGATTGCAGTCTGAAAGTTTTATTGATATTTCCCGCAGTGATTTTTTTAACAATTTTCGAGTGTACAGTGTTAGGGTCTGAACAAGACTTGCCGTAAATGTGAAAGTATCTGTCCAGAAATTCAGCTTTATGAAAAGTACACACAGTTTTGATATCATTACACTTTCTTAATAAAAATAAAGTTTTCTGCTCTTCAGTAAACTCAGATATATTATGCAATACAGAAGACCTAAAGTAAGACAGTTTGACATATACTTTTTGTTTGAATACCAATAGAACAAGAACTTTCCATTGTAATTCAATCTGTAAATACTATTACAATTTTGTAATGCAAAATTCTCACCCTAAACTAAACTAAACCTAAATTTACATTCATTATATTATGTTAAAACTGAAGCTAAAAGGATAAATCAAAATTAAACTGGTATAGAAACTGAAACACACATATCCTATATGCTCCTCATCACAGCCTCAACTGAGCTCGGGAGCTGGGCTTATGTCATAACAGTATTGTTGCTATAAACTAAACTAAACTAAACCTAAATTTACATTCATTATATTATGTTAAAACTGAAGCTAAAAGGATAAATCAAAATTAAACTGGTATAGAAACTGAAACACACATATCCTATATGCTCCTCATCACAGCCTCAACTGAGCTCGGGAGCTGGGCTTATGTCATAACAGTATTGTTGCTATATATTGGATGACTCATAACAGTGCATTCCAACAAGATGATTCACCAGCCAGCCACACATCACTGGTAGATTAGTGGATGACTAATGACAGTGCATGCCAACCAGGTGATTAAATGCACATCCTTGGATTCTTCTTCACATACCGCCCCTCAAGGTGAATCATACCCTTCTAATTCAAAAGCTCATGGCAACCAAACCCTTGGGAATAACAACATAAATTATATTTTGTTTTAAAGTACACTGTAAGGACTTGGTATTGTAGTATTTTCACATTTTTTTAAACCTGTCCCACATGTATATTTTGAGTTCTGAAAATGTAAATTTTAAGAAATTTATGAATGTTACAAATTTTTTTTTATGTTGAAGGATTTTAAATAACGGTTCAATTTTTTTTCTGCACTTACTAATAACATACTAGCTTAACAGGTAAAAATACGGGCATGTTATTTTGAATCCTTCATTAAGTATTTTAAGTCTAAAAATTAACGAAAAATCACTTTTTTGACTAAAATGTAAGTCAAAAAATCTTTGCTTGGGCTTAACTGAAATCTAACTAGTCTAGTGTTGTTTCGAAAAACTCTCTTAAAAGTCCAGACCTAGGACAGAATTCTGACTCATTGAAGTAGCAGCAAGGCAAAGGGGGATTGCACATAACTCTAGCAATACAATGCTTGTATTTTACTTCTTCTCCGATTAATTTGGATATTCTGCAACCATCCAGCATAAGTTTGAAATCCTGATGTGTTGTACAGACACTAACACAGTGCGTGCCACTTCCACCTGCTAACAAACAGTTTTTAGGCCTTAGTTCAGCAAATTTTGAGAAACCTATTTGAACATCCGTGAACTGATCTTTAAACTTTGCATAAATTTCTTTTAGGTTAGTAGTTTATACTAATCATTTTGTACTTGTTTTTTTTCCCCATCCATTACTGTTGCAACAAAGTCTCTTTTTCCAGGCATGGATCTACTAATGTCATCAGAGCAATAAAAGTTTTTCACCAATTCAACAGTTGTTTTATCAAGGACTTTTCCAGGTTTTGGGTTGGGTGATGACAAAATTCCATTCTCTTTAACTAGCTCTTTAACTTTCCTGACCATATAGTTTGAACATGAAAACTCTTCCTGAATTTTTGCTACTGGCCAACTTTTAGGTAAAACTGTTAACACTTATTTTCTCACTTCTGGAAGAACAATTTTTGAATTTTTCTTTTAACTGAAGAATAATTTCAGATGTGTTGGCTTCTTTCTTTTCTGGCAATACATTAAGTTCTCTTTTTACTGCAGAGGATAATTTTTCAATTTTAGTTTTTGAATAGTTCTTTTCAGCTAAATGCTTTTTCTAATAGGTGTCTCACCCAATATTTTCAAAGAGTTGTTCAAACTGTCTACAAAAACATCAGCTATAACGTTCTCTGTTGAGTCTTCAGAACTTTGAGAGCTCTGGGATTCTATATCTAATTCTGGTTGAGGCCTAGTTACAATTTTCGATATCTTTTTTCTGCATTTGTCACAGACTTTTTGAGTCAGCACTAAAGAAGGTAATTTTTTTATCATACGCTCATTAACATTTCGTAGGTTCTTTTTGTGATTGTTATGGCCTTTCTGACTGAATGGATTACAGCATAATGCAGAAATTTTCGGCATTGTGCATAATTTACTATAATACAGTGTTCTATTGTAACTGAATCAGAAAATAAAATAATAAACACAAAACATAAAGCTAGTAGTTTTCAGTATAGGCCTAGACTTATAACTAACTGTCCATAATACAGATAATTGGCATACAAATTGCTAAATATAGTATATTGCCATCACATCTGAACTAAAACATATTTATTTTAAACTAAAGGTCACACTTTAGGTTGTAAGAATCACTAATAACAGGGTCATTCCATGTCAAATCACCCAGACCATGTCACCCACCAACACGGATTTCCACATAATTTTGTGTACTTGTTGCCTCGATGAAGTTATGAAGCCATATGAATTCTTTCTTCATTGGTCCTTATAGTTTTTTTTTTAACAGAAGGTCAAAGTTATATGCATTTGCTTGAATGTGTCACTCTTGATACTCCTTTTCATGTGTGCAGCACATTGCTAAAAAATAATATTTCAGCATGTATATTTGTTTAATGTATGAAATTATTCGTGTAAGTGAAACAAGGTTTACAGATTCCAAGAAAAATTGCCTGAAAGCATTTTTATGTTTTCTTATTGCTTAAAAAAAAATATTTAAAATGAAAAGAGCATGTTTTTACAGCATAACACATGAAATTGCAGATGAGAAAATTTAGCAAGAGGCAATAAAGAAACCTCATCTGTATTGGTTTTACATTAATCCTGTAACTACATTTTATGATATAACGAAAGAAAAACAGTGGGGTTTTGAAGGCTTTGATATAAAATTTATACAGATTTATATAAGACATTAATTGGATACCGACCACAACACTCATTACAAATATTTTCTTAATTTGTTGTAGCTGCTTCTAAAGAATAACAATGCATATATTTATGAACTGGTGATAGTGTCAGTGATTATTATTAATTATCAGTGTATTCACACCTTTTTAAGATATTTTAACTCAAACATATGTACTATCACAATTCATTGCAAGTTGCTATTTAATATGTTTGCAGTATTTGGGTTGATTTTCCATTTGCTACACATGTGTGTGTACCCACACACATACATAATCTGAAACCTGGTTATGCTTTAAACCAACGGCCTTATCACATGGGGACTTCCCATGGTTGGTAGCAATAAATGACCAGTATGCTTCGAGGGAAAAATCCTTAGCATGATAGCACAAATTTTTAAAGTTTTTGCAGTTTTTATATTGGCCAGCACAGCCGTCACTGAAGTAATACACCTTTCGCACAAACGAAATTTTTTCACAAATTAGCTTGGCAATTTCTTTTTGTGTTGCATGTACAAAGGCCACTTCGTGATCCAGATCATCAGACAACATACAAAGATTACAAACAGACAAATCCACTGAGCCAGGCAAGCGGACATGAATGACTACAGTATGTAGAGTACAAGCAGCACTTGTCCAGTGATAACCTTGTGCTCTAAGTTCTGTATGCTAAGACCTAAGTGGTGTGTTTTGCCAGGATCATCAGGAACCCATTCTGTATGTGTATGTAGCATACACCAGAATGTGAAACTTCTCCTTCATGCAGTTGGTGAAATCAATGAATCCTATCATGACCTTATAACTTACCTAGTTTGTTCCAAGGAAAACAGAGATTGCATGGTGCGTCACTGCTCTCATTTCCCACCAAGTGAGAATTCTTCAAGAAAAACTGAATTATGATCCTTCAGATAAGATAGAATATAGTCAGTGGGTAAGTACTGATCGAACAGAACTCATACGGTGTACTGCAAGTTTTGAAGACTATTTGAACAAATTGATTTAAAAGCTAGAAAAACTTATTCCACACTCATATATTGCACAAGCCCAATCCAACTACTTTAAAGAAACAAAAGTTAATTTGAAGTCAGACACAGCAGTTGTTCTTCTAGATTTCAGTGAGAATTTCTCATATGTTATCCAAGATGAACGAACAGCAGATTCTGGAAATTGGAATATGAAAGCAGCATACAATTCTCGTAAATTAGAAAGAATAAGACGTTTTTGCTTGTGGACATTCCTAGCAACACTAACTACATCCTTCTTTCCAGACATTATTCTAGAATAGTCATCATTTTCATAAAAAGTGCGCACCCGTTCAACAGTTTCTAAGCTTAAGGATTTCCCTCTCTTAGATTGTGGAGTAGATAAAATTCCTTTTTCCTTAAGAAGATGTTTTGACTGCCTAACAGCATACTCACTGACTTCAAATACTTCCATGATCCTTTGTCTGCTCCAAGAAATTGGAACTAAAGTTAAAATTCTAATCTTTTCTGGTTTATTCTGTGTCATTCTTACTTTTTCCTTAATTAAAGATAAGAGTGTATCTAGATCTTCTGCTTTCTGTTTGATGTCCTTTGAAATCTGTTCATTGTCATTTTTCTCAGTGGGAAAGCCCTGGCCAAGTACTTTGCACACTTTACTTGTTAAGCTGCCACATGCCGATTTCAATTTCCTTTTCCCATAAACTAGCTTGCTGTGTGCTGGTACAGCATGTAACTTTAAAGGGGATATTCCTAGTTCATCAAATGTAGTACTGATGGTCTTTGAAGCAGCTTCCTTGCTTGATGATTCATCAATATCACCTATACTGCATACACTGGCTGTTATCAGATATTTCTGATGATTCCTGGTCTGTTGTATTAATAGGAAGTGCTTGTATGCATTTTCTGCAAGATGAACAAATCTTCTGTCCTTGTGGTATTTTCAAATTTAATTTGTCATATATTTCCCTTGAAATGTCTTTATTTACACATCGTAGTGATTTGTAAATGGTTTTCTTATGTTTTTTAAGTGGATCACAACATGTAGTTTGATACAGTTCATATTTTTTTGTATAAAAAATCCTATGGTGCTCACAGACACTCGCTAACCTATCACTTTTTATGCCACTCCTACAGGATAAAAGTTCTTTGTCAGTATCACTTAGTGTTTCAATGTTGTTCAACCTCTTCAAATGGGTATAACTTGTTTTATGACACTCTGTTCCAGTCTCCTTACCAACACTACATGGTTCACTAATTCCTGACTGCTGAAGTTCCATTACTGCTTCATCAACTTCACAACACTTTAACATAATGTCACTGGTCAAAAAACCAAATCATAAAGTTGTTGTGCGATCCCAATAACAACACAATGAAAAAATTAAAAGAATAACTGAACAAAAGTTTGTAGTTAGTTCCACATGCTTGTTTATTAACCTTATACCAGAAAGCACTGAAGAACCTTCCAACTCTGCTTCACCGACTGGCTATCCTGCTACATCAGCCAAGGTTACTGCAGCTGCCTCTGCAGATAAGCCCAGTGATGACTACACACTTGTGTAATGCTGACATGACTGGACCTTCAGTGCAAGAAGGTGATATAGGTAGCCATGTGGTTACCAAAGTGAAAACAAAAGATGGGGTTATTATACATGCACTTACATACATCAACCTTCAAAACCCCACTGTTTTTCTTTAGTTATATCATAAAATGTAGTTACAGGATTAATGTAAAACCAATACAGATGAGTTTTCTTTATTGCCTCTTGCTAAATTTTCTCATCTGCAATTTCATGTGTTATGCTGTAAAAACATGCTCTTTTCATTTTAAATAATTTTTTTAAGCAATAAGAAAACATAAAAATGCTTTCAGGCAATTTTTCTTGGAATCTGTAAACCTTGTTTCACTTACACGAATAATTTCATACATTAAACAAGTATACATGCTGAAATATTATTTTTTAGCAATGTGCTGCACTCCTGAAAAGGAGTATCAAGAGTGACACATTCAAGCAAATGCATATAACTTTGACCTTCTGTTAAAAAAAAAAAAAAAACTATAAGGACCAATGAAGAAAGAATTCATATGGCTTCATAACTTCATCGAGGCAACAAGTACACAAAATTATGTGGGAATCCGTGTTGGTGGGTGACATTTCAAAAATTTTTGGGTGATTTGACATGGAATGACCCATATATCAAAAAGCATTTACTTCTTTTGTGATCATAATATATTTTATAAAAATGTAAATTTTATATTTTTGCATGTAGCTGTAATTAATGTGAAATGGCATGGCACAAAATGTTACCTTTTCTTTGATAAAACTATACTATACATTATTATTAATACAAAACAAACATAATATGTGTATAATATCTTTAGTGATCATAATTGTAAGGCAAAAGCCACAAAATCTTTCCATACTCAGTTCAGCTACTGATCACACATAAAATTGTCTGAACTTAAATCATCTGGCAGACAATAAATTTGCTAAAATTTATTTATGTACCTCATTAAATGCACACAAATCATTACTGCAAATGTATATGATACTCAGTTTATACTTGCACTGGCATTTAAAAAGGTTATAGGCAATTATTTTGATGAAATGCAAATACTGTTTTATGAATACACTTTTAATTCCAAAATAAATAGAATTCATTGCTATCTTACATATAATAAGGCTAGTATGTAACACAAATTGTAACACTGTAGAAAGAGAAATAATGAAACACAGATGTGCAAAAAAAAGCTCATTCACTAACATTAGTTGCAGTAGTTATATTGAAAATTAACCATATCTTATACAGTAAAAATATAACTTAAATAGCTACAATACTGAAAGTAAAGTACATAGAAAAAGTATTTCAATGTACCTACAACTTGCTAGTTAACAGTGCGATGCTTTTGATAATATTTCTTTGCTTTAATTTTGATTGGATCATCACAAGCATTTGGTAAAGCTACATTTCCTTTCAAAATGTTGTTAACATTTATCACCCTAGTGAAGATCATCATCCTGATAAGTTTGGTAACAACACTTTTTACATCATGTTTTTTAAAAGTTAAATATGAGAAATTGAATTGTTTTGTTAATGGCTTTGACGTCGACCCAAGTGTCTCCTCGGCTCCCTCAGGCCGTTATGCCTCGTCAACGTCCTCCCTGTGTGTCCCCAGTGGAGTGCGACGGCCAGGGACGCACCCGCGTGCGCCCTAGCATGCCAGTGAGGGTTATGTCTGTGTATATATATTTGCAAACGATCAAGGGTCTTAAATGTAAATAACTTATTTATTCATTAATGTCTCGTGTATGTCTTTGTAAAAAATTCAATAACTTTCTGAAGGGTTTCGCCGTAGTATGTAGTCGCAGCCTGGCGCGCCGCGGGACGGAGCTCTCTCCCACGCCGGCCGATTTTCCCCTCCCTCCCCGCCACCCGCGGGCGCCGGCCCGCGGGCGAGCGGGGAGAGGCAGTCGCGTCCTGGTCTCGAGCGGAGACAGACGTGTTCGTTGCTCCGCGAGCCGCGCACGTTGCGCTCGGGATTGAACGTTCGCTCAGTCCGCAGTCGGTCACGGCAGCTGAGCTGCCACCGCGAATCAGCTTAGCATTGTTAACTTACGAGTCATCGGGAGACGTGTCTAGCGGGCAGTTTCTACAACGCGAACGTGGTGCTACGAGTCTCTGAACTTTTCGCCGTCCACGGAACATTACGTAACGGGCCGCGTATGTACAGCGTTCCGTCTTCGGGCCCTTTCTCACTGGGTCAGCCTAGCATTAATAAACTTTACGATTCGCGCCGAAACGTATTTGAGAACCGCCCCGTCATCAGGGAGTCCGTGTCGCCGTGGTAGGGCACTTGTTCCGCGACGGTTCCGCCAGGCTGCGGCAGGACTTTATAAGCGTTAATAAAAGACGGCTCGTGAAATTCGTTAATGCCGTGTTCTGCTTGCGACAACCTACCAACATTCCTCGCAATCACTTCACTCTCCCTCCAGGTCCCGCCTTTCCCGGTCCCGGCCACGTTGGCCTGGACCCACACCTCTCCGACGAGGGCAGTACGGGCATAACAGGACATTTATTTCAACGGGAAAACGGGGACCTGAAGCTGAGGGACGTCATTTGGCGCCCAACTAGTGTGGCCGTAAGCATACGCAAGCGCACGCAAGCGCACGCAAGCGCGCAGATGCAGGACAGGACGGAAGCAGGTGCGACCGCGCGGCGTGGGAGCGGCGCGAACTCGAGACGGCGCGCCGGCGCGCCGGCGGGAGATAACGCAGCGCGGGAACGGCGCGAACACGAGACGTTTCGGCGAGAGATACCGTGGCGTGAGAGCGACGCGAACTCGAGACGTTCGGCGTAAGATAACGCGACGTGGGAGCGGTGTGAACCGGAGACGGCGGGCGACGCGACAGGGATCGGTGGCGCGACAGATAACGTGTCGTGGGAGCGCCACGAACCTGAGATCGCGACGCAGCAGGGATCTTCGGTTCAAGATAACGCCGCGAGAGGAAGACACGGACTGAATTACCGAACAGAGACACTCCCGATAAACATGGACGACTTCCAGGAAGCGTACGAGACATGGGCGGAAGCAGACTTTCCGGAGCCCGGCGAGTGCTGCGAGCACTTCGCAGATTACGAGTGCGGTTTCTGCTTTGAGTACCGGGCGTATGGTAGGACAATGTGCGGTGCGGACTCGTGCCCCGGCGGGACATCGGATGGGCGGATCTGCGGGACGTGCGGGAATCTGTGGCACAGGGAGTGTTCACAACTGGTCGCGCGAGAAGAGGAATGGACGTCCTGCTTTACGTGTGACCAGTGCCGAGCGAAACTGGGCGTGGGTGGTGCCGCAAGTGTCTCGACCGCGAAGGTCGAGTGGTCACACTGGGCGGGCGCCATCACGCTGCAGGAGTCGGCGATACTCCCAACGCCACTGCAACCGACGCCGCCGCCGACGCTGCCCACGACACCGCCGCCGACGCTGCCTCCGACACCGCCTCCAACACAGCCCCCGCCCTATGGGGTGGAGACGCCGAGCAGGACATCGCTGAAGACGGAGGAAGCCGCACCCGTCCAGCCCCTGTGGTACGACTGGCACGCGACGTCCGGGTGGATACGGCAGGCCGACTCAGACACGCCGCCCCTGACGCCGCCGCCCCCAACTGCCGTAGGGGCTCACGAGGAGCCTACGCGGTGCGAACCGGCTGTGCTGACACAACCGCTCTGCACACACAAGGGCGTGCCGCGACCACTGTCACGTGGGCCACCTTTGACGCGACGCCGCCGCCATCTGCCGCGCGCGACGCGAAAGGTGCCAAGCCCCTTCGGACCGTCATGTGGGCCACCTTTGACGCGACGCCGCCGCCATCTGCCGCGTGCGACGCGGAAGGTGCCACGCCCCTTCGGACTATCACGTGGGCCGCCTTTGACGCGACGCCGCCGCCTGCTGCCGCGCGCGACGCGAAAGGTGCCACGCCCCTTCGGACTATCAAGTGGGCCACCTTTGACGCGACGCCGCCGCCTGTTGCTGCGGGCGACGCGAAAGGTGCCACGCCCCTTCGGACTGTCAAGTGTGCCACCTTTGACGCGACGCCGCCGCCTGATGCTGCGGGCGACGCGAAAGGTGCCACGCCCCCTCGAAGTTACAAGTGTGCCACCTTTGACGCGACGCCGCCGCCTGATGCTGCGGGCGACGCGAAAGGTGCCACGCCCCCTCGAAGTTACAAGTGTGCCACCTTTGACGCGACGCCGCCGCCTGTTGCTGCGGGCGACGCGAAAGGTGCCACGCCCCTTTCGGACTATCACGTGGGCCGCCTTTGACGCGACGACGCCGCCAACTGCCGCGTGCGACGCGGAAGGTGCCACGCATCCTCGGACTGTCAAGTGTGCCACCTTTGACGCGACGCCGCCGCCTGTTACTGCGGGCGACGCGAAAGGTGCCACGCCCCCTCGGACTGTCAAGTGTGCCACCTTTGACGCGACGCTGCCGCCTGATGCTGCGGGCGACGCGAAAGGTGCCACGCCCCCTCGGACTGTCAAGTGTGCCACCTTTGACGCGACGCCGCCGCCTGTTGCTGCGGACGACGCGAAAGGTGCCACGCCCCCTCGGACTGTCAAGTGTGCCACCTTTGACGCGACGCCGCCGCCTGATGCTGCGGGCGACGCGAAAGGTGCCACGCCCCCTCGGAGTGTCAAGTGTGCCACCTTTGACGCGACGCCGCCGCCTGTTGCTGCGGGCGACGCGAAAGGTGCCACGCCCCCTCGGACTGTCACGTGGGCCACCTTTGACGCGACGCCGACGCCAGCTGCTGCGGGCGACGCGAAAGGTGCCACGCCCCCTCGGACTGTCAAGTGTGCCACCTTTGACGCGACGCCGCCGCCTGATGCTGCGGGCGACGCGAAAGGTGCCACGCCCCCTCGAAGTGTCAAGTGTGCCACCTTTGACGTGACGCCGCCGCCCACTGCCGCGCGCGACGCGAAAGGTGCCACGCCCCTTCGGACTGTCACGTGGGCCACCGTTGACGCGACGCCGCCGACTGCTGCCGCGTGCGACGCGAAAGGTGCCACGCCCCCCCGGACTGTCAAGTGGGCCACCTTTGACGCGACGCCGCCGCCTGTTGCTGCGGGCGACGCGAAAGGTGCCACGCCCCTTCAACCTGTCACGTGGGCCGCCTTTGACGCGACGCCGCCGCCAGCTGCTGCGGGCGACGCGAAAGGTGCCACACCCCCTCGGACTGTCACGGGGGCTACCGTTGACGCGACGCCGCCGCCAGCTGCCGCGTGCGACGCGGAAGGTGCCACGCCCCTTCGGACTGTCATGCGGGCCGCCTTTGACGCGACGCCGCCGCTTGCTGCCGCGCGCGACGCAAAAGGTGCCACGCCCCTTCGGACCATCACGTGGGCACCTTTGACGCGACGCCGCCGCCCACTGCCGCGCGCGACGCGAAAGGTGCCACGCCCCTTCCATCTGTCACGAGGGTCCCGGACTCAGCAGGTCAGTTCTCCAGTGCCACGGCCTGGTGCTTCATGTCCATTTAATAAATGAGAGGCGTTGACGGACATAACGGCCTCGTCGGAGGGGGGGCATTTGACGTCGACCCAAGTGTCTCCTCGGCTCCCTCAGGCCGTTATGCCTCGTCAACGTCCTCCCTGTGTGTCCCCAGTGGAGTGCGACGGCCAGGGACGCACCCGCGTGCGCCCTAGCATGCCAGTGAGGGTTATGTCTGTGTATATATATTTGCAAACGATCAAGGGTCTTAAATGTAAATAACTTATTTATTCATTAATGTCTCGTGTATGTCTTTGTAAAAAATTCAATAACTTTCTGAAGGGTTTCGCCGTAGTATGTAGTCGCAGCCTGGCGCGCCGCGGGACGGAGCTCTCTCCCACGCCGGCCGATTTTCCCCTCCCTCCCCGCCACCCGCGGGCGCCGGCCCGCGGGCGAGCGGGGAGAGGCAGTCGCGTCCTGGTCTCGAGCGGAGACAGACGTGTTCGTTGCTCCGCGAGCCGCGCACGTTGCGCTCGGGATTGAACGTTCGCTCAGTCCGCAGTCGGTCACGGCAGCTGAGCTGCCACCGCGAATCAGCTTAGCATTGTTAACTTACGAGTCATCGGGAGACGTGTCTAGCGGGCAGTTTCTACAACGCGAACGTGGTGCTACGAGTCTCTGAACTTTTCGCCGTCCACGGAACATTACGTAACGGGCCGCGTATGTACAGCGTTCCGTCTTCGGGCCCTTTCTCACTGGGTCAGCCTAGCATTAATAAACTTTACGATTCGCGCCGAAACGTATTTGAGAACCGCCCCGTCATCAGGGAGTCCGTGTCGCCGTGGTAGGGCACTTGTTCCGCGACGGTTCCGCCAGGCTGCGGCAGGACTTTATAAGCGTTAATAAAAGACGGCTCGTGAAATTCGTTAATGCCGTGTTCTGCTTGCGACAACCTACCAACATTCCTCGCAATCACTTCACTCTCCCTCCAGGTCCCGCCTTTCCCGGTCCCGGCCACGTTGGCCTGGACCCACACCTCTCCGACGAGGGCAGTACGGGCATAACAGGACATTTATTTCAACGGGAAAACGGGGACCTGAAGCCGAGGGACGTCAGCTTTATACAACATTTTGGCTACTCCAATTTTATGGCTATTTAGGGGTAAAACACTTCTTATTGCATCTGTAATTTCATAACACATTGACACAAATTGTGTGTTAAGAAGGCACAAAGCGTGTGTTAGGAAGGCACAAAACTTTAGGAGAATATCTCTGCGCTATTTCAAAATCATGTTGCAAACTCTCCTCCTGAGCTATCAGAACACTTTTGCAAGTAGGGCACTTCTTGGTGAATGCGAATACTGTTTTTTCCCTGATGATAAACAGTTGCTGTAATGTTCAGCTGCTGAGAGCCTCTTCTTAAAAGACAAAAACTTTTTGACAGCACAGCAGTCCTTGTTTTGTAATATTTGGCTTTACCATATAAATGTCCTGCTTTTGGTCTCAGGTCATTGGCACGATGGACATTCAACTGTTGCAGCAAATATTTCCTTCTTCTTTCCTCTGAAATATGAAATTACAATTTATGGTTAGACTTTCCTGAAAAAACATTTAAAACAAATTGCTATAATTGGGAAAGAAAAAATTAGTTCAAATTAATACACTAGGCATCTTATCACTGGGACATTCACTTATGTACCTCTCCCAAAACTAAAGAAATATATATAGATTTAGGAACAGAGCACATTTGGTCACATAGCTGGAGCATCCAACTCTTATTCAGGTACAATACGGATGCCTAAACTTGACATAGTTTTCCCCCAGTTATTTTTATCCTCACATCAGGTCAATGCTAGTGCAGCATGTATAGGTACATAAATAATATAAATAGTATGTACCTTCCCAATAGGATAAGTGCATGTGTTAGCATCTTGAAAAAACAGAGCTGAGTTCACATTTGCATGAAAAGAGTTAGGTTATTTATTTTATTAGAGTATGATATTGACATATTTGGTTTTTGAGGTTGCAACATAATTTAGTGGTTATCAAAAAAGTTCTAAGTGTTTTGGGTAAATTGTATAGTGATGCATGCTTATAAAATTTTAAGTGGTTGCATTCTATTATCATTTGTTATATGGAATGAAATGATACCAGTGACCAATAACAAAAGTGACCTGATGTGTAGGTTAAGCTCACAAGTTAGCTATCTTCAGATTCATCTAAATTGTTATCACTAAAAGGGCATAAATGGGGATTTTTCACCTACGTTTAGTTTTCAAAATTTAAGTCTTCTCATTTCTGATACCATGATACCATATTTGAACTTTTCTTTTAATGTTCCGCAGCCCAATCATGTCCTCATTAAATATTTTAAATTTTATGTTTCTATCACATTTTCTGGTAAATTAAAATATTTTTTTACTTAAGAACACAGAAAAGCGTACCTTGAAAAATATGAACTCAGTAGTGTTTGATTCTATGGTGATTTAATAACAGATTTATAAACAATCTCTCTAACTAGTTTATGATCACACTTAATAGGTACCTATATATTTTTGTAGCTTATTTTATATGAACATATATACTTAAAGGCATTGCATTGTCCAATTGGTGAAATTTAGTTTTGTTGGTATAGGTATGATGACGCTCATGTTTGTTACTAGTAATCTGAGAATAGAATATGATTTTGGATTTTTGTCACTTTGAACTGTGCTGGAAGCTCACTGATTTTCCTTGCCAAGCCTACGTCTAGAACATGAAAAGCGTTTAAATTCTCTTACTGTGCAATAGAACAGTAAAATCTAACGTGGCGGCTTTTGCGTAAATAACAAGACAAAAATTTGAAAATTATGTTTTTCATTACTATATACATTCCTTGTTTTACCTTGTAATGTGTTTACCAATTCCTACTAGTTTATGAGAAAATACAGTTTATAGGTTACTTTAAAAAGCCTGCTCTTTGATGAAGCCACAGTTTTTTTTAAAATTGTGTTGTCGATTCTATGGTTCTCCACGTATGTATTTTTTATTTGAATTTTTTTTTTTATGCACTGCATGGTAAATAAAGATTTATTAAATGTATGTGAGTGTCTATTGTGCATACAAGTATCAAACCATTTAAGGTTATGTGCTATTGCACGTAACAAGGAAGGGTTGACACTTGTGTTTAGATGCAAAGTAGGGACTCACATATTTTTAATTGCAATTGATCCTCCACTGCATTAAAAAATTTTGGTACAAAATACACATGAACTTGTGCACTGAGAGCTACAGCATGAAGTATCTGAACTAAAGCAAGTCTGGCAGTTGTGTTACCTAATGTAAACTATAAACAGTATTTCTTACAAACCAGAGGAAATTGAATTGCTGTTTTCAGGGTAAATAGAGAAAGCTCTTTAATCTTTGACCAAATCTTTTTCTGCAGAATTTTATTTCAAGTACAGAAAAGCAGCAACATTACTTTAAATTCAGTTACCTTTATCAGCCATTTACGCTTTTCTTAATATACGTTAAATGTAGCATACCTAATTTAACCAACCATCCTCACAATTTTACATGGTTTTAAATGTAATTAACTAAACTAACTGTAAAAACAGTAAGATACTGGTGAACTACTTGGAATATTACATAACCCCTTTTACAGAATATCAGAAACAATATCAGAAACTTGAAAAATACTATTTTGGGTTTATTTTAATTCAATGTAGCACCCTACAGTAGCAAAATAGGTACTTTGTTTCAATGTTTTTTCCTGCGTATTGTAAACATAATTTTTTTTCTGCATTAAGTATAGCCTAGAACATAATTGAGGAGTGTTTGTGGGAAACGGTATAAGTGCCAAATAGTAAGTTTCTCAGGAAATGAAAAAAACGTGTCAAAAGTAATTTTATATACCAAATGCTGCAGTACATATATTTTCGGGATTATTCCTGTGACAAAAACTATTACAAAAAAATTTAAACATGTTAAGCAAATGACAAATGAAAAAACAAGTGAAAGTTTTTTTATAATAATTGTCAAAATTCTGCAGTTTATGTATTTCCAAGATCATTCCTGTGGAAAATAATAACGAAAAAAAAATTAATCACGTTACAATATTATGATGCCTACATTATTATGGTGTATTCTCACTGTTTGAAAGAAAAAAAAAGCATATGATTTACTGTAAAATGTGTCATATCACTGACAGATTTTTCTGTAAAAGGAATGGTACTTCACATCCATAAAATCGAGCATTGATAGAAGGTCATTCTTTTTTTCAGCACTTATGTGATTTGATGGCTTGCATCCAGGAAGTTTCTTTAAAGTTTTCACTTGTTGCAGGTTATGCGACTTCTTGAATACCGAACACTCACTCCATTCTTCAAGTTCATTGAAGCTTTTCTTGACCAGAATAGAAGTGTGGTTGTCAACACAAACTCTTATCCAAGATAGTTTAGTCAGCTGGAGTTTGGTTGTATTGAGAAACCGATCCGCAACCATGCCAAAATCAAAAAAGTCCTCTTCTTTCATAGCGAGGACTGTGAAGGGATTGGTAACCCTAGCAGACCTGACAACTTCTTGCACTTCTTCAGGAACCATGGGTGTACATTTTCTTTTTTGTTTTTCTATCACCCCAAAATCCCTATCACAAGGCATATAGCTGTGGCCTGAAACGAGGTATTTGATATCTATTGATTTAAAATATCCTTTTGCAACTAGGTATAAAACAGCCATAAGTAACATCCTGTTCTTATTCTGAGCGACGCAGTTATCGCACCATAGCTCTATTTTATTCTTTGCTGTGATTGCACCTTTCAACACTTAAAAAAAACATGATGCAATTTCGTTGCCTCCACGACCTGCTATTGCCTCGTGCCACATACACATGTAACTTTTATTGTTATCACCTAAGTGTACACAAAGGTTGTAGTTAGAAAACTGCCTCGAGTAAAACATGTTACTATGCGTAAGAGTGGGACAGAAAATAACCTGCTGGAGGTCCATTGATAAGCAGCATACATCACTTGCAGGGAGCTGTGATTCATTCATGCACTTAGTTAGCAACCCAAGGGCCTTCTGGGCCTTCTTTTGGTGCACGGTCAGCTGTGTTCGTATGGAGAATTGTCCAGTTTGTGTTTCATTGGCCTTGATTTTAGATTGCAGCATATCACATACTCTGCACGTGTCTGTTTTTGGCAATCCAAAATATAGATTTGGGAAATATTTGCGAAATACTCGCTGGTAAAATCTATATTCTACTTTGGATTCAGGGTGTGTATCTTTGAATGCAATATGCATTCTGTGAAAATTTAAGTCACTACTCAGATATTCCTTACCACTTTTTTTCCTTCCATAGTGGCTTTCTTGGCGTGGAAATGATTGTATTTGTTCCTGCACAAGATTCCAGTCTTCATCTGTGTACTTTTGTTTGTGTTTGTGTGATGACAGTCTTTTACCTCTGCCATCGGAATATGCTACATGACCTAGCTTTTTTTTATCGTTGAGTGTCTGAAGTCTTCGGTTGGTGAGAGAGAAAATGTCTTTAAATGTTTTAGCACATACCTGCACAAGGCCTGTTTTCGTGGGAACAGTATATGTCATGGTGCACTGCCGCTTGCTATCAGCCGGATCTTCATATTTTCCGTGTCGCCTTCGTTGAACGGGAATGACATCTATACGGTTCATCAGATACGTGCCTTGTTTTTCATCGGAGAGCTTGTACATTTCTAGGAATAAAAATTCCTTCCATTCCTTCGTCAGTTCACGGCATTTGTATTTACACTTGCAGCTTGCCTAAAACGAAACAACAATAGTTTGTTTTCTCACATGAAAAGTTAGGTTTACAAACATTTTGAAATAAAATCAGGTTTGCCACAATCATGTTTTACATTTTGAACAACTTCTGAAAATGCATGTTGGTTTATGATTGCTAGTGTTGTAGACAGAAACATGTTTAGAGCATGTAATTTTAGGTTATGAATGCAATACATACCTCAGCTGCAGCTGGCATCTTTGTAGGTTTTTCCTTTTCTTTTGAAGTTGTGTAAGGCTTCCCATGGGTCCTCAGTTCTTTATTTTCCGCCACTTTCTTTCTAACAGACTTTAATACCGAACTGTTATCCATTTCTTACAAGAGTGCATCCAAACATGCCATGAAACGAAACACAATATGGCTACTTACATCAGATGGCACTTGTATCATTCTCCATGACAACAGCTGTGGAGCTACACCACGCGCATTCTATCGACGCTTGTTTGAACTGAATATGGATGATTAGCACTTATACAACTTCCTATGGTATTAGTAACAGGACATACAATTATTTCAATGATAAACCTCAAAATGTTACTTTTTGGCACTTATACCGTTTCCCACAAACACTCCTCAATTATGTTTCACAGTGGAATAATAAGTTGCATATAACATAACGATATATTCTTATTCAGCAAAATTTATATTAATCACTTGCACATTGACAATTGATCTGGTACCAAAGCACTTGGCTGAACTGGTTATAATTTGCACAAATTAATTGACATGAAACTGTAGTAACTTGTTTTTGAGTACACAATACGGTAACACTTTGTTATGGTTCCATCATCATGTTTCCCTACAGATCTTTCTTCAAAGTTTATAAAACAAACCATGGTTACAATACCATTAGTCAAATGACTTTCATTAATAAAAGTATTTATTAAATACAAACTACTTTATTCAACATACCTGACACGGTATTGCCATCATGTGGTGGTGGTGTACTAATACTCTGTGAAAATTCTTTGTTGCTAAAATCTGGTACAGCACTTTCTTCATCCTGACTTTCAGAAACATGTTCTTCACAAAAACCTAGTAACAAAATAAAATAATACTTTAACATTATCAATAACCTAATTGATGATACTAAACGAATGTTCTAACCAAATAAATAACAAATGTGCCTACAATTAGTACTCCTGTAAGTAGTTTTATAGTTTTAAACTGTGAAAAATTAAAAAAACCTTTGACACAAAGCTATGCCTAATAAATCAGTTCAGATTTAAATTACATTGAATTATTAATAATGTAATTGCAGTAAAGCAAGGGAAAAAATACATAAATTTTACTAAGTACCTAAATACTAAAAATAATTACCTGGTAAATATAAGGTTGGAAGAGATAGTCTGTTCAGCCTTTTTGTTTCCACACTTCGACAAGAATCGTTGAAATGTTTATCACAAATTAAATAGAAATTCTTTTCACCCACTCGTTAAACTGGCCCTCTTCAAAAATAGGAAACCAATGTCTAACTGTCCGGGGAATAAATTAACATCCAGGTACGCAACACAAATTTTGGCTTGGCATATTTTGAGGTTATTTATATAATTCACATTACATAAAACTGTTATTCATTTAAAATGCAAATAACACGTGTAAAACCTATACCAAATATGGCTGCCTCGAAATTGACCAAAGTTTTGTTTTCCTTCTCCATGTCTTTCGCACAGACCCTTTGCAGTGCTGCCGTGTCAGTTTTCCACACTAAACACGAAATCGGCGAAAAAACAGAGGAGCGCTAGGCATGCCTGAGACATGAACCACATCAGATTATACATAGTGCTATTTAATTGTTTCTAAAAAAAACATGTTATTCATGAATTAAAAGGCATTTTTGTGTTCCTATTTACCCCAAAATTTTGTTCCTGATTACCCCAAGCTATGACTATTGTGGGGTAATTAGGAACACTCAAGTTTAATTATCTTCAGTTAGCAATTTTATTTATTTTTGTTATATTTTTTTCATAAAATATGTATTATTTTGAATGTATTCAAATTACAACATTTCAATAAATATGTATACTGACCTTGCTATTAATATTCTTCTTTCAGGACTACAACTTTTAATTCTTCATTATTTTCCTTTATATCATTATTAAAACCTCTTTGGATCTAAAAACAGACCAGGACTATAACATTTTTTAACATAGAGATGGATAGTCATCCTAAAAAAACAATACTTTTATGAACATTATCTACTATTTTGTTTTACAGCTATAACAAGTGTTCCTTATTACCCCTGTTCCTATTTACCCCAGTTCACCCTAATTACTGTAGTTTGATACCGCGAACTAAGCATTCATGAAAACATAACGTTATACATAGTAAATCAGTTATATCGGTGAACATGTTTTGACGTAAAATTCTATATATATACACACAGACACACGCACATTCTTTTATTTTTATGAATGCACTAATTTCTTCGCATTTTTAACATTGATAAATGGTTAAATATCACGTTCACTGAGGTAACAACATAAATATTATTCCGTTTTAACGTTTGCTTTGTTTTAGCAGAATCGCCAACATACGAGAACACACAACTCCATGAACGCGACTTAAAACTAATTTCAAAAAGTTAAATATTAAGTCCATTTCCAACTAATTTCACGCGATTTAATATGCGTTTAGTTTCTTCAAAACGTAACACAATTTCATTGTCATTTTATTTTACCAGCACTTCTTATAGATACTGGTATTTTTATTACAATTTTGTCTTGGTAACGTTGGCTACGCGTAAATACTGGCAGTCCTTTGTCATGTAGACACTTTAAGTTGCTGCTTCAAAACAATGCCGAAATTAAAGCCTATTGCCGAGTCCCGAGCAACAGATTTTAAATGTGAGGGTTGCTCTTAATAAGATTTTATTTTGCAAGTGGTGCAATTGTAGAGTTGACCACGAAAGGCGCGCGCAACACTGTTGTAAAACATGTCAACGGTAAACATCACGTTAAAGTTAGGTTAGGAAGTGCAGCTGGTGCCAGCAGCAAACGTTTAGCCACGATGGAAGAAGTGACTACTGTTGCCAAAAAATGAGAGAAGATAGAGAAAAGTTCATCATGAAAACTGCACAGGCATTTATCTCAGCAAATATAACACTTGAGAAATTGGACAACAAAGAGCTGCGAAAATGGATAAATGAAAATGTTAAAGGAGGGGATATTTCTTCCGCAAATTCGCTTCGCCGATTGTACGTGCCTAAGTTAGCAGAAAAAATAGAAAGTGACCTCACGGAAGAGTTTAAAGATAAGGACATCTGTATACTTTGCGATGAAACCACTGACAAGGGAGGGAATCTTTCTGGCTTGCTAGAGCATGCTGTTCATCTTCAGTGCTGGGCCCATAAGATGCATCTAGTTGGCAACATTTTACAGGTCACACTAAAGCTTCTGAATGAGGCAACATCAAGCGTAAAAAAAGAATTTTTGAACACTAGGAAAAGAAAAATACCAAGACTTGTCTTTTTTATCGCAGAAGTATGAAATGAATAGCGGTAAAGTGACAGTTTTTCCTGAACCTGTGCTCACAAAATGGAATTCTTGGTATCGGTCTGTGGTGTACATTAGCACCCATATTGATGATATTTTGGAGTTTTTTAAGGACTCTGATAGTTACCGTGGTCTAGAAAATTCTGGCATAAGCTGGCTCACTATCAGGAGTACTGCTGAACTGACAAATTAAAATTGAAAGGGAATTTGTTTCAGTTAATGGAAAACCAATTGCAGAGCTGATAACATTTCTTGAAGGCTCTACATATACAACTTTACACATCCTATACTGCAAACTAAATGACTTAGAAATAAAACTGCAGTTGTTAACTGTAGGTCAGATTGACCAGTTTTGTCCCACTATTGTCCGTTTCTTTGAGCAACTATCTACACTAAAACAAGCTGAGGAATTCACTACACTGAAAACAGCAGCACTGAAGGATCAGTGTAACCTGCAGGATTTGAAGAAAAGTGATCCTGCTGGAAAATTATTTTCCAGTATTGGTAATTTGTTGAACCCCAGGAACATTATCAAACCAGTTCCAGAAAACAAACAACTTCAGAATTAAATGAATAACATTCCATTCATCAAACATGTGGAGTTGCATACGTGTTTGGAAGGTTTTCATATTTTGAGGAAGACCGTCATTGAAGAAGTTGGAAAATCAGACTGTTCAGATGTAGACATAGTGGCACTCTTATGTTCCTTGAAGACTGACTACAAAATATTTTCTTCAGAATGTTTGAATGCTTTGTGGTTGCCTACCAACAATGTTGACAGTGAGAGGTCATTTTCACAGTATTCTCTAGTTGTGAGTGATCGACCCCACAAGCTTTTGCCAGCAAATGCAGAGACTTTTACTATCATTAACTTTAACAGAGATTAAATGTGGATAGTGGTGAAACTATGTAAATTTATTGACTAGTCATAAAGTTAAAAGTCCATTTAAAACAGTTTAAAGTGTTTCCGATAGCATGACAGTGCACAGGGTTACAAATTAAAAAATACGTCTATTTTTATCCTTTTTTTCTGCTGCAAATTCCTATTAAAACCCAAAACACCGAAATTATTGACTTTGGAAACAAAAGTGGCTAAATTATAAAACCATAATTTCACACCCCTAACAATGGGACCCCACAGCAGACGTTTTCTCTTACCGAATCAAGACAAATTCAAAAAGGCCCACCAAAAGGAATATACTGTCTGAGGTTGCCAGAATTTTTGATCCTCTTGGGTGGCCTTTACCGCTCACCCTGTTCTCCAATCACTTAATTCAGGTTCTTTGGTTAAGGAAACTGGACTGGGATGATGAGCCTTCATCAGATATTGTCGAGAAGTGGCACCGCTTCAACAGTGAATTGCATCTATTTGCCGCAATTGAAGTGCCGAGAAAGATTTCAGGTCCACCACAGTCGTTCTACCAACTACATGGTTTCGGAGATTGGCTACACAGCGGTGGTGTACTTGTGTGTCGTACACGGTGACGATATCACCACATTCTTATTGGCTGGAAATTCAAAGGTTGCACCTGTCAAGTCGCAGTCCTTGCCACGCCTAGAACTTTGTGGTGCTCTGTTGTTGGCTCGTCTGATCCATCATCTGTTGGAATTGTATACAACTGTTTTCACCTTTTTGTCTATCCATTTGTGGACTGACTCACAGGTTGTATTGTCTTGGATTGGTTCTTCGCCCCATCAGTTGAAAACCTTTGCAGCCAATAGGGTGAGTGAGATTCAAGAGCTCACTGAAACCTCGTGGTGGAGGCATGTACCATCTGAATGGAACCCAGCTAATTGTGCCTTTCGTGGCCTCTTACCCACTCAGCTGTTAAATCATGCCTTGTGGTGGACGGGTCCATCCTGTTTGCAAAAATCTCCAGTTCACTGGCCGAACAATCCTGCAAGTCAGATTGTGGACTCCAGGGTTCTTGAACATAATGTGATCTCGTTGAGTACGGTTATGCCAGCGGAGTTTGAATCACTGATTGCATGTTATAACTGTCTAACTAGATTCAGTAGGGTTGTGGCCTTGGTTCTGTGGTTCATACATAATTGTCGAGATGTTGGTTCATGGATAGATGGACTGCTGACGCCCCTTGAGGTAACCAAGTCTTTGCAAGTCCTCTTGTTGAGCGTATAGTCTGTGGCATTTCCAGATGAACTAGCTGCATTGAAAAGGGGTCAATGCTCTGCTGCTCGTATTCGGAATTTTGATAATACTGGTCTCATTGGGGTGGACGGTCTGCTCCATAACTCTAATTTGTTATTCGAGCAAAAACACCCCGCATTGCTGCCCACTTGTCACCCGTTGACTGACCTGATAATTCGCCACCATCATGAGATCAATCAGAATCCCGGACTTTGTAAGCTTCAGGGTATCCTCAGGGAACAATTCTGGATACTGTCAGATTGGCAGGCTATCAGCAGAGTCTTGCGCTCCTGTCTGCAATGTTGGAAGGTGAATCCATCACCCTGTGCACCCGTTACTGGAAACCTGCCAGCTATGAGAGTGCAGCTGGTGAAACCATTCTCTAGGACAGGTGTGGATTACGTGGGTCCATTTGCCATCAAACCCAGCAGAACTTGTAAGGTTCCCGTGTTAAAGGCTTACTTATGCCTTTTTGTGTGTTGTGCCACCAAGGCAGTACATGTGGAATTCATTTCTGACTTGTCCACCAATGTTTTCATGGCTGCCTAGAAGCGCTTCATCGCTCGTCGAGGTAGGTGTTCAGATGTTTACAGTGATTGTGGAAGCAATTTCGTCAGGGCCCACAACCGATTACGTGAGTAAGACAGCTTCTCGCTTCGGCATCATACCAGAGAGCTGTAAATGATTCGGCCGCTCCTCTAGGCATACACTGGCATTTCAATCCACCCGCAGCCCCTCATTTCGGAGGCCTTTGGGAGGCTGGTGTGAAAGCGGTCAAAAGTCATCTGAGCAGAGTGGTTGGGGAGCAAATATTAACCTTTGAGGAGTTGTACACTGTGGTGGTTCAAGTCGAAGCTGTATTAAATTCCAGGCCCCTGTGTCCAATTAGTCCTGATGCTAATGACCTCAGGGCACTGACTCCAGGACATTTTCTTACGCTTGAACCTCTTGTTGCGCCTCCAGAGCTTGATCTTAGCCACTCCACATTGGCTTCAGCGTTGGCAACTGGTGGAGCGTTTACATCAAGAATTTTGGCGTCACTGGCACCGGGACTATCTTCACACCCTCCAACAGAAGGCCAAGTGGCATGATCATGGGCCTAAGCTCAGCGTACAGCAGCTTGTGTTAATCAAGGAAGATCGAGTTCCTCTACAATGGCATCTGGGACGGGTAGTTGAGGTCCACCCAGGCAGGGACGGTGTCATGCGGGTGGCCACCGTGCAGACTTCACAGGGGCTCCTTCATTGTCCCCTGCCTACCGACTGTTGAAATCTTGATTTCAAGGTGGGCGGGATGTTTAGTGTAAATAGTGCAGTGCTTGAAGAGAAGAACAAAAACTGTCACGTTGGCCAGCCTGCCTGAAAGTTGAGGAATTTTCGGTTTAACAGGTGGTCCACCTGGCGCCCGGAAGTGACGTATTTCTAGTCAGTTTTTTTTTTGTTGTTAGCTAATGGTAGGAAAAACATGTCGTGTCATTGCAGTGCAATCCGAATAAAATTGTGAAATCATTGGTGGTTTGTTTGGAATAATGCGCACCATATTGTTGGTGAACAAACACTGCGTATTGTATTATGTTCGTAGTGTTTGATAAATTATTTTTTGGTTCCTTTTATTATATTCTATTTGCTTACGGATTGTTTATCTTAGGCGAGAGAAAACTAATTTTGTTTTGTTAGTGATATATTTTATATGGGGTAGGAAGTTTAATTTATTATCAAGTACTATTCCTAGGTATGTGTGTTGTTTAACAAATTTGATAGTTGTGTTGTCATATTTAATGCAGGGTGGGCGTTTATATAAGTTTCCTTTTACTTGTAATGCTATGGTTTTTTCAGCTGAAATTTTTAAATCCTGGTTTTCCATCCATGTTTTTGTTAAGGGGGTGCCTCCCATTTCAGGCCAAGATTTTATATTTATAGTCATTACAGATAAACTTGTTGACTTTTTCAATTGTTTAACTTTCACGAAATGAAAAATATATACAGCGCATACTTTTTGCATAATTAGCTGCCAAAGTTACATTTTTAACGTTTTTGGGTTGTACAAATTAGGAGAATTTAATTTATTGCAGAACTGAAACTTTTTAAGTTTTAACTGCAATGCCACTGGCTACTTCAAGAAATGGTTTGAATTTCTTTCAAATAATATTAATTAATTTTACCTGGCATTTCCAAATTCTCAAATTTGTTACAATTTTGACAGCTAAAAGACATGAAATAAGTTATTGTGATACAAATGTAAACCATATAATGAAGTAGCCAGTGGCATTGCAGTTAAACCTAAAAAGTTTCAGTTCTGCAATAAATTAAATTCTCCTTATTTGTACAACCCAAATACGTTAAAACTGTAACTTTGGCAGATAATTATACAAAAAGTACGCGCTGTATATATTTTTCATTTCGTGAAAGTTAAACAATTGAAAAAGTCTTAAAGTTGATCAGTGATTAATATAAATATAAAATCATGACCTGAAATGGGAGTCACCCCCTTAAATGTAGAATGTTTTGAGCTTTTTGTTCTATTTGTTTTCTATTATTTCCAGAGATTATTAGTGAGAGATCGTCTGAAAAAGCGATCACTTCTGTTTTATGTTCATCGTTGAATATATTTAGGTATTCATTTATTATTAAGTTCCAGAAAGTTGTGCCTAAAATTGAGCCTTGTGGGCAGCCTCTATATTCATTATTCGGTTAATATGTGTTGAGTTTAGGTTAAATGTTATTTGACGATTTTCCAAATAGTTCCATATTATTTTTTTAATTTTCAAAGTTAGGGACAATTTATTTAGTGCATTTTTTTAGTTTATTCCAGTTTATTGTTGAGAAAGCGTTGCTAATATCTAAGAATATTATGATGAATGTGTTTATCTTGTATGTTTGGAATGCTGTTTAATAGTTTATTGATAGCATGTTCTGTGGATTTATTTTGTCTGAAGCCGAATTGATTATCGTGAAAGTACGTATTGATTGTTGGTATTATTCTATTAGGTATTATTTTTTCTAAAATCTTTCCTAGAACTGGTAATAGGCAAATGGGTCTGTATGAATTAGGTTTAGTTTTGTTTTTATTACTTCTTTTATACAAAAGTACCAGTTACGCTATTTTCCAAGGTGTGGGACAAATACCTTTGTTTAGGCATTGATTATATATTTGTTGTAAGTTATCTTGAATTTCTGGCCATATTTTTTTAATCACTTCTAGTGTTATTGTATCATTTCCCGGGGCTTTATTATTTTTAAAAGATTTTATTGCTCTTGTAATTTCTTGTATAGTTATTGGGTTATCTTGTGTGTCATTATCTATGTTAGTATCTGTGGGACTTAGGTTTATTATTTGGTTTCCTAGTTGTAATGGTAATAGATGGTTTATTAATTCTTTATATGTTTCTTCAATTGATTCTGTGTATTTATTGTTAATGAAAATGCTGTTTATAGGTTTACTTCGTCTTACTTTACCCCTACTTATTTTGTCTGGTAGAATCCAAATTGAATTTTTTGTTTCATTTATTACAAAATTTTGCCAGGAATTATTTATTTGTAGTTTTATTTTATGTTTTAAATTTTTTTTAAATTTTTTTAAATTCTTTTTTATATATTTGTTTAGCTTCGCATTTAACACATCGTCTGTATTGTCTTTTTTCTATTTTTAATTTTAACTTTTATTTTATTTTATAGTTCTTTGGTCCACCACCAAATGTTTGTGTTTTCTATTTGATTATATTTAGTTTTTTGAGTGCATGAGTTTATTATCTGACCTTGCAAATGTATTATATTGTCTTCTATGTCGGTGTTTCTATTTCTAATGAAGTTATTATTAATGTGTTGTTTTACTTGGTCCCAATTTTTTACCAGTCTGTGTAAACGCTTTTCTATTATTATTTTAGGTTCTAGTAATGCACTGTCGTCGTCAGAAAACTTTTGGTTAAATAGACACATAATATATATAAATATATTATAAACATTGTAATATAGTATATTATAATATGATTAATTAAGCATAATATCATTAAATTTGCTAACTCCCATGGTTCGATTACTTCATGCAAGAAAAACCATCAAGAAACTTGCATGAGTCATTTACCGCGACGGGGGAACTACTTTTATTATGGATAATATTCTTCTTAACACTTAGCACACTGAAGCCGCATTTTATCCAAAAGTACCTGTATACTGTACCTTTTAAGGTTAATTGGTGATGTTATTTTTAAAATTAGTGGTACTTTAAATAATTTGTATAATTGTTTTTTTTTTGTTTTTTGAAATGTTTACTTTTTTATAAAAATATTTACTTAAAGTGTTCTAATTTATATATTACTGAAAATAATTTTATAATAATATGTTTTCAAGAAAATAAAAAAGTTTTATAGGTGAAATAGTTGTTGCATTATTTGAAAATATGATATAAGTTTATGTATGTATATTTTTTATTAGTTTTCAAATTTATGAAGTATACTTACAACATATTAGCACTTGTATAGCTAATAAGAAAGAAACTTATACATCACTATTTTTTAAAATTGAGAATACAGTAAAATAGCACAATTTAGCAGTATAGGTAATCAATGAAGTGAATGTGATTACAGTAAAGAAATCTATGGACACTATTTATTTTCTTGGCAGCTCTCGAAATTGAAAAACTAACATACAAAATAATATTGCTATTATAGAAAATAATTTTATAATTATAAAATAAAAATTATCAAATTATCAAAACAATTGTTGATAAACTAGGTTCCATGTAATAAAGATAACTAACATTACTCATCCTATTTTGAAATAAGTTTTCAAAATAGAAATAACATGTTAGAAAATGTCGGTACTTTTATAATAAATAATCAAAATGAAAATAGCATAATGGTACAAAAATAATACAAATATACAACGAACATTTCTGCAAAATGTCATACTAAAGAAAACAGAAGTTGCCGATTATTTTTTGTACAAAGTTTTTCAAAACAATAATGTATATTTACAGAATTTCAATCGTATTATACCAAATAAAAAAATAATATCAAAACATCAATACAATGAGCAGTTATGAAAAATTTCATTCTAGTAAAAAAAAAATGAAGTTGCGAATTTCAGTTGTGACATTACTTTTCAATTACCGGTATTGTATAGCAAATTTCCACATTTCAGTAGTGATTATACATAATATGAAGCTTCACAGGAACCCACATATACCACATTGAATGTGGTTTCAGTTTTTGCTGACGTTTGAGTGCACCAATTGTAGTTGCAGCATAACGATTTGTCTCTTTCTTTATGAGTTTGAACAAATTGTCATCAAAGAAAAGAGAGAAACATTCCAACACTGTACAGTCACTGGTGAGATCAGCTAAGACACCACAGTTTTCCTCAAATACTGGCAGCATTGGTTGATTATCATCTTCACGCCAATCAAAATCATGCCTTGGCTGAGCGGAGGTTTTTTTTTTACTGCTTGGCTGTGACGGTCTTTTTTTAGCGGAAGTGGAAGGACTGAAGTGTCAGAAATATCGTCATCATTGCTGTCATCACCTAAAAGCAATATAAACATATATTTTTTTGTAAATAAATAATTTTTCAATGTATAAGATTATTGATTTCAAAATCTGCATCTAAGGTTCTTGTTTAGAGCAGCAATTCACTGTAGAAATATGAAATATTCCGCTAAAGTTGTTGAATAATATAAGAAACAATTATTACTTTAGCTAGTGTTTTTACTAGGGGCAAATTTCATTATTGAAACACCCAATTCGAATGTTATTTTTTACATTCAACCTAAAAAAATCAGTCAGTACGTTTATACAGCACTGCTCGGTAATATTATATAAAGAGGCAATAAAAAAGTATGTATAACAATAAACAAGGAAAAATATAACATTACGTTTTCCCCATATTACTTTTCCTACAGAAATAATAAAAAATTGCCCGGATGCGATCAGTGGTAGCGTGATAAAAGAAGCCACATACGTGGCGAAGAGATAAGCGCGCAGCCGGTTTCAATGCTACACACCGACGCGACGTGACTAGGAAAACATTCTGAGCGGCTAACCAATAAGTATGAAGCCGAATAATAGCAGGAAGTGCCAGTCTTTTAGCCTTCCCATAAATATCTACGCGATAAGAAACACAATCTAGCTCACAAACATTACAACATTTGTACTCAACAGTACTTTATATGCCGAAAAATACGGAATGAAGTGTAATAGTAAAACTTTACAGTAAAATTTCTACAGCCACTTACCTGTGTCCGGTAAATACTCTGAATCATCATATTTTTCCGAATCACTGTCACTTTCTTCTAATTCTGAGCCCGAATTCCAAGTAATCTCGTCATAATCTGACAAGCACTTCCGACGCGCCATTTCAAACAACTGTGCGTCGCAAGAATAAACACTCAAGCAGGGAATCCCCTCGAGTGGCGCAGTCAGAAAAATGTGGTCATCTCCATTACCTGGCAGTAAACACCATCTAGCGGATTTTTTCGTAACTTCGTGGAAGTTGAATGTATACGAGAGACGAGCACTGCTCGTTCGGTAGTGTATAATTCCCGCTGAAATGCATTGTGATATGAAAAATGAGCGGCGCTCGGGCGTAGTGTGCTCAGTGCTTCATGTAAACCCGAGTCGTGCTCGGGCATAGTGCGCAAAGTGTTAATAGTTCTTGCATATAGTTATATCCTTTAATTTATATATATATATATAGGGTGGGTTATCTCAATTTTCTTCTTTAATCTTCTTTATTACTGCTGCTTGTTGCGAAGTAACTTCTACTTGATGAGGGCATATGTTTTCTTTATTTCTTCCTTCTTCCATATTCTTTATTTCTTCCATCTTATACTTTCAAGCTTCTCCTAAGATTTGCTTCATTGTTTATTTTCTTTCTATTTCCTCTTCCTAACTTTTCCTTACAGTTCTATTCATTATTATTCTGCTTCACCTTCTATAGAGTAATGTTGTAGTGCATACCAGCTGTCAAACTCTTCAAGCCTCTTACCAAGCTCCCTAACGAGCGATTTCCATATAGTAAAAGTTGTAGAACTCTTCATTATTTTTGATAGGTCACCATACGTACAATTCTCTAATTCAAATCTTTGAACGTAATGTTCTCGTATGTCCTATACTTTGGCACATTCATACATTAAATGTTGTACTGGATCATCCGTTTTGCACACATGACAGGATGTTGATTGTGTAAGATTCATATAGTGTAATTTTGCTTTAAAGTTTCTATGGCCAGATAAATATTGAGATATGTAATGGTCTGTATGAAATCACGTAGCTTTCAGTCGTTCATCTATATTTGGAAATATATTATATGTATCTTCCTTTTGTACTGAAGTCCCATCGATTTTGCCAGGCTGCTCGAGTATTGTCCTTTATTCTCTTAACTTCATGCTTAAACGTTTTTCTGTCTGTTTCTTCAATTTTCTTCAATTTTCTTCATGTAATAGTTGCACGTTCTTTAATCAGCAGATCTATAGGAGTAGCTCCTGCTATCACCTGTAATGCATCTAGTGAATTTGTCCTATAGGCTTTTGTTACTGCAAGTAAAGCTGTTCTCTGCGATGCATTGAGAAGTCTTTGAATGTGATAATGATCAACTATTTCATACCAAACCACTGCCGCATAGGCAAGTGTGCTCACATAAACCCCTTTATACAAAATATTCAATGTTCTTGAATTTAATCCCCAAGACGCTGGGGAAACACTTCTCAATTTATGAAAAAGTGTCGGGGATTTTTGCGATGATATTCGTACATGTTCATGAAATTTCAGTCCTGAGGTGATATGAATTCCTAAGTATTTTACAGTACATTGTAATTTAAGTATTCTTCCCACAAACCTTATAATGGGTGGTCTATTCTTGCTTAGCTTGCCCTTAAGGAGAATGCATTCCGTCTTTTCAGGCGCAATCTTGAGCCTTACATCATTAGCCAATCTTTGGATCGATCTTAACACACTCTCAGTCTTATGTTCCATTTCATATCTTGAAGTAGCCGGGACAATAAGAAGGCCATCATCATCATATCCGAATATGCAGCATCCATCAGGTAATTCGAGCTTTAGGAGTTCATCAAATAGAACATTCCAAAGAATGGGTCCCAAGACAGAGCCTTGAGGGCATCCCTTTGTAAGTTTCTTTTCTACAGATATATGTCCAGCTTTGCATTCACAGTATCTATCTGTAAGGAAATCACGTATTACACAATATATGTTCATTGGTGTTCCTAGGACTCTCAGCCTCCAAAGGGCTTGGGGCCACCAGGCATTATCGAAAGCAACTGAAATGTCCAAAGTGACCCCAATTACATAGTATTCTCTGGTATTTCTTACAATATTCTTCATATCATTAATAGCTTTTTCAGTGCTAAATCCATACTGTTTCTTATGCAGGCGATCATTTTCCTCGAAGAACTTGTATAATCTATGATTAATCAGTCTCAAAAATTTTTCCCATTATTGGTAGCATAGTTAATGGTCTGTATGACTTAATAAGCGAGGGATCTTTACCACCACCCTTAAATATTATCTTGAGCATTCCAGCTTTCCATTGCTCTGGGAAAATGCCAGTTTGAAGGCATTTATTATATAGTCTTAGTAAATATGTTTCTGAGTCTTGGATAAACTCTCCAAACTAATTCAACAGTAATGTTATCTTTACCTGGTCCCTTACAAAGGCTTAAGTCCTCTAACAATCATATCCAATTCTACCATTTTAAATTCCTCTTCATCTAATGTTTCAGGATCTTCCAACATAGATCTTCCAACATAGATCTTCTTTTCAAAGAGTTATTTGCGGTGTCCTCCTCCGGGTTTTCATCGGGTAATAATCCGTTCAGTAATGCTTCCAAGTTCTCTTTAATATCACACTTCTGTACTCCCTCAACAACCATGCCAGGTATTTCAAATGGGCGCTTCAATTTATCATTACATATTTTGTAAACAAGACCCCAAGGATCTTGATTACCTTTGTTTGTCACAAGAGTTTCCCACGATTCCATCTTCTTCCGTTTCACGGAGTTATTGTAATGTTTCTATCTTGCTCGATACTGAGTTAACAGTAAAATCTTATGGTGAGCATTAACTGCTTTCTTCAAATGTCTTCTCAGTTTTCTGAGTGCTTTACGTTCATTCTCGAGCCCTATATCCTACCAAGGATGTTCGCGATATCAGTATTTTTGTTTTTGCATTTGCATAAATTCTTCAGCAAGTTGAATAATGGTTTCATTTATTTTCTTTGCCAATTCACTTGCAGTATTATCTTCTTCTTTTCCATCTTAAAGAGGCTGTACTCTCATTTTCAAAGATTTATCGAATTGTACCCAGTTAGTTCCTTTGTGTATGTATCTAATCCTTATAGGTTCTGGAGTCATTTCATTTTGTTCTATACTCACATCAAATGTGATCAATTGATGTTCACTAGTGCTGTCCAGATGAACTTTCCAATTATTTATCATCTCTTTGGTATTTTTATCTGTAATTGTTACATCAATAAAGGTTTCTGTGTTTGTTACTGCCGAAACAAATGTACTAGGTTGGCCTTCCACATTGACCACATGCAGGTCCTCCTATATAAGAAAGCTGTTCACCAATTCACCCTTATCATCTATTACTGGGGAATGCCACATAATGTACTTCACATTAGTATCAGCACCAATAATTATTTCCTGTAGTCCAATTGTGTCTAGAATATTCTGCCAGTGTCTGATATGTATCTCAGTTTCGTCCCCATACTTGAAGTATGATGCAATAATATAAAGTTTAATGGTTCTAAATTGCATTATCAAACATATTCCTTTTACTTGTAATGCTATGGTTTTTTCAGCTGAAATTTTTAAATCCTGGTTTTCCATTCATGTTTTTGTTAAGGGGGTGCCTCCCATTTCAGGCCAAGATTTTATATTTATAGTCATTACAGATAAACTTGTTGACTTTTTCAATTGTTTAACTTTCACAAAATGAAAAATATATACAGCGCATACTTTTTGCATAATTAGCTGCCAAAGTTACATTTTTAACGTTTTTGGGTTGTACAAATTAGGAGAATTTAATTTATTGCAGAACTGAAACTTTTTAGGTTTTAACTGCAATGCCACTGGCTACTTCAAGAAATGGTTTGAATTTCTTTCAAATAATATTAATTAATTTTACCTGGCATTTCCAAATTCTCAAATTTGTTACAATTTTGACAGCTAAAAGACATGAAATAAGTTATTGTGATACAAATGTAAACCATATAATGAAGTAGCCAGTGGCATTGCAGTTAAACCTAAAAAGTTTCAGTTCTGCAATAAATTAAATTCTCCTTATTTGTACAACCCAAATACGTTAAAACTGTAACTTTGGCAGATAATTATACAAAAAGTACGCGCTGTATATATTTTTCATTTCGTGAAAGTTAAACAATTGAAAAAGTCTTAAAGTTGATCAGTGATTAATATAAATATAAAATCATGACCTGAAATGGGAGTCACCCCCTTAAATGTAGAATGTTTTGAGCTTTTTGTTCTATTTGTTTTCTATTATTTCCAGAGATTATTAGTGAGAGATCGTCTGAAAAAGCGATCACTTCTGTTTTATGTTCATCGTTGAATATATTTAGGTATTCATTTATTATTAAGTTCCAGAAAGTTGTGCCTAAAATTGAGCCTTGTGGGCAGCCTCTATATTCATTATTCGGTTAATATGTGTTGAGTTTAGGTTAAATGTTATTTGACGATTTTCCAAATAGTTCCATATTATTTTTTTAATTTTCAAAGTTAGGGACAATTTATTTAGTGCATTTTTTTAGTTTATTCCAGTTTATTGTTGAGAAAGCGTTGCTAATATCTAAGAATATTATGATGAATGTGTTTATCTTGTATGTTTGGAATGCTGTTTAATAGTTTATTGATAGCATGTTCTGTGGATTTATTTTGTCTGAAGCCGAATTGATTATCGTGAAAGTACGTATTGATTGTTGGTATTATTCTATTAGGTATTATTTTTTCTAAAATCTTTCCTAGAACTGGTAATAGGCAAATGGGTCCGTATGAATTAGGTTTAGTTTTGTTTTTATTACTTCTTTTATACAAAAGTACCAGTTACGCTATTTTCCAAGGTGTGGGACAAATACCTTTGTTTAGGCATTGATTATATATTTGTTGTAAGTTATCTTGAATTTCTGGCCATATTTTTTTAATCACTTCTAGTGTTATTGTATCATTTCCCGGGGCTTTATTATTTTTAAAAGATTTTATTGCTCTTGTAATTTCTTGTATAGTTATTGGGTTATCTTGTGTGTCATTATCTATGTTAGTATCTGTGGGACTTAGGTTTATTATTTGGTTTCCTAGTTGTAATGGTAATAGATGGTTTATTAATTCTTTATATGTTTCTTCAATTGATTCTGTGTATTTATTGTTAATGAAAATGCTGTTTATAGGTTTACTTCGTCTTACTTTACCCCTACTTATTTTGTCTGGTAGAATCCAAATTGAATTTTTTGTTTCATTTATTACAAAATTTTGCCAGGAATTATTTATTTGTAGTTTTATTTTATGTTTTAAATTTTTTTTAAATTTTTTTAAATTCCTTTTTATATATTTGTTTAGCTTCGCATTTAACACATCGTCTGTATTGTCTTTTTTCTATTTTTAATTTTAACTTTTATTTTATTTTATAGTTCTTTGGTCCACCACCAAATGTTTGTGTTTTCTATTTGATTATATTTAGTTTTTTGAGTGCATGAGTTTATTATCTGACCTTGCAAATGTATTATATTGTCTTCTATGTCGGTGTTTCTATTTCTAATGAAGTTATTATTAATGTGTTGTTTTACTTGGTCCCAATTTTTTACCAGTCTGTGTAAACGCTTCTCTATTATTATTTTAGGTGTCTTGTTAATGGTCCAGGTTATTGTATTATGATCGCTTATGCTTTCAATTACTTTCCAGTTTTTTATTTTATATTCCAGGGTTTTTGATATTATTGTTATGTCTATGTTATCCTGTCCGTGTATGTTATCGTATGTATAAATGTTGCCTTCTTGATTTAGGATTATGAGTTTATTGTTTTCGATAAATGTTGAAATTCTCTTGCCTCTGCCGTCGTTTTTTAGAGTACCAGCCAAAAATTTTTGCATTAAAATCTCCTGGTTTATCTTTGTGTTTGTTATTTTTTGAATTTCTATTAATATGTATTCTATGTCTTGAAAGGGGGGTAAATATATTTATATTAGGAATGTTTCAATATTATTAAGTTTTGATATTATTACTGTGATTTCTTTTAATTTAATGTGTTCCATTTGTAGTGTTTCAATTTCTTTATGTGTAATTATTGCTGTTAGGGTTTTGCCTTCTAGTTTAGGATAAGACACATGCCATATTTTATTTAAGTTAGTGAATTTATTATAATACAGATAGGGCTCTTGTAAAAATGCTATGTCGTTATTTTTGAATTAATGTCTAATGTAACTGTGCGGGAATTTTGAAGATTGGCCTGGACTAGTTAATAAATTTTTATTTTACCTGTTTGTATAATTTATATTGTTTTTTACTCTTGCACATGCTTGGGTGAACATCGAATAGGTTTTATCATTAGTGTCATGTTTACATTCTTTATCGGGTTTCTTTAATCTAACACAGTTGATACATTTTATTATCTTTTCCTTACATTGTATATTTGTGTGTCCTTGCTGTGCACATTTGGAGCAAAAGTGTTGTTCCTCTCTGCATCTCTTTTCTATGTGGCCGTAACGTAAGCACTTGTTACAATGCATTACTGAAATGAACTCTTTGTTTTTGTGTGACTGATATTCGATGTATACTCTACCTTTGTTTACTAAGTGATGATACAAATTAGGATCTAGTTCTAGTAATACATTTTTGAAGGCTCCTTTGGGCTTAGTTTCGAAACATACTTTGAGGATTTGATATATTCCTCAAAAGTCGTGTAATCAGTTAGGTTTTGGTGATATATTTTGTTGAAGATATATTCCTTGTTAAATGTTGGCCGGAACTTCATATATTATAATTTTGGTTTTTTTTTCTTTTCTATGCTCGTACAGTTCATTTGCGGTGTCTTATCTTGAATCAGTTTGTGAATTGTGTCTGCTTGGTCACGGGTCGGTAATTCTAATATTATTACTTGATTATTTGTTTTTTATGATTTTGTTTATTTGGAGCTTTTCTGCTAGTGGGTTTATGCTTAAAATTATCTTGTTTTTAGTTACTTCGCTGCTGCCGTTTGGTTGTTTTTCTTTTGGCTCAATAATAATTTTAATAGTTTTGGGTTTTTGCTGCAATTTTGGAAGGGCTACTTTTGCATATGTTAATTGTTTAACTGTTGTTTGTTTTCCAGTAGTCTGTCTCTCTTCTAATATTGATTTTAGTGTGGTTATTTCTAATACCTGTTCTAAAATTGTTTCCTGGAGTCCCTCAAAGACTTCAGAAACAATATTCTTTGTCGAAATTATTAATTTGGAGTCCCTGATTGTTTTCTCCAGGGATTTGATATGTTTGGCAAATTTATTGATTCTCGAAATGGAGTCTGTGAATGAGGTTTCCGTTGTGGTTTGGGTCTTTTATCTAGAGATTCTTGTGTTTCTTCCTTGCTGTCTTCTTCAAATCTTTTGCGTTTGTTTTCCTCTTGTATTTCCATTTTCTCCTCTCTCCTTTTTCTGAATTCTTCTGTTGTTTCTGGTGTTAGGGGCTGGCACCAGGAATCTGGAATTTTTTTGAGTTGCTGATGAAGGTTTTGTTTTTGGTTGGGTTCCCTGAGTTTTGGATGTCCTTGAAAAGGGGGATGGGGTTTCTGACATGTTCTCACTCACTCTTTCACTCACACGTACTACACTTACCTACTTCTACTGATTAACTAAATGGTAGGTCTGCTCCCTACTCGTGCTCTGTCTAGGTTAGGAATTATTCTTATATTTAATGTTTGTCTTCTTATATCGCTGTCCTTTACTTATGTGAAATGACTGTCCTCTTCTATTTCTTCCTTTGTTGTTTGTCGTGGGTGGGTCGTTCTTGATTCTTCTTGTATTTTTGTTGTTTTCTATTTTCTCATGTCTATGTATTTAGGCCTAATTCCTGAAATTTTGAGTATATTTTATTTTTCTGGCAGGCTTATATGTTAGAATATGGTCTTTTATGGGTATTCCAAATTTCACTTGATTTTGAAATTTTTTCCACAAATGCCTTTTTATTTTTGATATCTCTAAGTATTGAATTAAAAAAAAATGGTTGAAAAAATGTTTGGGGAGCAGGGGGAAAATGTTATAAGCTTTCCAAAGTGATTTCAAAACTTTTTTGTACTTAAGTCCTTTTGAATTTTATTAATTTCGTATGCTTATATCTTTTTATTTTATTATTGTTCTTAAAAGTTTCCTGCGGCTTAAATGTTTCTAAAAGTTTGTTACTATGTATCTGCAAATTTTTGTTGTCCTCTTGGTACTTTGTAGTTAAGCCCTTTTGGTTTTTTGTTTTACTGAAGTTACTTTCACTTGAAATGTTTTATTTTGTAATTACTTGGAGATTTGAAATAAATTTGAAGGATTTGAAAAGCTTTATTATTATGAATTTAAAATAAAGAGTAATAAAGTAAAAGACAAATTCAAAGTGTGAGTTCCTTAAGTAGGTCACTGAGGTTGGATGTTTTCTTGCTGCTCGCTGGTAATTTTCCATGCGATAATTTTTGCTTGTTGTATGACATTATCGTATATTCTTTTACAATTTAAACAGGGATTTGTCCTAGAACTGTGGTATTTATACCATAAAACTCGTACAATGTTAAAGATACAACTAATCCATTCCATATGGCTATAATTATATTTCATACTCTGTTCATCTTCAAGTTCCAATCCCCTATTGGGGTTTTCTTGAAGATTTTACATCTCTAATAATGTTGCCCATTAACCCTTTAGCTGCTATATACTTGGATGGTTTTGCAAACCCCTCAGTGCTGGAGTATTTAAAGCAAAAATTTGAAAATAACAAAAATTTAAAAAAATTTAAATTACATTAGTCAGTTGCTATATTTCTGTTCTGTTTTTTAATATTCTCTTCTTAAAACAAGTTTGCACTTTATTTACACTATCCTAAAATTTATTATTGGTTTTTACAGATCAATAGATTTTCAGAGTATGATAATCACTGAAACATGGCACAACACAAAGTGCCACTCCACACAAATCACACATGTAACGAGATTCTCGTCTCTTCTTGTCCTTTCTTTTAGTTTTGCTGCAGACATGACAGTGCCTCGTAGGATTTTTCTTCTTCTCTGTAGCTGGAACAAGGGATGGAAAATGTCTCTGTGTGAGGTGCAATGGTGTGTCAGAACTGGAAGGTAGTCTGTGGATATGTGGAGATGTTTTTGTCTCTTGATATTTTTCCAACAATTGCTGTACCACACTAATTGAACATGTTTTCCAGTTTTTGTCATGTACCAATCATGTGCATTCAGGAGAATCATGTTGACTAAATTAAAAAAAAAAAACTTTCTTGTATCACTTCAGTTTTTTTTCACACATGCTAATGAACTGAGTAACATATCAGTTTTATCCACTGCCCCCATATTAACATTGTAATCATTCACACAAGACTGCTTTACAATTTGTTTGCCTGTCTTGTGATGAGCTTTTCCAGTTGCCATACTGTCATCATTCATTGTTGTGAGCATGTAGACATCACGCCTGTCATGCCACTTTAGTGCTGTCAGTGTGTCTGTGTGTTTGGCTACAGTTTCCCCCTTGGACAGTTTTTTGGACAGATCTGGCATTCCTTTTCTGTTTTTACGTACAGTGCCGCATGCATTTGTTTTGTTTGCATGCAAAAAATCAAATAATAGTGGACTTGTGTACCAATTGTCAACAAAGAGTGAGTGGCCTTTATTGAGATATGGCGACATGAGTTCATTTACAATAGCTCCCAATATGCCAAATTTATGTGGATCAACTACATGTGTTTGAGCTCCACAGTAAATAATGAAATCCAGAATGTAACCAGTCTCAACATCACACAAAACAAAATTTTTTATACCAAAACGATGGTGTTTGGTTTTTATGTACTGCTTAAATGACAAGCGGCCCTTGAAAAACACAAGGCTTTCATCAATGCATAAGTTTTGAAACGGTACCTTAGGCCAAATACATTCTTGATTTTTTTCATTTGTTCCTCACTACCCTGTGGCACGTCCAACAGGAACCTGAGTCATACATTTGATGTATTACAATGACGGAGACCTGTTGGGCCAGAAGGTCACTGGTGATGCGGCAGATGTTTGTGCTGGCAGGTATGTCCTTGAGGACTTATTTGAGTGGCATGTCTTCTCGGGCGCGAGTGACGAAGAATTCGGCTCCAGAATCTGCTATTATTTTGAGGCCCGCTTGGTATATGGGTACTGAGGTGAAGTACTACATTTTACCCCTCGGTGTGTTTTTTGCATTGAATGATAAATTTCTTTGCATGAGCTGGTCATACATTCTTTTGTATGGCACATTGGAATCATGCCACACCGTGATGGGGGCGGACTTGTAGGTGGGAGGGTCCGCCTGTGTGTGAGTTTCAGTTTGGGTGCCGGGTCTAGCAACTGCCGCCGCCGGCATGGCCGCAGCAATTGGTGCTGTTGCTACGTATTAATCTGGCAACTGGTGGGCATGTGAGGGCCCTGGTTGTAGACCTGCGCTGAGGAATTTGGGCGCGCGGTCGTCAAGTTCGTTGCTGGACCTCTTCATGCCAGCTCGTTCACTAGCAGTGATGTCCATAAGGTTGACCTGGCTTGTTGCCATTTTACAAAAATTCTGAGCTAGGGATTTATTATGATCGCCTATCAAAAAGGAAGGGAGTGTAGCATCCACTGACCTACGACCCTGGAACTGAGTTAGCCACGGCTGCGGCTAGGCAACGAGGCGCTGCGCCTCTGGGTGTCACACACTCATATAATACAGCCTAACCGTCGCACGACGCGGTAGAACAAAACTGGGGGCGGAAATCTATCTGAATTTGCTCGGTGTGGAGTAGCAGAAAACTACATCCTCTCTGCACGCGACTGACTACTCGACTCGAGTGGACTGCCCTAGGGACAGACGGAAAAATAGTTTTGTATGGTGACCCTCGGTGGTCGCCAATCAGTGCGCTCCTAGGCCCGTGATTGGTCGGTCCCCCGCAGGCCGCTGCACGAGGTGTTTGGAAAGCTATTTTATGTAATTTGAAAGTTATCGAAGATTTTTTAATACCCGAAACGATGCCGCTCTCATTTTTAATATTTATTGTATGAATTAAGTATAGGTTTTTTATTTTACGTTGCTCGGACTGGTCGTAAATCTCCGTGCTGTGGTAAATCTAGGTACATTTTATTATTATTATTATTCTTGATATTATTTCGTGGATAAATGGAATTTTAAGTGCGTTGTGGATAGTTTCGTTGATCGTAAATCTAGTGCAATCTACTATGGCCCTTAGGAAATTATTCTGTTTTACTTGGACCCGATTTATATGGTGGTTTGAAGCATAGCCCCAGCTCGCAACCATAGAGCAACTGTGGGCGTACAATTTGAGTGTAAAGTTGTAGTTTTTTGCTACGTGGTAAATTAGGGGCTTTTAACATTGGGTACAGGTTTATTTAGAATCCTGTTACAATGTTTGTTGCTCGAGCGATGTGTTTGCCCCAAAGTAAAGTTCTGTCTAACGTGAGTCCTAGATATTTTGCCTGTGTGACATTAGGAATAGGTTGTTGAAAAATTTCGAGTTCCCTGTCTGGTGTGCCTCTACATTTTGAAATAACAAGCGTGGTTGATTTAGCTGCATTAATTTTAATTCGCCACCGAGTGTAAAATTGCTCAAGTGTTGTTAGCTGCCGTTGGACGCCTACCATGGCATATTTTAGATTTCCAGACTGTTTAATTATGGCTGTATCGTCCGCATACATCTGGACATAGGCGTTTGCATGCGGTATGTTAGCTGTGTATATATTATCGAAGAAAGGAGAGAGTGGGGAGCCCTGTGGCACTCCAGCTGTAAGTTCGCGAGTAGTCGATTTAGCCCCGTCCAGAACAACATAAAAGTTACGACGCCATAGATTTTTTGGCCACCAGGTATATGTATGAGTCGGGGAAATTGAAGTTTATTAATTTTTGAATAAGGCCCGGAATCCAGACTTGTTGCCTTAGAGATGTGGTAATCCAGATCGGGGTAGTGTATTCGAGTGAACTGCCTTTTTGTTTCGAAACAGGAGTGTTTTTTTAATTGCATTTTTTACTGTGTCTGTGAAAAGTTTTACGTGAGGATTTATTTCGTCAGGTGAATTTATTTCGGGGGGCTGGTTTTGGGTGTCTGAGTTCTTCCTTAAACCCATCCGAATCTGTAATCTTTAGGTTATTATTAGAGTTGAATGTTGGATGTAGAATTAAAAGTTATTTGTGTTAGCACCGGTAAGTGATCGGAGTTTAGTTCATCTAAGGTTTCTGTATTTATCTGAGCGTTTGGTATGTTTGTTAGGGCTATGTCTAAAATTTTTGTAGGGCCACATATTACTGGATAGCATGTCAGGGAGTCAGGCGCAAGGATGACGTAGTTTCCTGCTACCGCGTGTCAGTGTAGAATGTTCCCGTTGGCGTTTGTTTTTGTGCAGCCCCAGTCAGTGTGTTTGCTGTTTAAGTCCCCTGCTATAAAAAATTGATCCTCAACTTCCATTAATTTATTGAGGTCCTGTGTTGTGAGTGAGTCTTGTGGCGTCTTGAATACCGCAGACATGCAAACATATGAATTAATATTACAGTCGTTTATGCTGGTGGGCTCAATATGCTCCAGTACATTAATAGTTACAGGGTGGTGGTGAATGCCGTTTTTAATTAGAATGGCTGTACCGCCGCGGAGTGTGGGGCGGTCTGTTCTGTATATTGTGTAACCGCATATGTACGCTCGCATGTGTGGTTTTAGAAAAGTTTCAGAGATGAAAGCGATATCGATTCCGTAGACAAAAAGTAACTGTTCCAGTTCATAGATTTTATTTTGGAGGCCATGTGCATTAAATATTAGAACCTGTAAAGACTTCCCCGGGTTCTGTGCCATTTTAAGGTGTAGCGAGATTCAGGATTGCGGTTAGTAGAATCATCTTTCGCTTTGATATGTCTGTTTCAGCTTGGATGGCGGTGTAGTGTGGAGAGAGTGTAGCAATGAGCTGTGCGAAATTGCAGAGTTTCAGAATCTCTGCCAGCTCGAACGGATCGCCGACGGTGTTACCCTCTATTCTGTTCAGTGCTGGAGTGTGTGGTGCGTGGTTTTTTCACAGCTTGCGTGTATTTGTTTTCCGGTCTGTGGCTGTTGTTTGCGGCTGTGTCTGTGTCTTGTTTACAACCTGTGCGCACGGCTGTGCAAGAGCGTGGTGGGTGGGGGGAACTCCACCTGGCTGTGCGTGGCTGGCTGGCGCTTGTTGTGGCTGTGCCTGCACGGTTTGTTTTTGGGACCTGCTCGCCACAATCTTCAAGAAAATTGGAACTTTTTCCAGGCTGCAGTGTGTCCCCGCAATTTACAGTTAAAGGAGAATTTGTCAGAGTCGTCAGACTTCTGACAGTCCTTCAGGCGTGGTTTTCTCCACACCTTACTCATCGTGGTGGTTTGCTGCGGCGAGTGTAGGTGTGGTCAAATTCTCTGCAGCGCTTGCACTGGGCGATGTCTTGTGGGCGGGATTTGTATTTCTGTACTGATACCGAAGTGTAGTGCAGAGAATGTACTGCGAGGATTTTTAATTCTGCGGCAGTGACGGTCGCGCAGAAAGTTCGATCCGTGGGACGCAGCAACGTCGAGGTTAGGAGGCAGACACCTTGACCACTAGACCACGGGACCAGTTGAAGTATGGCGAATTAAATAATGTACATATGCCGCCATGTCTTTAAATTTCGAAAAAAATATGCTTATAAAAACAAATATGCCGCCATGATGTATGCCTAAAGCAAACCCCCACCACTCCACAACCACCGCCATGTTGTTTGCTTAAACCATCAAATTTCGAAAAAAATGCTTAAAGCAATTGCCGTCATACTAGCTATGCCTAAACCACCATATTTAAATTTCGAAAAGAAATAAAATAACACTATGCTTATTCCCGCCATATTTATTTTTCCAAAAAATATATATACCGCCATGATGTATGCTTAAAACAAACACCACTATACTAGTTATGCCTAAACCAACATATTTAAATTTCCAAAAAGAAATAAAATCCCCGCCATACTAGCTATGCCTAAACAGCCATATTTAAATTTCGAAAAGAAATAAAATATCGCTATGCTTAATCCATCATGTTTAAAATTTCGAAAAAAAGAAATAAAATACCGTCATGTTTCATTTTTTTCCAAAAGAAATTATGATTAAGCAGCCATGTCTAATTTCCAAATGCTATGCTTAAAAGACGCCAACTCCCAGAGTATGTTTAAAATAAACACCACCATACTAGCTATGGCTAAATACCTGGGAGAAACATAACCTCAAAAAATCCCACGCAGAGAGAGCAAGATGTCCGCTGCAGCGTCACTCATACAATGCGTAATTATTATCCCCACATCATATTATAAGCATAATAATGTCTTTAAAATAACACTGTGTTGGGAAATGTTTTAGTGGTAGTACTTGTGCAACATGCCAAGTAATAAGCATAGTTAAAATAAGCATAGTTAAAAAATGTACTAAGCATAGGTAAAATTTATAATATTGTAAAGATAGTTAAGTATTAAGCATAGTTAGGACAAAGACTATTATTTTACGTCGAGTACAAACGCCGTGCTGAGAGCCTCGGTCGTGCGCCGGCGACCAGGAATGTGTTTACCTGCTGGGTGACAGTGAAAGTGTTTACCACAGAGAAACAAGGTCAGGCCATCGCTGCGTACAGGAAAGGAGCAAGCGCAAGGAATATACAGAGGTGAAAAAAGAAATAATGTAGACAACACACGGGTAAAAAAAAGAATGTTGGTTTTATTTAATTAGGGTATAAATAATATCCACGTCGACCAATCATGTGTGGCGGACGACCCCAGGAACATGTCCCCGAAGACCTCGCCAACTCTACAACCCCCTCGGCCGCAGCGAACGCGCGGTCGAGTCATCGCTGCGGTCAACTTCAGGATCACGCCCCCAAAGCTCCCGCGGTAAATGTGGTTCACCCTTCACCACCTCCTCCATTAAAAATAGCTTGGATATCTCTGTTGGTATGTGGCTCGCCAAATCATCACGTGTGGATATATCCATCTTGTGTTGGGGAGATCTGCAGAACAATACATACGCTGTAGCTACAGCATAACACAAGTGTGTAAAACAATTACTTGTGTAAAATAAAATAAATATCATGTTTAAAAGAAATTACTTTTAGATTTCTTTAAAGAGAAAATAAATATGGGTAAAATAAATTATGTGTGTAAAAGAAAATTAAATTTCATGTATAAAAGAGAAATCATTTTTAAAATAAATTATGTGTGAAGAAAATACATTATTGACGTTTGTATAAATTACGTTAAGAACATTCTAGCTTTAAATTAAAAAATTCGTTTACGTTTGTATAAATTACGTTAACATTTCTTTTTAAAGAACATATGTAAAATAATTTACGCGTGTAAAAGAGAAAAAATAAATTACATTAGCCTTTGTAAAAGAGAGAATGATTTTTTTTTAAAGAGAAAATTAAATTATGTTCACATGTGTAAAATTAAAATATATGAACATGTGTTGAAAATAAATTATATATAAACGTGTAGAAAATACGTTAACGTTTGTATAAATTACGTTAAGAACATTCTAGCTTTAAATTAAAAAAATTCGTTAATGTTTGTATAAATTACGTTAATATCATTCTAGTTTTAAATGCGTTAACTTGTGTAAAAGAGAAAATTAAAGTACTTGTTTAAAAGAAAATACGTTTGTACTGTGACATACCAATAGGTTATTCTCCACGTGCAATGGGTTGTTCGAGGGGGTGGGAGGATTGGAGCGCTAGGCCACCCCATCCCTCGGGGACGACAGCATAGCTGAACGTAACGTAAGGGAAAAGGTTAATCGTTGTCCGGGGAAAGGCGTAGGTTCTTATGTCCCCAAGGTAGAGTGCTGACACCGTCTTCAGAAAGCCAACGCTTATCATCTCCTGAAGACAATGCTACCTTGGTCACACGCTCCGTAAACACAGTGTGGTCTCGCGATCGGAAATGGTGTTGGGTCGTGAGAACCTGTAAATTCTGAAGCAAGCAGTCCAGGTATTGAGGAAACAGGAGTGAACACAGTGCTCTGGCCTTGATTCCCTTGGCCTTACGCGTTGAAGAACCGTCCTCCATCTTAAACGCGTAAAGCTTCGGGCGAAGACCAACAAACTCCGTGATGATATTGCCAGCGGCCTGATCCTTCATCACCCCCGTTACACCCTTATTCACCAAGGGGAAGTGTTGCTCATTATCTGGCGCATAATTGGAAGTGTCGAAACGGGAAGCTAAATCGGGGCGAATCGAATCGTACATTTTGTTTTTGTTTTTATTAGCCCACACCCGTTGGAATAGAGTTACAAACCAAGTATTTTTTAAAAAAAAACGTATTATGTTACATTACATTAAAATTAATTTTACATATAAACATTGTTTACATTATTTACATTATTTACATATAAATTAATACAAAACGTGAAAACAATTGTATGTATTAAGATATTTCACGGAAATTAAAAGTTACACTGAAAACAATTTACATATAAAGCAATGTGAGTACATTGTAATTAGTTTTATGCATAAAAGTTAAATTACATTCAAATTAATAAAATAAAAGTTACAATTTCTACGTACAAATGAATTTTTACGTATAAACAATTTTTACGAAAAATAAAAGTTACATTGAAAAATTAAATTACATTATATTTTCTTTATAAGGTCTGTACGCAATTTGCGCAGTGCGGTTCTGGCAATGTCTAACACTTTTTTGTCCAATGGTTGCTATTGGTCATTGCTCACCGCTGGACCCAGGTCGCCCTCATTACGGCCCTGCGCTCTGCGGGAGGAAGGACGCCGTCGACGTCTCGGCTCTACCGACAACGACGGCGGCGGCGGCATCTCGACTCGACCGACGACGACGGCGGCGGCGGCGGCATCTCGACTCGACCGACGACGACGGCGGCGGCGGCGGCGGCGGCGGACTCGACCGACGACGACGGCGGCGGCGTCGTCTCGACTCGACCGACGACGACGGCGGCGGCGTCGTCTCGACTCGACCGACGACGACGGCGGCGGCGTCGTCTCGACTCGACCGACGACGACGGCGGCGGCGTCTCGACTCGACCGACGACGACGGCGGCGGCGGCGTCGTCTCGACTCGACCGACGACGACGGCGGCGGCGTCTCGACTCGACCGACGACGACGGCGGCGGCAGCGGCGGCGGCGGCGGGGGCGGCGGCGGCTCTACCGACGACGACGACGACGGCGGCGGCGGGGGCGGCGGCGGCATCGGCGTCTCGGCTCTACCGACGACGACGGCGGCGGTGGTCTGGCTGCAGGCGGGCAATGGCGACTGCATCTCGAAGGCGTGTGCGTAGATCTCTTCACTTGTTGCGGGTAGAGTTGTATCGTTGCGTAGCATACTAACGCAGCACTCGCCGAAGCTGGGGCAAGGAATCACTTCTAGAGACAGGTCTTCCGGTCTTGGGTTGTGTATATGTTTCGAGTGCACGGTAGAGTCACATTCTTCCGTAACATGTCTCAACGTGCCCTGACTCCACTCGCTATATTCTACATTGCCTACACCTCGAGATACATCTGGATACGTGTTCCGGGGATTAAAGCTAGCCATCTTTACACCGTCACTGTTTCTGCACGACTGTTCACGCACGACTGTTCACGCACGACTGTTCACGCACGACTGTTCACGCACTGACCTGCGTGTCTATTTAAAACAATATTTACCAGATTAATAATTAAATGTATTATGATATCACAGCACTCTGAACAGTTCATTGCATGAGGCGGAGTGGCATCAAACCGCAACGTTTCGGTGCACGACCTGTTACTGGGTATTTAGATACGAAGGCACTGAGAAGTTGTTTAATTTTAATATGTATGCTCGCCCCACTGGACACAAATGATGACTACAAGGCGTTTTATGCGTTTGTATCCATCTTGTTGGTAATTGCATGTCATAGCGACAATGTGATGATCCGGTACACGACTCGACGTAACCGGATTCTTCAGCAGGTATTCTGAATGCTTCGAGGTCGTGACGCGTGCATGGGAAGCATGCATGTGGATGGCTCAAATGGACAATACAGTCTTTATCCTCACACTGAAACACGCTCACACGTTGCACAGTATGATATGGTCCTTTTAGTTCCCACCTCAATCGGAAATGCGTGTTGTCTCGGCAGTACTCGTGGTATGTGACCCGCATGGGTATGCATGTATCTTTTTTCGGTAGGGTCAAACATAGTGCATGCTTGACTTTCACGATGTGTTGGTTCCGGCGGTAGATTCCACAGCGGGTAGAATACAGGATCGTCGTGTATGTCTATAGCGTCAGGTATATAGTCTTCATCCCAGCGCCCAACATTAAGTCTTGCTGCGATCGCTTCGTTCAGAATCTGACATGCTTTGCGGTTAAGTAGCATTTTACACGAGGGGTTTGAAGCGGTTGAGTCTACACTGTAGGAAGCTGCACAATGTGTACCATCTATGATTACCATATATGGTACAGTGAATAAATCCACCGCACCGCTCTGCCCAACGAACGATCGTCTCTGGCTTCGTGATGCGTGTCAGTTCACACGTTACGGAGGTATAAACGGGGACTGAACTTATAGTTTCAGTGCCGGCTGCTGCCTTAAGTTCTTCTAGCGTTGTGGGGAAAGTAGTATCTGGCCGTATATGGTGTACGACACAGTCTGAGAGCTTGCAGGGCGTCTCGAGGACGTCTGGGTTCTCCTCGTCGCATTCACTCACCCAATGATGATCAAAGTTGCATACGTTTAGCTGAAACTGACCGTCCAGGGTTACCTGCAGGTAGTGTGCTGTTGGGTCGAATGTCATTCCCAACGGGTGTGGGCTACCGTTTACTAGTTAGCTCTGGACCACCGAGCTATATTTATACTGACATCTCGTTTTTGTTTTTTTACATTCTAGCCGCTTGCTGCGACCTTGGAACCTACCCCTCCTCCTCTGACATTTCCGCTTTCTCATTGCTCCCGGCAATGTTTTCAATCATCCATGCTCTGAGCAGCGCTGCGTTGTGGCGCGACGATACTGGTCTTGTTCCTCTGTGGTTGTATCGGTACGTTTTATCGGTACGTTTTATCTAATATCTTTAATGATGGGCAGCCATATTCGTTTTGAACGTCCACTATGCGAACATGTTTACAACAATGTTTAGCTAGCCAACGTTTCTGTTCGGCCCCTGGCGACCATTATAGTTCCACTCAGGTGCGCCGCCAATATGTTTGGCAGACTTGTGTAGGAAAATATTCCGTCTTCCCATTTCAGATTGTGGAAGTTGTTGGTGAGCCACGTATTTGTTTGTTGATGTTTTCTAATTAAATGTTCCCACGCAAATGGTGGTTGAAACGAGCGCGTAATCATGTTCCCTTCAGAGTCTGCAATGCTAACTTCCTTAACGATAAACCCATGCTGTGAGAAGAAGCCTTGGAGGTTAACACACTTCGCTCTGGCAGCTGAGACACGACTGAACATACATCGGGTTTAGCTCATTATTTTAATACTTTGATCCCTTGGGTTGTACGATACTAATCTATCGTGTAGGATAATTGCGTATGCCTGTGTTAGCGGCGGTATATTGTTTGCTGCGGCAATGTCTATTTTACAATCGATGACGGTTGAGGTTAGTTTTTCTTTTTGACGTGACACATCGAATACAAAGAGAGGGGCTTTATCTTTAAATCCCTCCGGGTCAAGTAGAGGTGTATTTAGTCTACCGTAGTAGCTCGCTTGAAAGTCTAAGTACATATTATATGCAAGTAGGTAGTAACCATTCGTAAAGTTTATTGCTAGGTCCGAATATGGATACGCCTCGGAATTAAGATAGACCTTGATATTTTGTAAATTACAATGATCGAATTTAGATTTGTTTGCGGCTAGAACATTTTGCCTACCGGTTTGAAATGCCACTATTATATAATGAGGACGTTCGCTGGAGAAGCTAGATTTTACAGCCCAACTGACACTCTGTGATGGTGGTAAACTCGGTTAAACTTCTACTCCACACGATCTGAAAGCTATGTCTATGTCGCGACCTTTTTCAACCATTTTCAACAGTCGTGTGTGCTGGGCGGGTCTTACCGTTACATGCGGAACAAGCCAGTCGATAGATTGTAAACAAGCCAGTCGATAGATTGTAAACTTAATGTTATTTGCTGTGGCTATCGCTTGTGTCCATTATAGTGTTAATATAACTGTTTGCGGTGATTATAACAAGCATTTGTTTACAATTTATTAATATTTGTTTGTAGTCTTCTGCAAAGCCTAGCAACTGGTTCAACAGAATGCATATTTCAAACTCGCCTTGCGCTGTAAGTGGTAAACTAATCGCCGTCCGGACACCATCCCGCCATCTTACTTACGTATTATTCATCACGCGTGCGCGATAAATAGTTTTTCACCATTGTCACAATTCCAACTTCACGTATCTCGTCGACTGTCACACCGTTAAGTTCGAATGATATTCGATTTATCATATGTAGTATACCATTGTTTACGATTTTTGCATTGTCTGGTTTCTGCCCGTTTGGTTTCGTGAATGCACCGGGAATTCGCAGAAACGATTTAGCAATGTGCGTATACACGTCAGAGTTTTGTATTTCTATTACTATTCGGAACTTGGCTCGTACGGTCCCGCGATGTATGGTTTGTACGTGTGCATTTCACATTTTGATACTGCATCGTCAAACTGCGGTGATTGTTGCACATCGATTATACTATATTCCATGTGGAAATACTTTGATGCCTAATTTTTCTAGGAACCTAACGTTGCCAGGTGTTAACCGCTTGATGTTTGCTTTCGTACTGGCTCTACGCTTGCTCACCCCCGCCCCTTTATGCAAACCAAAGTATCTTACCCCCATACTTTTTTCAAATGTAAGCGTAGTGTAATCACCTCGTTTCTAAAGTTGATTAATTTACCGTTCTGGTCTACCACTCCAATAACCAACTCTCGTATTTGTTGCACGGTAACTGGACTGTAAATGAGTGTTTGAGGCATATCATTGAGCTTATATCCTGGAGGAAGAACGTTTGGGGAAAATTCGTGTATCGTGCTGTTTGTTTTTTCATTAAGGAAGCTGTGGCCAATAATGTGCGCCGTGATTCTAATCACATTTACCGGCATCACGTTTACGGGCTGGGTCGACTCATGAATTTTATTCGCTTCGTAGACTTCCGATTCGAATCCAAGCATTGGGGCTAGGGAACAGTCGTCGGTGCAGTCGATTTGTGCATTGCTGTGCAATACGCATTGTAGAGTGTTTGGATTACCTTTCAATGAAAACATTACGTCTGTTGACGTGTGTGGGTAGGTGTTGTTTAATATACGTTTCAATGTCTTAAGACTTCGTAGAAACCTATAGGTAATTTAATCTCTCGCGCCATCTCTTCGTTCTTCAGCTTGTACCTAAACATCCGGTTGTTTTCGTCCACGTTCGGGATGGAATTGTATACGGTAAAATCCACGAGAGCGAGCTGCCATAACCCGTCACTTACGTCGATCGGTGGGAAGTGTGTTGAACACAGTTCCGATGTGTTTCCACTTAGTATTAGCGTGATGGACATGTTCTTTCGAAGCAGGTTCTCTTATATACTGAGGTGAGAAACTTTATGCATAAGTGACCGCAGTTGAATGAGTTTAGCTTTTGCTGTCATTGTAATTATATGTTATTTTGCAACGTCTAAGGCAGGGGTCGGCAACCTTTTGAGTCGGAAGAGCCAAAAATTAAAATTTACAAAATTTCAAAGTTTTTAAAGAGCCACAAAAAATTTTCTTGCCAACAATAAATATTACTTGCAGAAATAAAGTTTTTTGATAAAAAAAACTAATCTATTTATTCATAAGAAAAATTTATTCATATATAAGTAGTGTTTTTTCACAACAAAATAGATAATATATATGGTCTTATTAGATGATCACTTATTATATTAGTAAAAAATTAAAACAATTAAACACTTACTTACAGCACTAACTTTTACTTCAATAACAATCAATTGCGCAAACACATTCAATGGGAGCGTTGGCTTTGCGTGGTTTTAGAAAGTTTGGATAAATTTGGCTCATAACTTGTTTTAAGTTTCAAACACGACTCTAAACTTTCATTTGTTAGTTGGCTTTTTACTTTACTTTTAATTATATTCATGCAAGAGAACGCTTGCTCGCACGCATATGTCGATCCGAAGATAGTCAGCACTCCAAATGCCAACTTCTTCACCTCACTGTAGCAATCAGAAAGACTATTCCATGCGTCGAATATAAGTGCCTAAACTCGCGGCATTTCTTTTAAAGCTGTCCACTTTTGTTGCGTTACGTACATACATTTATGGACCTCCAACTCTTCCAACTTGCTTTTCAACTCTGTAAATTTTCCACTCCACAAAGCTTTCCTTTTAAATCGATAAATTGCATTTCTAGAGATCTAGTATCAACTCCAAATGGCTCAATGTGGATTTCGTTACCATTTGTGTTGAGAGTATTTACTATGAATGCTAGAGTGGTTTTGTTGGTTTTGAATTGTTGAAATCTGTCAGCAAATTCATCTTTAATTTTTTTTATAACTGTGCTGAAGTATTTCGTGTCAACAGTTGCACTGGTTTTATCGCGATATTGCTTTATAAATTGAAAATGAAGTAATTTGCCGCTCTGAATATCTTCTGCAAAAAATATTAATATTTCTTCGAAACTAACCAATTCTTCTACCAAAACATAGGCTGGGTTTCCCTTTCCTTGCAGTTTTAGATTCAGCTCATTTAATTTCGCTGTGATATCCACCATAAAGTAAAATTTTTGCAACCAAATGCCGTCCTCTAATTCAGGGTGTTTAATGCCTTTTTCATTAAGGAATGTATTTATTTCATTCAAGCACAAAGCAAAACGTTTCAACACCTTACCTTTGGAAAGCCATCGCACTTTATTGTGAAGAAGGAGGTCGGAATACTGAGTCTCCATTTCGTTTAAGAATTCTTTAAACTGACGATGGTAGAGTGCTTTTGACAAGACGCTGTTAACAATCTTGATTACCAAATTCATGACCTCAAATATTTCGGCCGGAAATGTTTGGGCACAAAGTGCATCTTGGTGTATTATGCAGTGAAACGTAAGAATTTCGTGGTTTATTTTGCTCTGAAGAATCGTTGTTCTCCCTTTATTTTTTCCTGTCATACTTCTGGCTCCATCAGTTGCTATTGAAACGATTTTATTTAAATCGATCTTATTATTTTCGAGGCATTTTTGCTCGGCATTCGCTATATCTTCCCCTATAGTTTGTCCCGAGAGTGGTAGCAGTCCTAGAAGTTCTTCTTTTGGACCTTGGGAAGACATATACCTAACAAAAAGAGCAATTTATGCCGTGTCTTTTATGTCGCAAGACTCATCTATAGCAAGTGATAAGGCAGAAGCCAGTTGAATGTCTTCCACCTGCAAATATGTTACATTTAAAGACAGTAGCGGATCCAGAGGGGGGGCTAAGGGGCTCAAGCCCCCTTCAAAAGCATCTGGGTCCACTATTGGTTGAGTGTTTGCCTTGATAAAGCCTAGCCTCAGCTGGGTCAAGCCCCTCCCAAACCAAAATCCTGGATCCGCCACTGTTTGAAGACATTTTTGCTATCCTGTCTTGTATTGTTTTAGCGGATAGTGGCAAATCTTTGATTTTTTTTCAAGATTTCTGGTTTGTTTTTGAAATCACGAAACAGTTCTTCAGATGCAAGTATGAAGCAATCTTTGATATACTCACCATCTGTGAATGGTTTGCCTTTTTTTGCGATTTCTAGTGATACCGCGAAGCTTGCCAGATTAACATTACTTGTAGATTGCGTCCAGTTACTTAACATGGAACTTGATTGCTGTTTTTGTTTTTGGAGCTCGTCGACAGCTTTTTTTCGTTATTCACCAGCTGGATATTTACTAGCAAACTGAGTATGTTTTGTACTGAAGTGTCTCTATAAATTTGATTTCTTATTGTGTGCGAGTTTTTCGTGGCAAATGAGACAGGTCGGAAGGCCATCTGAGTTGCATATGAAAGCGAACGACTCCGTCCAATCCCGATTGAATTCTCGATGCTCTTCTTCAGTTCTTCTCTTTTTTTTTGCAGATGCCATGCTTGCGGTGAGGCTGTAATAAAGAATTTTTAAAATTATTATTTAGGTATACAAAACAGCAGATCACAAGTTTTGCAATTATTTACTATTTTAATAAAAACACTTTCGTGGTAATATCAAAAAGTGTACTTTGTTTCTTTTTTGACACTTCTTATTGACTTTAAAAAAGGAGTTAGGTATCTTATTTTAAAAAATGTATAATATGTATATTAAAATATAATACTTATTATGTTACCTAGCTTTACTTCGGTTTTATTATTATTATATATGTACATACATACGTCTGAGAAGATAATTCGCTTCTAACTCTTCTACTTGAATACAACAAACTATACGTCACAGCCAAAGCACTGGTGAAGACGCCAAACTGTCTTGCGTCTAAACGAATTAAATCCTACATAGAAACATCCGACGACGGCGTCATTCGAGAGCTTCCGCCGGACCACAGAACAAGGAGGGAGATATAGAAGTGCGACTGATATGTTGGAAACTGAAAACATGTTTGCGCGTCAAGTGGCGCTATCTGTTGGGTGGGCCCGTAAGTACTAGTAAAACGAAAACCTCGGGCGGATGGATAGCTTTACTAAATTGATAATTCAACTGCTTGATGACATATTGTTTAGTAAAATATAACAAGCGTGGAAAAAAACCAGGCTTACTACTGGTTTTTAATAAAAAAAAGTATTTTCTGTATAAATGACCTGGTGATGCAGTATTTCTGGTACGGAACTAAAGAGCCGCAGCCTCACATCCAAAGAGCCGCATGTGGCTCGCGAGCCGCAGGTTGCCGACCCCTGGTCTAAGGTATCGCTGCATTTCTAAAGGGGGCGGTAGGTCTCCAAAACTATCGTAATACCGAGCCATACGACCGGCCTTGGGATACGCTACGCAATGCGTTCTGGGTCTTTACTCGTATCTAAATTCATAATATAGCTCTCGTGATATGGTTTTGTGGGTAATTTATCCTTCATAAACACATTTCTAAAATGTGGGATTTTTAATTTCCTAATTGCTCTCTTTAGGTCTGTGGTGGTAAGGGCTCGCTTTGGCAACTACTCAGTATCCTCATTTTTTTCCCGCCCACGTTCCTTCTCCGCTTGACCCCTCCCCCTGACTGGGTAGGGACGCAGGTATAGGCCCGAACCGTTTTTTGCAAGCGCCCATATTTTACTATTGTGCTGTGCGGTGGCTCAGTTCAGTTGCTAATAATGACAACACAGTCAGCGACATGTGTGTCGCAATACTGATATGTCATCATTGCCAGTGGCGAGCCGCCGGCCCGAGTGCCTGTCTGTGGCCTCGAACCAGTGGCTCGCTAAGAGTCCCAGGCCGCATTCTGCCGCCCCTTACCTCTTGTGTTGAGTCTGTGTATTTTGTTTTGGCTTTTTGGTTAATGAGTGTTGTCCTGGTGAGAGGATTAGCGTGATGCTGTGTTGTGTTGTTACGTGTGTGTGTATGAATTATGTGTGTGCGTGAGTGAATGATTTTGATTGCTTTTATGCGTGATCTATCCGGATGATGATGGTGTGTGATTTTCTATGAGTTTGTGGTATTGTCACTCTTCCAGGTTCCGCCGAGGCACCCCCCCCCCCCAGCAAGAGTTGTGCTCTCACGGGGGGGGGGAGCACTCCCCGCACCAGTGCATCTTCTGCTGGCAGTCTGTTCTGGTGGTTTGTTTTGATTTTCGTATGTGTCAGTGAGTTGTCCCGCGGCGCCTAAGGGGCATGCTAGAGGGCGCGGCAAGAGGGACCGGCCGGGTCCCCCCGCCACACCCTCCCCCCCCCCCCCCCCGACCACAGACGGCCTGACCCACACTGACGTGTTTGGAGCTGGACACCCCTACTCCCTCAGGACTTGGTTTGGCCATTAATTGTGACGGTGGCCGGCCCGGTTTTGAAGCGAGCCGCCCCCGCCACAGCCGCAGCTGCCTGGTGATGCGTCCGCGGCCGAATTGCGCTGTGGGGGGCACGCCTCGGCCGCCCTCGCGGGTACCGCCCTTGGCACAGGGAAATTTTCAGGGGTGCCCAGTCCCCCGGGGTCCTCCCCCGCTGCGTGCTGGTCGCCTGGCCCCCGCGGCGGGGGGGGGGCATCTAGCCCCCCTCGGCTCATGCGTGCTGTGTTGCGTCGCCCTCTGTGGGCTTGTGTGTTGTCCTGGGTCTGGTGGTGTTTTGTCCGTCCTGTTGCATCTTTCTTAGTCAGGTGCCGGTAGTCTTGGTCTGCGGTAGGAGACTTCCTCGTCTGGGTCGTAGTCGCCAAGCTCTCGCACTAGGGCGTTTCTGTGGGCCTCTGCGTTCCCGTAGAAGCGTGCGTTTTGGGTGGTGACGGTATGGGCTATGGTATGGCAGCGTGTGATTGCATGAAGTGTGGTGATTCTTGTGTAGCGACTACTCCCAGTTATGATTCGCAGCACCCGGTTTTGTGCTACCTGCATTTGCTTTATGACGTGGGGGGCCGCGAAGCCCCATGTTTCCACGCCATAAAGCATAGCTGGGCGGATGATGGCTTGGTAGACGCGGGCCTTCGTCCGGATGGGCAGCGACCTCCCCTTCAGGAGGGGGTACAGCGCCCCCACCATCTGTCGGCACCGCGCTACCTTGCCCTGAATGTGTGTGTGCCACTGCAGTTTTGAATCCAGCGTTAGACCCAGATATTTAGCTGTCTTTGCCACCGGAATGGCCCTGTTGTGTAGTGTGAGAGGTGCGGGGGGCTGCGGCCTGCGACGGGTGAAGAGGACTGAGGCTGACTTTTCGGCGTTGGCTCTAATTCGCCAGCGCTCCAGCCACTCTTCCAGTCGGTGCAGGTGGTCTTGTACGGTGTCGCGGAGTCCCCCGGCGTCCCAGCCTGTCGCGTATATGGCAGTGTCATCCGCGAAGAGCTGCGTCTGGGTGTCCGGTGACGTAGGGATGTCTGCCACATACAGTGCGTACAGGAAGGGACTGAGCCGTGCCCCCTGGGGGACTCCACTGGTGATGGGCCTGGGCTCTGAGAGGGCCCCCTCCACCTTCACCCGAAAGGACCGTCCCGCCAGAAAACTAGCAACAAGGAGGACGTACCTCGGCGGGAACTGCCAATCGAGCAGCTTGGCGAGGAGGCCCTCGTGCCAGACCTTGTCGAAGGCCTTCTCCACGTCCAGGAACAATGCCAACACGTGCTTCCTGTCGTTGAAGGCCTGGGTGGCAGTCTCAGTGAGCCGGGCCAGCGGGTGAGCCGTGGAGTGACCTTCCCGGAAGCCAAACTGGAAGTCCGGGATCACTCCCAACTCCGCCGCGTGGCCCTTCAACCTGAAGAGAATTATCTTCTCCGCCAGCTTGCTGAGGGCGCTCAGGAGGCTGATTGGCCTGCGGTTCTGCGGGAACACCGGGTCCTTCCCTGGCTTCGGCAGCGTGATGACATGAGCCTGTTTCCAGGCTTGCGGGAAGTACCCGGTGCGCAGAATCGCCGTGAGCAGTGCCGCCAGGAAGTCTACTGCCTTGTCCGGGAGTTTCTTGAGCATCATATTGGACACCCTGTCCGCTCCCGGCGCCTTCCCTGGCGGCAGCTCCCTGAGCGCGCACCTCACTTCGGCAGGCGTGACGTGTTCGGTGTCGTCGAGGGGCGGCGCCCCACCGACAGCTCAGTTTGGCTCTGCGTCTGTATTTGGTTGTCCCACTCCGTCACTCGGAGTTTGTGCGTCAGCCGTCTTAGTCTGGTCTTCAGTCTGTTGTACGTATTTTTATGTTCTGGTAGTCTGGTACGTTGGTATGTGTGTCTAGCCGCATTTTTGTGGGCAATTAGTACCTCCACCTCCGGGTTCTCCTCTCTGAGACGCACCCGGGGCGGCGCTGACGTAGTTGCGTCCCGTTCCGCCTGTTTGAGTGTGGCCGTGATGCATTCCACGGCCAAGTCCACGTCATCTTGTGTCACAATGTCCGCCGTGGGGTAGTCTATGTCATCGAGCAGCATGTTGTACATAGTCCAGTCTGTCTTGTGTATCAGTCTGGGTGTTCTGTTCTGTATTGCGTGTGTCTGTGTTGTCATTTCGCACAGTACCGGATTGTGGTCGCTGTCCAGTTCACTTAGTGACGTCAACGTGAAGGCGTGACTCGTGCTGTTCGTAACTATCACGTCTAGTACGTCGCCGGGTCCCCCCTGGTACGGGTAGTGCGTGGGGGTCTCCGGGGCCAGTACTGTGTAGTCATTTGTCGTAGCGTAGTCGTCCAGCCGTCTGCCTGCGGTGTTTATACTCCGGGAGTGCCAGTTGGTGTGTTTGGCGTTTAAGTCACCCGCTAGCACAAACGTGTGGTAGCGGGACGTCAGTTCTGTCAAGTCTGCGTCTTGCAGTGGCTTGCCTGGCGACCGGTAAACCGCCGCCAGCAGCATCTCGCCGCCGGCTGCGGGGATGACCACAGCCAGGCTCTCAATGCCGCGCAGCTGCGGTCGCGGCGCCTGGTAGTGCCGCAGTCCGTGCTTCACCAGTACCGCCACGCCGCGCCCCGAGTCGTCCCGGTACGTGACGTACCCGGGGAGGTTGGCGCGGCCCGTCTGCGGCATCCGTGTCTCAGTGATGAGTGCCACCGCAATGCCGTACGTGTGCAGTACATGTCCTAGTTCTCTTAGCTGTGGTCTTAGTCCGTCTGCGTTCCAGTAGAGTACGTTTAGCTGTTCGCTTGTCCGTATGTCTGGTTGTACGTCAGTCTGTGTTGTGTCAGTCATAAATGATGCCCGTGTAGTATTCTCCCATTGCCAGTAGGACTGCATTAATCTTCGTTAGCTTAGTGTCTGCAGTCCTTATTGCTGTCATGTGGCGCGCAAAGCATTGTTGTAGTCTGGGGAGGTCCAGCTCAGTAATGAGGGTGAATATTTCCGCCATTGTTGGCGGAGTTTCTGTGGCGGCGGGCACGCCCGTGGTCTGCTGTGCGCGCTGCTCTCACGGCGCGGGAGGCTGGCCCGGGGCGCTCTCCAGACAGCCTGGCGCCGGCCGGCCCTCCCCTCTCGCGGCGCGCTCAGCGCTGGGGCCGGGGTGGCGGTGCGGCAGGGAGGGGGGGGGCCCTCCTCGTGGCCGCCGAGCTCCGCCTCCGCGCGGGTCACGTGACCCGGCTGGGAGGAGGGGCGGGTGCGCGCCTCTCCTTGCGCGCCCAGTGTTGTCATGGTTACCGTCCGGCCTTGCAGCGGCGGAGCGTGGTGGGGGGCGGCGAGACTCCGCCCGCTGCGCGGTCACGTGGTCGCCCTGCGAGGAGGGGTGGGGACTCACAGCTCGCTCCTCGCCGCTTGTTGCCATGGCGACGCCCGGGGTTCCATCACAAGGGGGAAGGGGAGCGCTGGTCTGCTCGCGCGGGGCGGTGGTGGGGGTGGCGGCCATCGCTGCGTGCCGGAGACCGCTTGGCAAGGGGAGCGGGGGGAAATGGCAGGCCGCGCCTCCAGTCTCTCCCCCCCCCACCCTCGCCGGCAGCCCTGCCTCTCCCGAACACGTGGTCGCTTGTTTTCCCTGGTTGCTCGCGGCTTCCACGAAACTGCGGGGGGGCTCTCCCACGCTTCTCGCCGGCCCTGCGCCCGTTGTCCCTCGTGCGTGACCTTGAGCTGTGTCTGCTGCCTGTATCTGATCCCTGGTTTGCTGTGGTCTACGTGCCTGTAGCGATTTTTGCACCAGCTCTTGGTACGTGGGGCATTGCTTGTAGTTGGCTGGATGGGGGCCCCCGCAGTTTGCGCATGTTGCCGGTTCCGTGTGTGGTTTTGTGCACTCAGTTGTTGGGTGCGGTTTGGCACATTTTACACACTGCTGGCATATTGCAACCATTTTTTGTGTGTTGCCACCGTTGGCATCTGTGGCATTGCGGGAAATCTGGGGATGCTGGCTTGTATGGTTCAAACGTGCACCTCAGGTGGCCCACCCTGTGTCTAGAGAAAAGCTGCTCTACTGGATACTCCTGTGGCAATCTGGCTTTGAATAGTGGCAACCTGCTTTTCACGTGTTGACCTGATGTCATGTCTTCCCGTCCCCTGGTAAACTGCTCGCAGTGGTCCGCCGGAATGTCGTCACTCTGCAGTGCCTCCAGCAGCTCCTGCGGAGTGACGCACGGTGGCACGTGACGTAATACCACGAATGTTTGCCTGCTGCGTGTAGCCGGGTGCCAGACTGTCGGGATGTTTGTTTTCCGCAGCTCCAGGGACATTTTGGCATGGTCCTCACGTGTCTGTACTCGCATTCGTAGTCTGTTTCCCTTCGTGAATTTCACATCGAAAAACGCCTTGCAGTTGGTTTTAAAAAGTTTGTACACTTGTTGGTAGTACTCCCCTTCGTATATTTCGAATTCGTACTTTCCGGTTTGTCTGGTCTGCTCGTCACGTGTCTTCGCTGGTTGCGTCACCGTAGAAGTAGAAGTGTCCGCGGCATCGCCTGAGGGGCTGCCTGCCGCTGTTGCTCTGCGTTTTTTGTTCTTTTGTCGTAAGTTACGTTTCGGCTCCGCGAAGCCGTCCTGGTCTGTTGTCTGGGTGGTTTCGGGAGCCTGGTCACGCGTCCTTTGCGGCGTTGAGAGTCGCGTGGGTGTCGATGTCAGCGGGGGCGCGTCTCCGGGGCCGCCTGGCGGCGAGTCCGGGGAGCCCGGCGACAGGGCGCGCTTGCGGGGGCGCGAGCGGCCCGCGCCGTCGGCCCCCCGGCTGGCGGGCGCCCCGGGCGGCGCGTCCTCCGTGTTTGTGCTGGTCATGTCACTGGTCTGGGGGTACAGGTCCGAGAGGTCTTTCAGGTCTGCCGCGTCAATTTGTTCGTTTGCTTTGTCTGCGTCTGGCGAGACGTTACATACGTCTACGTCGCTGCCTGGTGTCCCTGGGGAACTGGGGGGTGTCATGCCTGCCCTGAGGGTCGCGGTGGTATCGTGGGTCTGTTTCCCCGTGCTGTCTGTGCTGTTGTCTGCGCTCGGCAGCGAGCGTGACACGCTTTGCTTGTTTTTTCGCCCCATGGCGCTGATTGCTGGTCGCGCTACTCCCGGCGCTGGGGCCAGGAGTATGCGGGGTGAGGGTGGGTGAGGGTGCGCCCACAGCCACTCTCTCTCTCGCTCGCACACCGCACTTAACAACCACCTTACGCTCCCGCACTCACACCCACACTCTCTCTCTCACGCTCGTGCACGTACACACTCACGCACACACACGCACGACTCAATTCTCTCACTCACACTCACACTCTCAACCACTCCCGCACGCACGCACTCTCACACACGCTATAATTACACACTCTCACACGTACGCACACTTTGGGGTTTTCTGGGAGTCCCAAGTCAACACGTGCCTGCGTTAAACATTCACTGTACCCTGAGTTGAATCCCGCGGTGCCCCGGGGATTTAACCCGGGGTGTAAGGGGGGGAAGTAGGGGAGGCAGCCGTCTGCCTCGACCCTTCCGTCTTACGTTTTCCCCTTCTCTTCTTTCTTCCTGCACGACGGAACTGCTAAAAACACGACTGCTCAGCCCGGGTGTGTGCTGTGCGGTGCTCACGGTCTTGGCTTTACCCGCTGTTCCGCCAATCAAACTGCCTAACGCTGCCAGCGCTGGGAAAATGAAAGGTAATAGGCCGCCTTTTTTCGCGCGGTTTTTCTTTGTTGAGACACAGCCGCCAATCTTAAGTTTTACTCTCATTATCTTATTGACTCCCCACGCTGCAATCTTTTCACCGAATTTCGTTGCGACATTCTTTGCTATTTGTGCGGCTTGGTTCGCTAATATACTGTCGGCTATGTGTCTGTCTTTTAGGTTATTACTTTTAGAATAGCTAATATCGAGGAGACGAAACGCCTCGTCAATGGAATTGACACATGTATCTCAGCGTGCTAGCCTCTTGGCGAGTTTTGTTCCCGGACCTCAGAAATTATATCCTGGCAGATGTACTTCTACTGGCAGCTTGTTAATAACAGAGTTTATTATTCCTTCACCTCTTTGTACCTTCTTTCGTGTACAACGTATAACATTAAACTGATTCGAGTTGGTATAAGTATGCTGTTTTTATAGTTTTCTGTTTAGTTGCGTAATGGAAGTAGTGCCACAGCGCGAGTCGCTGTCTGTGCGGATTACACAGGCTGATTAAGCCAGTGCTCGCGAGTCGCGGCATGGTTCTTTATTACTTTCGACAATAAGATTTTTGATTGTCGGTCTGCCCAAATGCGGAAAAACGTGTGTCCTACTTAGTTTACTCGAGGAACCGAACAGTCTTCGGTTCGAGAATGTTTATCTATATTTAAAATCGCTGCAACAACCAAAGTATAAACGGTTGGCTACGGTTCTTAGAGCGGTGGAAGGTTTGGGATTTTTTCCCGTATACGGAAAATGATGATGTGTTACCTCCTAGCGAGGCCAGGGCCAATTCAGTGTTTGTGTTTGACGATATTATGTGTGAATAGAGCAGTATTTTTCTATGGGTCGACACGCACATGTTGATTTTTTTTTACCTAGGTAAACTTATGGCAGAATACCTAAACATTTGCTTCGTGATAATGCGAATGTTATCGTGCTTTTCCGCATGGATATGCTTAATTTGCGACATGCCTATGATCATGTAAACAGTGATATGGAGTTTCGCACGTTTTAAGGATATGTGCTTCTTGTGTTGGAAAAATGAACATGGTTTTCTTGTTATCGTAAAGGATTATCCTTTACTTAATGGCAGGTATTGTTGTGGTTTTGATCATTTTATTGTAGCAAGTCATTGAAGGATGTCCTACAGCGTATCCAAGTTTGGAGGTGGTCCTCTGAAACGTCAGCTTGACTTGTGTATATCTCGTGATTTTGATGGGAATTGCGATTTGGGCCTAAGGATGCTGGGGATGGCGCAAGTAAACATTATATCGACTCGGTCGCGAGTGTAATCACTCGCAAGGTGACAGAGGAGCTTTTGCGTCGGTTTACGGAGCTCAAATCATCGTTAATCAATGTACGGGATGTGTAGGTTTTGGTAGTATCGAGTTTTTACGTAATATGGAGGTGAAGGAGCAGCGGTCTGTGGATCAAATCAATTCTCTTCTGTCGGTACTGCCAAGTTGGGTGATATGTATGTTACTTTGTTGGAGAATAATCTCGATCTATTTAAGAATACGTTTATAGAAAAGGTAAACAATATCTTGGCGGAACTGATATTGAAACTTACCGCTACATTTCGCAACGTGTTTCTCAATTGGCTCGTACTATTGGTGTTGTTAAGAATGGTGTTGATGGATTGGTTTCTGCATCGACTGCGAGGACTGCTGCTAAGCGGCCCACACCTCAGAGACCGCCTCCTAAAACTTAGACATTTTGTATATAAAAAGGCTTAATGCTGTATGGTTCTCTTCAGTCATGTCTTCCGAGGCAAATGCTTTCGATCATGTCATGCGGAACATAGGTGCCAAATATATTTTGACTAAGCGAGCGCGAATGGAGAGGGATGCGATTAATCAGGAAATGTTCAAGTCTGTTAATTCGCGTTTGGATAAGCTTGGACAGTCGTTCGTGCAGTCTATCCCGCAACATCATATTGTTCCGAAACAAGAGTCTTCGGAGGTGAAGTTAGAACCGGTAATGAGTGATGGTTATGATTCTGACACTAGTTACGTTGCAATGTTATGAATGATTCATTGGGTGAGTTAGAGTATTACTTATGGAGCTACAACCTTCGCTCGGGTGATGGGACCTACGGTCTCTATAAACACAACAATTATTGGTTCTTAGGGGATACGGAAGTATTTTTTCACGATAATAATTTAATTCGCAGCAACGAAGAATTGATACAGCCTGCTCCGGGCTTATTTGAATTATTGTTCCGCCGCACACCTACTCCGAGTCTGCCTTAAAACAATACGGACATTTACTAGATATTACAAATGCTTATTATAAAAGAAACGATCCTACGACAAAATGTTATGAAAGCGAAACGCATGCAAAGTTTGATATCATTAGGGGATTGTTTCCGAATATTGATTCATCTCAGCGAGGAAGTGGCTTGTTACAAAAAAAACCATTGTATTTGCAACGCACAAAGCAATGTATCTATTGGGACAACCCGAACCAGCTTATTGCTCGCCTCAGATTACTAATGGCCTCGCAAGCTGCTAGCCATACCTGACATAGCAACGAGGTGATATCTATTCTTGAAGAGTTGAAGGAAGCTGGATATATCGCGAAATGAGTGTCGCACAACGTGGGATTGCTAATGAACTGCATCGCGGAGTTCGCAGAATTTTTCCTGTGTTGACCTATGGGCTTCACGATTTATTACAGTTTGATTTGGTGGAGATGATTCAGTACAGCAGGATAAATAGCGGTTTCAAGTACATCCTTACTGCTATAGATGTTTATAGTAAACGTGGTTATGCGGTTCCAGTTAAACGAAAGACGGGAATATTAGTCACCGCGGCCATGCAAAGTATTTTAAATGAGGTGGGAAGTTTTAAGAATATTCAAAGCGACGCTGGAGCGGAATTTTACAATAAACATTTTCAAGCCTTAATGCAAAAGTATGCAAATAATCATTACTCTAGTTATAGCGAAGTCAAGGCATCTGTTGTAGAACGTTTTAATAGAACATTAGAGAATATGTTTTACCGTGAGTTCTCGGCACAAGGAAATTATAAGTGGCTTACACTTTTACCGAAATTACTTTCTGTCTACAATAATAGGTTCTACCGCACTATAAGCATGGCTCCGAATGCTGTGAGGGATACCTCTTTGCTACAAACAGTTTACAGATATGTTAAGAAATTAGATTCTAGACAGTTAAAGGCTCGTGTGGGTTCGTTCGTACGTATATCAAAACACAAGACGATTTTTGAGAAGGGATTCAAACCGAGGTGGTCGCTCGAGGTTTTCAGAGTGGTCAAAGTTACGAATAATTTTCCATGTGTGTTTTATTTGTGTGATTTGGACGGTAATGAAATTAAAGGCGGCTTTTATGGTTCTGAGATTCATGTAACTGCATACCCCGACAATTATTTAGTGAATAAAATTCATAAAAAGTGTGGCGAACATTTGCTAGTGTCGTGGAAAGGGTTTCACGTATCCGTAAAGACCTGGATTAATGCCCGTGATATTCGACGTTAGGATGTGGCTCGCCCGTCATTCCCCTCCGGCTTTGTTTCGACCTCGCGATCGAGTCCGGGAGTGAGTGAATAACAGCTTTCTCCTCCCCCCTCCGACTTCGCATCGCATCAGTATAACCCATTTGAATTGGTGTCGCTGGCTTACCACACATCTTCTTTTGCTTTTGAAGAAATCGCTGAAGAGTCATAAAATTTATTCCATGTGAAGCTGCAGTTTTCCTGATAGAATGGTTTTTGGTCTTAAAAAGCTGGTAGGCATTATTTTATACGACTTAGACCTGCATGATAAATTAAACAGTAACAGGCCTATTGACGAAGTGTGGGCGTGTTGCAAGGCAAGCTCTGTTCTGCGACATTGTTATAGAGCAGAGGGAGTATCAGTCAGTATTTTAAATTTGAGATTAATTAAAAAAATTTTGACAGCATTCAGGCATATTTTAATTTAATTTGTATTTTACCTTGTGGAAACTTTCGTGGTAGATAATTGATTTACGTAGGACAGCCACACATGGCATACCTACTTAATAGTAGGCTAATAGCAGACAAACACTTATAATGACAGAATCTTTGTTAATGAAGCATGCTTCAACGAAGTTAAATGTTCAGAAAGTAATTTCAAACAAAACAAAAATGAGGCTTATATAATTCCTATATGACGACTGACTCTTCCTCTTAACTGTCTCAATTTATATTTAAGGAACTCAAACTGATGAACACATACACAGACACTCAATAAGCCTATTTGATAATACACAAACCCATCTCATCACCATAAATAATCACTTAGATATTCATGGTATAAAATAATTTGCAACAGAAGAGACATGTTGCTAAGTATACTACGTTGAAATGAAAATGTTAAGTGTCATCACAGAAATATACATAAGTTACAGGTGTGAAACTATAAGAATAGTTAAAATGTGCGTGGCAGAAGGTTGCTGATATTCACCCTGAAATGTTTTGTCTCATAATAGGCTGTATAATAAAATAGTAGTGAAAAGAACGTAATATACCTTCACTCAAATAATTTGACAAGTGTAGAGACCGCATTAGGATTATTATAGAGCTAACACTAGTGTGTACATAAATATATTAATGCATTATTGGAATAGGAGCATGTTGTTAATGTGAGGGACACGTTTTTACAGTGTAACAACGTGCCCCAAAAATAATGTAACAACTAGCCCCAAGAGCAGCCATTTTATGTTTTGGTTTAGATTGGACATACTACATTGGGTAATAATACAATGAGAGCTACTATCGAAAGCTAATATCTACAGAGTCTCAGTACCTGTGCAATAAATGACGTACCAGGATTTATCTTCAAGTATCAGACGATGGAAAAAACAAAAAACCTGCCTAAACACAAAGGAAAAACACACTTTTGCCTGTAATCCGAGAAACACGCGCCCGATAGCGTTGTTACTCACACACAACGTGGAGTGCGGGAGGCTGGTTAGCAGGCGTTAACAAGGACGTGCTGCTCACTGTGGGTATCCCGACAACTACATTGTATCAACGTGCCCCTGTAAAAACTAGCCCCAGTCTCCCCTACAATGCACACATTCTGCCATGTGCTTGTCCTTTCTTCGAGTCTATGTGAATCCTGTATAGTAGTTTGCGGTCCATTTGGACACCTAAGTATTTCGCAACGTCTTTGTGGGGAATTTGGTCGCCGAACAGCGTTAATTCAGTCCTGCGATCATGTGGTGGTAGATTTTTACGTGTGAAAATTACAGTTTCAGACTTTCTAGTGTTTATTTTTATGCGCCATTTTGTGCACCAGTCTTGCATGGAGCTGAGTGCGGTTTGTAGTCTGTTTGTGGCTAATTGTAGGTTATGTGAAGAGTGACCCACTAACCCAATCAGCCCGGTCAAGCCGGGCTGCTGGCTATACTGTAGGGGCAGCTACCCACCCAGGCCTCTCTGTGTGCTACACTATCCTATAACTATGCGGTAACTGTTCCAGCCTGTGCGCAAGGCGCACAATTTAAGTTGTGGTGGCAGTGTCAGCACTTAAAAGTGCTAGCACAGCTTGAAGACTCTCTTCACTCGGCCGCAGGTTGCCTCTCGGGGCCGCTGGTTGCCTCTTGAAGAGCTGCACTGCTGGTCGACCTCTCTTCACCGCTGCCGAAGGCGAGCTCCCGAAAATCCCTGCCAGCCTTATTTTTTTTCCTAACCTAAATTAAAACCAAGTGTGTTTGGGAGGGGTCTGGATTAGGGACAGACTCTAAGTGCGTCTCAGGCCGAAGTCTATACGCTCTAATCATGCAGGTGATATCCATGCGCGAGAGGGTGCATGAATAGTCTGCTAGGAGGGGATTGGCCAGCAATGGCAGAGTTTGGCGCCATGATTAACTCCCCTCACTGACTATTCTAGACTATAACTAGATAAGTTGGGCCCAGGTAAAACCTGCATAGACACAGGGAAAACCCTGGGCACATACATGCGGGATGCAAAAATTCATGCATTAATTACATGCGGGTTGGGTACGGGAGAAGAAGGATGGCTCAGGAAGAAGAGTTGGAAGAGTAGAAAATGTCTACTAAGCATGGGCGGGAACTTGGACATTTCTGTCCGCATTTGGGGTTTTGGGCATGACTGGTTTTTAGGGGGCGACTTTCGTCGTTTCCCGCCAGGCTGCCAGCCAGCCAGCCAGGTTAGCTGAAAGAGAATTATAATTATAATTATAATTATATGACCGCAGCACCCAGGTTGCCCTAGCTACCACGGCCATGTATGCCCGACACATTGTGCTGCCAGCCTGGGCATGTCAATCATTGGCTAGTCCAATGTTGCTTATTTGCACCGTTTTGCCTGGCTAGACTATAACTCTAGCCTCTTTCCACTGCGAGGGAAAAATATTTAACCTAAACATTGCATTTATGCATTCGGCTAGATATTCTAGTGTTTCGTTCGGGAGTTGTTTGAGAACAACAGCCTGAATGCCGTCATTCCCGGGAGTTTTTTGCGGCTTCATTTTCTTGATAGCATGCTTTATTTCTTGCGCCTGTGTGAGCAGAGGCGCAGATATTGTAGGTTGTCGCAATTTAACACCGGTTTCGCGGTAAATTTGCGCTGTGAATAGCCTGTCGCAAGGCTACATGTTGGGCTGGAATGCTGTTTCCTGTGTGTCAGCGAAAGCTTGTGCCTTGTCACATGGCTGAAAGACTACGCCATTGTTTGTTTGTAGGGGCGGGATTTTATCAGATTTGTTTAAAATTCGCTTTGTAATTTTCCAGGTGCTTCCGTCCTGGGTTTCGAGTCTTGCGATTTTAGTTTCCCACTGGCTGCTTCGCCAGAGTGAAATTTCATCGGATATTACTGTTTGTAATTCATTTTTTGGGCGTTTCGTCTGCTGTGTGCAACGCCGTGTGTTTCGCGCCGCAGTCGATTTTTTTGTGAAATCAAGCTGCGGATGTATTCTGGCAGCTCGTCGTGTGCTAACCTAACCTCCTTTTCCGAAATGCACTGTCTTATACCATCCTGGATTTTGTTTGTTAACTCTAGGATCGCGGAATTTAAGTTATCGCCATTTTCAATGTTCATTTCTGTCGCGTCAGGGAGATTTATTGTTAGGTAGTTTATAAATCCTTGCCAGTCCACATTTCTCCTGATTTTCCGTGTTGGGTTGAAATTTACGTTGGCGCCATCGAATATCAAATGAACTGGGAAATGATCCGATGACATGTCGTGTACAACCTCGAGTTCGAATCCCGTGTTGACACGTTTGTTCAGGGCGATATCTAAAATATCAGTCATGTAATTCAGTCTGCCGGAGTCATGTGTGGTAATTTCTATTAAGTTGGTGGGTGTAGAGTAGTCTGCCGTTCGCTGTAGTGCTTCTGCAGTTCCACTCTATGTGTTTGGCGTTTATATAACCTACAGCGAGGAGGCTCGGGGCCGCCCCATACAGAGCATCCAGATCTGCCTCACTGAGGAGTATACTGGTGGAGTATACATGGAGATTAGTTTAATCGGTTGTCTATTTATGTTTAGATTTTTTCCTATAGCTTGAGGTGTTGGAAGTCGGGGAGCTGGCAAACAGTGTTTTGTACACTTGTGTGGACAGCAAGGGCCACTTTGCCGCCTCGTGCATCGCGGTCGCGCCTATATATTAAATAGTTCAGTATAGTTAGCCTATCTGTCGGTGATAGGTGCATTTAATTGATCCAGCTATTTTTATTTTATATTTACCCAGATGGTTTATTAGTTCCAGTAATTTATTTTTAATGCCGCGTGCATTCCAGAATAGGAGGGATTGTAACTTAAAACTATTGGCCAGAGTTGTGTGACAGCTCGGGTCTAGATTATTTACTGCCATTGAGCTTGGCAGCAAGGGTTTGGACAAAGCCCATTGTGGCTTGTATTTTGTCCGCCAGAGGGACAGATTGGTCGCACCAGATTACCATGAGCTGGCACATGGGTATTATGGTCGCTGCGAGGTTCGAGTCAGTGGTGAAAGTCTTGGATTGCTCCAGGACTTTCATGAAGTCCGCAAAACCTAATTGTGGGGCCGGCTGTTCGCGGGGGACGGGCGGGGCAGTTGGCCGCACTGGGGCCTCTTCTACTGCCATGGTCTCCACAGGCGCAGGAGCTGCCTGTGGCTGTGCGGGCGCGGGCGTGTGCCTTGTCGGGGTTGCTGGGGCAGTCTTGGCTGCCAGCAGTTTGTCCCGGGCAGGCTGGTGGGGCCTGTCCTCCGCGGGCTGGGGGTATTTGCCTTTGCCATTTTTGTGGCCAGTGGTGTTCTTTTGTACGTCCTTGGCTGGGGCTGTTTCTTCCCGCGCTGCCCCGGGTTGTTTGCGAGAACTGGGTAGTCAAGCTTGTAGCTGGGCTCCCAGTGGTGCTGCAGGGGTTTGAACCTGCTCCCAGTGGCCTGTGCTAGATACTGACCAAAGGTCGGTGGCGGAGGGCCCCAGGGGTTGAGTCTCGGGGGGCGATGGTGGCCCTGTGGTGCTCGATGTTGAGGGGGGGGCTGTTCGGCAGCCCTCTGGTTCTGCCGCATGTCGCGGCGGGTTTGTTTTTCTCGTTGCTGGCGGACCTGGGGGGTAGGTGCCTACGACTCTCTGTTTTGTATGCCCTGCAGCCCTTATAGTTGCTGCAGTGTGGCTCCTTGCAGTTGGCTCCTTGCAGTTGGCGCACTTCTTGTGCTCTTGCTGCCCGCCGGTAGGGCAGTCGGTTGCGCTGTGTGGGCCGCTGCACCACCTGCACAGAACCTCCGCGCAGCAGCCTTTCCCCACATGGTTAAAGCGCTCATCTGCTACATTGGGCTGGTCCCTTTGGGCGGTCGTCATCTACGCGGATTTGCATACCAGCCAATTCCCGCAGAGTCTGTATTCTCTTGCTGTCACACGATTGCAGCACCTCGATAACTAGCGTGTCGCATTTCTCGCGTCGCTGCCTGTTTTCCAGAAACCAGTGATTCTGGACTGGAAGGTTGATGGCGGCGAATTCCTCTTGGAGGAAGTCCGAGGGCGTGTGGTGATATACGCCTCGCAACACGAATTTTTTCGGCACTTCGTGGTGCTGGAGAAGTACCGATTGCTGCGCGCCTATGGCCTGAAGGGCCTTGATTGCTCGCTTGTACTCCGCGATGGTGGCGGTGTTGACCAGTATTTGGTCCTTGGTTTGAGCAGGTGAAACCCTCAGTGAGGGCATTTTTCAGCATGTTGTAGACCCGCGGAGGGCATTGCTGCGTCCTTTTCCATCATTATGCTGTAATTCGCGTCAGTGCCTCACACTTGTGAGCACCCACTGACCGTCCCCCGGGACTGAGTTAGCCGGGCTCAGGCTAGGCTAAAGGGGATCTAACTCCACGGGTGTCTCAAAGCTCGTCGGTCGTAAATAATACCGTTACCTGTTACTGTCACACTCTCTACCTGCCTGCGCACTCTGGGTGCACAGGCTACCTTTCAAGAATATACTGGGTAGCACTGAGAAGTGCTACACACAGCTTTAAGCGCGGAGCTTCTCTTCAGGCGTCCGTCCTCGGCCAAGGCTCATGGAAAACCTCTCCTTTCTGGTAGAGCTGTTTTTTTTTTGCTAATCTAATTACTAAGTGTATTTGGGTGGGGTCTGGGTAGGGAAGACTCTATGTGCGTCTCAGGCCGAAGCCTATACGCTCTAAGCATGCAGGTTATGAACCATGCAGGACAGGGTTGCATGCATCATGTGCTAGGAGGGGATTGGCCAGCTATGGCAAAGTTTTAGCCATGACTAACTCCCCTCACTGACTATTCTAGACTATAACTAGATAAGTTGGGCCCAGGTTAAATCTGCATAGACACAGGGAAAACCCTGGGCACTGACATGCGGGATGCAAAATTTCATGCAATAATTTCAAGCAGGTTGGTTACAGGAAACAGAGGATGGTTCTGGAAGAAGAGTTGGACAGAGTAGAAAGACTACTATGTAAATGGGGGGGAGCTTGGACATTTTGTCCGCATTTGGTTTTGGTGGCACTGGTTGTTTTTGGGGCGACTTTAGTCGTTTCCCTCCAGGCTGCCAGCCAGCCGAATAGTTGCAGAGAATAATGATTATACTATAATTATACGACCGCAGCGCCCAGGTTGCCCCAGTCGCTGCGGCCGTGTATGCCGACTCATTGTGCTGCCAGCCTGGGCATGTCAATCATCGGCTAGTCCGATGATGCTTATTTGCACCGCAGGACGTGGTCAGGCACATGGTCGGAATCCTATTGATTAATACTTAATGTTTTAACATAATAATAATATTCTTAAAATAATAACATTCTTAAAATTAAATTGGACGAGCTGGCATAAATACGAGTGTCACTCTGCGTTCTACAGCTTAGGCAGAATTTTCTCGCCAGTCTGCAACCGCAGTGTTGGGGTCTGGCCCCGGCAGCCGGTGCGCCAGGAGTGATTTCGGTCGTTTATACTTCTAATCTACGTCCGGATCATAGTTTCCTAGAGAAGTAATATGTGGATTCAGACTTTACACATTTATCATAAAAAGTCTGAGTTGTGTGAATGTAAAAGTCTTGCAAAGTTTCCGATCTGGTTTAACGATGCAATGCTTTGACAGGGCAGTACACTGGGGCGTCTGTGGCGATTCGAATGCATCTATTCTGAATTCGCTGTAGTTTTATTAAGTGTGTCTTTTCTGCAGTGGCCCATACAGGGGCTGCATATGTGATTATTGGTCGTATGAGGGCTTTGTTAAGCAGTAGGCCGGTTTTGACTCTGCTGCCACATCGTCTACTGATAACTGTATACAAGGAGCACAGTCTAGTCTGAGTCTGTGCTCGCTTAATGTCTATGTGATGGCACCATGTTAATTTCCTGTCCATGTGTACACCTAAGTATTTAACCACATCTTTATGCGGGATGTGTTCGTTGAACAGACTCAGTTGCGGCCTGCGGTCTATTGGCGGGATGTGTTTACGAGTGAACACAATAGCTTCTGACTTCGTTGTGTTCACTTTAATGTGTCACGTTGTGCGCTACTGTTCTATTTCAGTGAGCGCAACTTGCAGCCTAGTCGTGGCCAGCTGTAGGTTATGTAATCTGCTATATAGGACAGTATCGTCCGCATAGCAGCCTAACTTGACGAGTCTATGTGCGGGGCGTGGCATGTCGCGCACGTATACATTGAATAGAACAGGGCCTAGGATGCTGCCCTGTGGCACTCCTGCTCTGATCTGTTTTAGGTCTTATGTGGCTCCTTCGGTTGATACTTTGAAGGTTCTGCCTGCTAGGTATGACGTGATTAACTTGACATAGCAGTCAGGGAAATCAGCTTGGTATAATTTATAGAGAAGCCCTGCATGAAACACTCTGTCAAAGGCTTTCTTTACGTCTAGGAACGTCGCGACAACATAGTCTTGTACGTAAAATGCACTAGTAATCTCTTCAGTGAGACGCACTAGCTGGTGAACAGTCGAATGAGCGCCGCGAAAGCCGAATTGCTCATTCGGCAGCAAGTTATTTTCGTGTATGTGGCTATTCAGTCTATGTAATATTATGCTTTCGGCTATTTTCGACACTGTACTAAGCAGGCTTATTAGTCTGTAATTCTGGGGCAGTTTTTTTTTTATCTTTTCCTGGCTTGTGGAAAACTATTACGTTAGCTTCCTTCCACTGGGAGGAGAAAATACTGAGCCTGAGCATTGCATTAATGCATTCAGCTAAATATTCCAGGGCTTCATCTGGGAGATGTTTGAGAATGATGGCTTGTATGCCGTCATTGCCAGGTGCTTTTCGCGGCTTCATTTTCCTAATAGCTCGCTTGATTTCCTGTCCCTGAGTAAATAGAGGCTCAGAAATAGTGGGCTGGCGCAATTTTTCGCGTAATTCGCGCTGGCACCATGTTTGGCTGAAAGGCTGTTTCCATCGTATTTGCGAATGCTTGTGCTTTGTCGAGGGGTTTGAAGACTAGGTCATTATTGGTTGTAAAGGGGCGGAATTTTTTCAGATTTATTCAACAATCGCTTCGTCATAGTCCAGGCACTCCCGTCCTGAGTAATTAAACGAGCGATTTTTGCTTCCCACTGGCAGCTTCGCCACAGTGAAATTTCGCCTTAAATAATTATTTGTAATTCGTTTATTCGTTGTTTTGTTTGGATAGTGCGTCGTCGTGTGTATTTACGACACAGTCTGTTTTTGCGCGATATCAAGTCGCGTATGTATACTGGCAGTTCGTCGTGTACTAACTTAACCTCCCTTTCTGGGATGCACTGGCTTATACCATCCTGGATTTCCGCAGTAAATTTTGTTATTGCGGTGTCTAAACTTTCACTATTATTTATGTCCGCGATGTCTGACAAATTTTGCGCGACTTGAGTTTTAAATCTTTCCCAGTCGGCGTGTTTGTAGTCCCTAATTTTAGGTGGCGGGTTGGTTTCCGTGTTCGCATTGTAGAAATGTAAGTGAACAGGGAAATGGTCGGACGACATGTCGTGTACGACCTCGAGTTCGAACCCCGAGGTGACACGCTTGTTAAGCACGATGTCTAGGATGTCTGGCAGCTGGTTCAGTCTGCCTGAATCAAATGTGGGCTCAGTAGGAGCATGAACCTGATAGTTTTTATCAAGCTGATGCGCATAGAGAAGCCCGTCATTTGCCGTCGCGCGCCTGCTATTCCACTCCAGGTGTTTCGCATTTGTCTCCTACAGCAAGGAAGTTCGGAGCACCCCCGTACAAGGCATCCAGATCCGCCACACTGAGGGACCTACCTGGTGGAGCATACATTGAAATGAGTTAAATGTTTTGTTGGTTAATGTTTAAGCTTATTCCAACAGCTTCTAAATTTTGAAAAATGGGTAGTTGGCATACATTATGTTTAATGCTACGGTGAACTACTAGAGCTACTCCTCCCCATCTATTTTGCTCTATCGCGCCTATAAACTGTATAGTTTAGTATTGTCAGTCGGTCGGGCGGCTGCAAGTGTGTCGTTAATCGCAGCTATTTTGATTTTATATTTCTCCAGGTGGTGGATGAATTGCGGTAATTTATGTTTAATGCCGTGTGCATTCCAGAAAAGAGGGAGTGTAGACTTAACCTATCGGCCGGGGTTGTTATGCAACTCGGGGCCTGTCTAGTGGCTGCCATTGAGCTTGGCAGCCAGGGATTGGACGAAGCTCGTCATTGCGTGGACTTTTTCTGTTAGGGCAACAGTTGGGTCGCACCATATAACCATGAGCTGGCACATGTTGTATCTGGGTTCGCAGTGCTGTTCCAGGGGCGCAAATCGGTTGCCACCTGCCTGCTGCAGGTAGTCGCCGAAGCTCTGATTAGGGGGTTACCTCAGTGTTACCCAGATGTTGTGCCTTGGGGGGCCCTATGCGACGGTTGTGGCTGGGGCTGCATTGCAGCCCGCCTGTTGTCGCGTAAGTCTCGGCGAGACTGCTGCTCGCGCTGCTTGCGCACCGGGTGCGGGAGGTGCTTGCGGGTCTCTTTTATATAGACCTGGCAGCCCTTGTAGTTCGCGCAGTGTGCCTCCTTGCAGTGCGCGCACTTCTTAAAGTCTAGGTTGCCCCCATTGGGGCATTCGGGAGCACGGTGTGGCCCGCTGCACCACCAGCACCAGGGGCCGCGTGGCAGGCCTTGCTAACATGGTTGTAGCGCTGGCAGACGCTACCTTGGGAGGGGCCTGAGGGGCGACGGCAGTCGTCGACACGCATGAGCATGCCGGCGAACTCCTGGAGGCCATAGATGCGCTCAGAGTCGCAGCTCTGAGGCACCTAGATCACGAGTGCATCGCACTTCTCGCGGTGCTGCCGTTTCTCCAGGAACCAGTGGTTCTGGACCGGCAGATTCAGGGCACTGAATTCCTCTTGGAGGAATTCGGATGACGTGTGGCGGTGCACCCCGCGCAACACAAACTTCTTGGGCAACTCGTCCCTCTGAAGGAGGACCGAGTGCTGTACACCTATTGCCTGAAGGGTCTTTACTGCCCTGTGGTAGTCAGGGACGGACGCGAGATTCACCTGGATCTTGTCACGGCCACGGTTTTGGCATGTGAACTTGTCCAGGACGGCCTGTTTGATGGCGGTGTATGCCAGTGGGTACTGGTGTCCCTGATCCAGGAACACAAACAGGGACTTTATGCGCGGCGCCTTCTTGGCGGCATCGGTCGTGGTTGGTTGCTGTGGGCGGGGGGAGGTTCCGCCTCGTCCTCGCTGCCCGCACTGGACACCTCCGTGTGCAGGCGTTTGGCGCGCTTGCTAGTGGCCATTGTCCACCTACTTGTATCGTCCGAGCTCAGCCCTAAAGGGGCCTTGCTCACTGCCATCTCGACAGTTTCGCTGGTCATTGTTCTCAGTCCTTTTGTCGCCTACCGCTAAGGTCCACTCACTGATCGTCCCCCGGGGCTAGTTAGCCGGGTTCAGGCTAGGCTACAGGGGATCTAACTCCCCGGATGTTGCCAAGGTCGTCGGTCGTCAACTTTCACTTACACACTGTCAACCTTTACCGCCTGTGCGCATTTAGAACACAGGCACCTTTCTTTGTTGCTGGATAGCACTAATAAGTGCTAACCATAGATTGGGCGGTGAGCACTTGGCAGCACTAGGTGCTAGCCACAGATGATGCGAAGATCTGTTAGAGCAGCTCCGGGACACGTCTGTCCTCCACCGAAGCGCAGCTGGAACTCCTCGTGGTAGAGGTTTTTTTTTTTTTTTTTTTTGACCACAGCCCCTCCACGTTGAAGTCAGTCTCACACAGCCGAAGTGTTTGTGAGCTCTGCTAACCAAGTGGGAATGAATGATTCGACTTGAGGGAATTGATGCGTACCATGTGGGATTTATATGCTTAAGTAGACAAATGTTAAACTGCCATTTCCTCCTGCTCCTGGGAGGGAGAGGGTGGTGTCGTGGCGACGTGTATCTGGTTCGATAAAGCCTGTAGCAGTGCCTACTTAGCACTCCTACAGCCTATTGGGTGTAGCAAAGGGTTAGGCAACAGTAAACCAGCGACGCACTGGGGGAAACCTGCTGCCTGTAATCTGAAAAACTAGCGCGACCGGTGCCAGGAAAATATAGATGCGGAAGAGGGTTTAGTCCTGTGGGAGTCCTGGAAAAGCTATGTTGGGGCTCTTAGAGCTAGTACACTGCAGGCGTGTGCGAATTTGACAATTGCCTCGGTGTTACCGAGGGCGGCAGGAACTCCTGGCGCGACCTGCAACTTAAAGTAGAAAAACATATTTAAAATACTCAATAAGTAGTATGGGGATGCATGGGTTGGCATTGGCACGAGCCAATGCAGCAACTATGAAGCACTGAAGCACTGGTGCTGTGGTTGGCGTCTCTGTGCGAATAAATGAGAAATGGGAATGGATTTTACGATGATAACATTATATTAATATTACAACTACTAGGGAGATTTTGGTGTACACTATGGTGGGATGTTAGGATGCGAAAGAATGAAAGCACTAAAATAAATATATGGGAGGGCATGGGAACGTGGCTGTTGCACTGTGTGGCTGCGAGTGCCAGGGCAGGATCATGGTGCCATCTCCCCTGCTGACAGGCACTGTGGGCGGCGTCTCTGTGACCTCCCCTGTTGGTGCAGGGGGGGGGGATGAAGCACTTCCTGGTGGTAAAGATGACAGGATATATGAGGAGAAATTACGTTGCAAAATTGTTACTAGAATATGAAGAACACTAATAATGAAAGTGGGAAAAAATTCGTAGAATTAAAGCTGGGCGATGCCGATGAGTTTTTAGCATTTTATCTTAGTGTTTACGATGCGCTGGGTGCAGTTATGTATTATGGCGTCATGTGTGTTTTTTTGTTGTTTATTTTGGTGTTTTTCACTTTATGCTGCGTTGAATAGTTCAAATGTTATTAACATTTTAGTGATTCGATGTGTGTCAAGTTTTTCATTCTTGAAGTTTTTTGAACGGTCCGCAATGAGAAACAGCTACCCCGAGGCAACGCCCCCTGCGCGCAGCCAGCCAATCAGTGTTGTTGCGGACCAAGGTGATTTTTCGACACGTTCAGGGCGGTTTCTCGCACAGAATATGTTTTGGACTTTTGTATTTTCTTACATCTTCTGGTTTATAACGACCTAGAGCGTTTATTAGGGGATTTTTGTGCGATTCCACTGTTTTATAAAAGGCTACAGCTTGTTTGATGAACTGTTCGTGCATGATGTCTATGCGAAGCTCTGTGTGTAATCTCTTTATGGGAGCATAGTTAGGTACATGCGCGATTTTTCTGAGAGCCTTATTCTGCACCACCTGCAGTTTATTTAAGTGAGTTTTCGCTGCATAGCCCCACAAGGGAGCCGCATATGTCATGATGGGTTTCACGGAGGCTGTGTAAAGTAATTTACTATTTTTAGTGTTAAGACTACCCTTGTGGTTTAAGAGTGGGTATAAAGTTGCCAGTCTCGAATTCGCAAGTGCTTGTTTATTCGATACATGTTTGCTCCAAGTTAGGCTCTTATCCATGTGGACTCCCAGGTATTTAACACAGGTTTTGTAGTGTATGTTATTGTTAAAGAGTCGTAGCTGAGGTAGGTTTGCCGGTACCTTCCGGCGTGCAAAGACGATCGCCTCGCAGTTTTCAACATTGACAGCTGTTCGCATATCTGTGAACCACGATTCTGACAGCTGCAATGAATCTTGTAGGCGCCTGACTGCTTGTTGTGATTGAATTGAGCTTGCATATAAGCATGGTATCATCCGCAAAGCACGCGATGTTAGCTCTGGCCAGTTTCGGCAAGTCAGAGACATATATGTTGAAGAGCATGGGACCAAGTACACTGCCTTGTGGTACACCAGCTAATATTTTGCGTGGAGTTGATGTGGCTCCTGGGATGTTTGCACGAAAAGATCGTTTGCTTAGGTATGCGTCCAAGGTTTTTATATATGTATCTGGGAGTTTATGGCTTTGAATTTGTATAGTAGCCCGTCGTGCTAGACACGATCGAAGGCCTTTTCGACATCTAGGAAGACTGCAGCGGTGTAGTGGCGCCAGTAAAAGGCTTGCGTTATATGCTCTACTATTCTGACGAGCTGTTGAGTGGTGGAGTGGCGAGCTCTAAAGCCAAATTGGTAGTCCGGGAGCACTTGTTGCTCTTCCAGGTGTAGCTGAATGTGGCGTGCTAGTATTTTCTCAGCTACTTTTGAGATGGTGTTGAGCAGGCTTATTGGTCGGTAGCTGGACGGGAGTTGCGGATTTTTGCCAGGCTTGGGAAGCAGAATGATTTTTGCCTCCTTCCAATTGTTAGGCCAGGAGTTTGTGAGAAGGATGCCATTTATGCAGGCTGTTATTGCCTGAAGAGCCGGGATTTTGAGATGTTTTAGGACAAGGGAAGGGTTTTTGTCTGTTCCTGGAGCTTTATTAGTCTTCAGAGATTTGATGATTCTTCTAACTTCCGCTTCTGTCGTTAGAAGGGGTTCTGAGGTAGCAGGAGTGAGTCGCATGGCCGCCACTTGCTCCGATATAAGGAGGGAGTGGGGGGGATTGTTAGGTAGGATGTTGGGTCGGAAAGCCTGTTCTTGGCAGTCAGCAAGTACTGTAACTTTATCTTTAGGCGAGAAAGCCATGGTTTAGTAGGAAGTTGGATAGGTGGGATAATTGTGGGCTTGGAGGACAGGTTTTTCGCCACTTTCCAGAGTGTGTTGTTGGCTGTGGAGAGCTGTTGCACTTTCGCATCCCATTGCGTGGCTCGATGTACGCTTAGTTGAGTTTGAAATTCGTTGTACAGGTCGGTGTGTACTTTCTTGAGTGCCGGGCATCTGTTGCGTTGCCATCGGCGCTTCGCCTGGTTCTTGGCTGTGATTAGTTGTTTTAGTTGCAGGGGGAGGGCAGTAGCATCTTTCTTTTTTGTGGTTGGAATGAAAGTGTTTATTGCTTGAGTTAAGGTCCTGGACAATTTGGCAGAGTACTGCTGCAAGTCTGCAGCCACTGTAATGGTAGGAACAGGGAATAGGTGATTTTCTATAAAGGAGTTGAGTCGCGGCGTGTCTGCTTTGCGGAAGTTATAGGTGCAATTGGTTTGAGCGGATTTTGTGTAGACACCTTCAAGTGTAGCTATGACTGGTAGATGGTCTGAATACAGTTCGTGGATTACCTCAAGTTCGTAGATGAAATTGGTGTTGTAGTAAATGGTAAAATCTAGGATATCAGGATTTCGTCTGGGATTTTCAGGATAGCGGGTAGGATGGTAGGGAGCACAGACCATGTATTGGTGTAGTTGCTGATGTGCAAACAGCACTCTGCCATTGCTTGTAGTTTGGGCGTAGTTCCACGCTGGGTGCTTTGCATTTAGATCTCCTAGGAGGAGGAAGGAAGAGGTGCAAGTGGCTAGGACTTGGAGGTTTTCAGATGTGATTGAGCGTCCTGGGGGAGCATAGGCTGAAATTATATTGCATTTCTTGCCTTTAAGTGATATGGAAATTGCTACTGCCTCTATGCAGCCTAAGTCAGGAAGTTGCACTTCATGGTGTATTAGGTTGGTACGGACAGATAAGGCAACCCCTCCACCCTGGTTGTCCCTGTCTTTTCTGTGGATGATGTACCCAGGGAGAAATAGTTTGTCAGTTGACGAAAGATGAGTTTCAGTTAGAGCTAGAATCTGGACATCATGTTCTCGCAGAAATTCCTGAAGTGCATTCCAGGTGGCGATCGTCTTCAATGTTAGTTTATTGTTGTGCTTCATATTGAGGAGCAGGTGCGGCTGGTGCCATGGCCATAATTAGGTCCACGGCTAAGTGGATTCTGCGGTCCGCCGCGACTGAAGTGTCGAGCCAGGCTGTTAGTAGATTGCAGAGTTTATGCGCAATGTCCATGACAGCAGGGTGCGCACCTGCTACTTTCATGAGAGTGCCTTGGAGTACTTGGTATTCTCGATAGTTGGTAGTTGTCCTCTCTGGTGTGATGTGCACTGGAGGTTGTGGTAAAGGCATGCTGCGAGTCACAGTGGAGGCTGCTGGCCTGATTGCAGCAGGAGTTGGCTGCACCACGACAGTTGTCGCTGGTGTGCCTTCTTGCAGTGCGCGCACTTCTTAAAGTCTACGTTGCCCCCATTGGGGCAGTCGGGAGCGCGGTGTGGCATGCTGCACCACCGGCACACATGGGCCGCGGGGCAGGCCTTGCCAACGTGAATGTAGCGCTGGCAGACGCTACATTGGGAGGGGCCTGAGGGGCGATGGTAGTCGTCGACACGCACAAGCATGCCGGCGAACTCCTTGTGGTGTTAGATGCGCTCAGAGTCGCAGCTCTGAGGCACCTCGATCACGAGTGCATCGCACTTCTCGCGTCGCTGCTGGTTCTTCAGTAACCAGTGGTTCTGGACCGCAGATTCAGGGCACTGAATTCCTCCTGGAGAAATTCGGATGGCATGTGGCGATGCACTCCGCGCAACACGAACTTCTTAGGCACTTCGTCCCTCTGAAGGAGGATGGAGTGTTGGGCACCGATGGCCTGCAGTGCTTTGACTGCCCTGTGGTAGTCGGGGACTGACGCCACAATTACCTGAATTTCATCACGGCCGCGGTTTTGGCACATGAATTTTTCTGCCACTGCCTGTTTGAGGGCGGTGTACACCCGCGGGTACTGGTGTCCCTGATCCAGGAACACAAACAGGGGCTTTATGCGCGGCGCCCTCTTGGCGGCCTCGGTCGTGGTTGGTTGTTGAGGGCGGGGGGAGGGGCCCGCCTCGTCGTCACTGCCTGCACCGGACACCTCCGTGTGCAGGCGTTTGGCGCGCTTGCCAGTGGCCATTGTCCACCCACTTGTATTGTCCGAGCTCGGCCCTGAAGGGGCCTCGCTCACTGCCATGTCGACAGTTTCGCTGGTCATTGTTCTCAGTCCTGTTGTCGCCTACCGCTTGGCTACAGGGGATCTAACTCCCTGGGTGTTGCCAAGGTCGTTGGTCGTCAACTTTTACTTACACACTTTCAACCTTTACCGCCTGTGCGCATTTAGCACACAGGCACCTTTCTTTATCGCTGGTTAGCACTAATAAGTGCTAACCACAGCTTGGGCGTTGAGTGCTGGGCAGCACTAGGTGCTAGCCACAGCTGATGCATAGATCTGGAAGTTCTCGTAGAGCGGCTCCGGGACACGTCCGTCCTCCACCGAAGCGCAGCTGGAACTCCTGCCTCTGGTAGAGCTATTTTTTTTCTAGCCTAATTAATTCTAAGTTGTAGGGGAGGGTCCAGGTTAGGGGAGGATCTAAGTGTGTCTCAGGCCGAAGCCTATACACGCTACCATGCGGGTTTTAAACCATGTGGTACAAGGGTTTGCATCGTGTGCTTATTGGGGTTTACTGGCCAGCCATGGCTGCGATTGGCGCCATGACTGACGCCCCATTGGTCGTCTAGCTTAAAAGCTAGCTAATGTGACTCAGGTAATACCTGCATAGACACAGGGAAACCCCTGGGCAGGTTCATGCAGTGATCAAATAACATGCATTAAGCAAGCAGGTAACTACTTGACAAGAGGGAAGAAGGAAGGGTCCATGTAAGAAAAGTTGGAGGGGCTGAAAAATCAACCATGCTGGAGTTGGGTGCTTGGGCCTTGTGGCCCGCATTTAAAGTTGGGAGCTCCTGGGTTATTATTAACCAGGGGCGCATGCGCCCCCAGGGGCGGGTGACTTCACGCGTCAGCCCATCCACAGCTGCCCAGGCAGCCACAGTTAAAACAGAAGTGGGCATACGAGCCAGTAAACCGTCTCGAACTGCTTGCTCTCGGAGCGAAAGGCAACCTGACATTGCGCCATCTTCATCTTACTTCTTTCAGTCAACAACCAACGACCTTACAAGCCAGGGTGGGGGTAAGTCGTTCAGGCGAATGAAGTATCTTGCGAGTCGGATCCTCTTGCCCCCCAAATTCCTGGGTCGGTTGAAGGTCGCGCCGCCCAGGCTACCACTGGCTCCAACAGGGCCCCAACAGGGCCCCAACTTGAAGGCGCCGCCTTCTCTTCCTTCAGAGTTCCGATGCTGTTCAGTTCCGTTGCGCGCGCGGCAGTCCACAGCTCCGCAAGTTCCAGCCCGCAGTTCGTCTTCACTTCGCATCCAGGGCACATCGAGCTCCCCTGTGGTGCCTTCGCCGACGGAACTGCCTTCTGCCGCGCGCCGAGCTACATTCAGGCTACTTTTCTCCCCGACAGCCGTGATAACGACTCCACAGGCCAGCCATTGGTCCGCGGACTGCTATTGGTTATTCACAGCCACCCCAGCGAGATTGCAACTCTCGAGCTGGGCTCCCGTATCCACTACTCGCGGGACGCGGTCGGTAGCAGATGGCGCTGCTAGGCCACCTCCCATACGCACACAAATCCCACACGCACTGCCAGCCTTTTTTTTCCTAACCTAAATTAAAACTAAGTGTATTTGGGAGGGGTCTGGGTTAGGGAGAGACTCTAAGTGCGTCTCAGGCCGAAGCCTATACGCTCTACACATGCAGGGGGTACCATGCCGAAAGGGGAACATGCATATGTGTTAAGGAGGGGGATTGGCCAGCCATGGCAGCAATTGACGCCATGACTAACTCCCCTCACTTGGTTATTCTAGCCTATAACTAGAGTTAAGTTGGGCCCAGTTAAAACCTCCATAGACAGAGGGAAAACCCTGGGCACTGACATGCGGGATGCAAAATTTATTGCATTATTAGTTCAGGTTGGCTACAGGAACAGAAGGATGGTCCAGGAAGAAGATTTGGACGGAGTAGAAATATCTACTAAGCAATTTGGGTGCTTGAACATTTCTGTACGCTTTTGGGTTGGTGGCACTGGTTTTTAGGGCGACATTTTGTCGTTCCCAAGCTGCCAGTCAGCCAGCCTTAAAACTAAAAGAAAGAAAAAAAAATAATGGCGCTAGGTCTAGACCCGACCTCTAGCTGAGCTACCTTGCTGCCCGGCACTCGGCACCGCCAGCCAGTAGGGGAAAGACACCAAATATGAGACACTTTTTTTTGAATGCGATTTGTGGAAGAAGTATAAATCAAAAAGTCTATATAAAACCTATTTTACATTGGAAATACATTTATGCTATACAGTATAAGATTCCAAGGAAATACTTGAATTGTATATGATGTTAATGGGATATGTTCTACCTTTACGCGTTGTATAAGATTTTGTCATGTGTCTCCTAATATGAGACAGTTTCTCATATTAGGAAAACAATTCTAGTGAAGCAGATATGACTTAAATATATAAACTATTTGTATCATACATGAAGTTATTTTGTATTTACCAATGAAATTGTTTACAAATGTACTACTTTCATATATAAAAATAAAATATTACATTATTTTGTAAAAAAAATCTGTTCAAATATCTGTCACTGCAGGTCAAGAATGTTCAACACAAATACAGAATTGTAAATATATTTGTACAAATTAAAGGAATCCAGAGGCCACACTACCTCACAATTTAAGTTCAAGTTTTCGTATAGAATGAACAATAAAATGCAAGTCCCTTTGATTCCCCACAAACTTCATGAGACCACTTGAAACATTTCAGACATTTAGCCCATTTTTCTCCCCGAATGTCGTCAGCAAATCGTCCAGAGCAAAAACATGCATGTCGCAACTTTATTCGCACTCTCCTCACTGTCAAAATCTGAAACGTGCAGATTTTCATCTTCGGAACCACTGGTTGAATCACTAATGACTGCCTTCTTGCTCCCATATTGGGAGAACATTACTGTCTCATATTAGGGTTACTCAAGCACCACTGATGAAGGCCGTCTGTGAAACTGTTAAATGAATTTTAAAAATTAGTGATGCATGTCGAGTAACTGCTGCTACTTTCACGTTTACATTGATATATAACATTAAATAAAATGTTCTTACCTTCTGTTGAAATTGTGCTTGCAATGCAAGGCTGTAAAACTTTTTAACCGACGACAAAAACAAACACCAGCAGGAATGCTCACAGAATGCTCCAATGGCCGCGACCTCTCTTTGTCAGCATACTGGATCCCTCCCGACGTTGTTCCTATTACAAACAGTAGGTGGCAGCTGCTGCCGGTCTAGCTACACCGGTGTCTCATATTAGGAGACTGTCTCATATTCGGTGCCTTTCCCCTAGTATTCCACTCGTTGGCCAGGTCTGCTTCAACGGTGTTTATTTGCACTCAAAGGCATGGTCGGTACTTGTCCGGGCAGCACTATAATCAAGCGTCTTAAGGCCTTATGCATCGTACCTCTTTACCCACTAACGCGAGCAGCATTTCACTCATTGGCTAGGGCTGCTTCAATGGTGTATAATTGCACTGCCGCAGGGGTTAGAAGCAGAACACCTATTCTAGATATTAATTATTATTTTTAAGAAGCTGCTAAGCCTAATATACCACCCTACTGCACCCACCATTGCTGCAGCATTCCACTCGTTGGCAAGGTCAGCTTCAACAGTGTCTATTTGCACTGACAGCTGGCAGGCACAGCAGAGTAACACGTAATTTGCTATTATTTAAATTAATCAAGCCCCCCGATTATTTAAATTAATTTTAAATTAATCAAGCCCCCCGAGTATTTAAATTAATTTTAAATTAAGTTTCTAGCTGCCTTGTGTGGGTTTAAATAATTAAATTATTTAAGTAAGCCATCAATTGAAGTGAAACCTCGCAGGTTAAATGCCTATGTGAAAGCAGTAGCCAGTAATTCAAAATCTCATGTCTTTCAGAAACACAACCAGCACTGGGGGTGAAACCATCCAGGCCGGCCATGCCCATCAGTCATAGAGAGTCAGCCCTAACATGTCAGGCAGTGAACTCCCGGGAGCCGAACCAACACCCGCATGCTTCGGACCATTTTGAATTAGCATTCAAACAGGTTGGTCGTGCGTGTAATAGTGTGTTGACTGGTGGGCGCCGTGTAAGGCCTCTTTCACACTATACGGTTTTTTTGCCGTCCGGGAACCGGACGGCAATACTGCCGGACAAGAAAAATTTTTTCATCCCTTTCACACTACACAATATTCGTCCGGTATTTCATCGGTTGTTGCAGCCATGGACAGACGGCAGAAATTATGCGCTGTGCTAAGTTTGGTCCAAAGACGTAAAAAAAAGCGAAATAGACGGTTTTGGATACATCCTCTGTTAGTGAGAAGAGATGAAAAAGGAGCATTTTGTACATTTCAAGAACTGAGACAAGATGAAGATAATTTTTTTAATTATTTTCGGATGTCAGTGACAACATTCGATGAATTTCATGGTCTTCTGAAAGTTCATTTGCAGCGTCAAAACACGAAGCTAAGAAACTGTATTCAGCCCATAGAAATGCTAGCTGTATCACTCCGGTGAGTATTGTTGCAAAGTAATAAAATAATGGAAAACCCTAAAACATGTTTCTATAAAAATTACAATTTTTTAAGCAATAAACAGGACTTCTGAAAAAATTATTATTTAAAGCAATTAAAAATAGTTCAGTAAATATGAATGAGAAATATCTAGTCCGAAACAAAACAATAATAATCTAATAATTACAGAAAAATTAACAATTATAAAAAAATTAACACGCTTTAATTCTAATTCAAAAACTTTGAGATTAATATAATAGTTTTAAAAAGTATCAAAGCATATTTCTGCTTAAATTCTGTTTGTATTATGACATAGCATAATTAGGTAGAAGTAACACTAAAAATCAATATCTTGCATTTCTGACAAACATGTTAAAGTCGAATCAGCAGGTGAAGGTGTCTTCGTGGCCGATGTAGATGTACCATGTAGCCATTCAGGTGTAGTGGACTCATTTTGAGTTGCTGAATCAACAGAATGGGAGGTCTGTACTGGAAAGACTGTTTTAGACGTATGCTGCTGAGGAGTCGTATGTATAACACTAGGTTCAAAGCGTGCTTCAGGTTGCGAAAACTGAGTGGACGAGTGAGGGTAATGGTGAAAATTAGGTGGACTCACATGGGTATAATTATGATAAATGGGCACTCCTTGAATGTCCAAGCCTTGTCTAGGAGGAAGAACAGTCATAGTAGCATTTTGGGAACTAACAGCCTTTAGTGCCTGTAACACTGCCATCTGGAAATCAATGAATTGTTCATTTGTTAAAATTTTCATTGACGGCAAAAGTCCTTTAAAAAAGCTTAAATGAGGGTCTTCGGGACTGATGGTTTCTTCCACAGCCTTTAGCATTCGTGTTTCAAATTCGTCGAGCTTCCTTTTTCTTCGTCCCTTATTACCTTGAGCCGTGGAAGTGTCTACATTTACAGAAGTCCCTGAATCACTTCGCTTTTGCGTGGTTGTCTTTTCAGTGGGTCTTATTTGCTGTTCCACTGCTGCGTCTGCTTCTTCATAACCCTGTTCTTCAGTAAATGTCTCTGATGTACTGTTATCTGGGAGGTTGTCAGTATTCTTCTGTGAAATATTGCGTTCTTCTGCCTCAAAGCTAGAATCACTCGGCCGATGTTCACATATTTTTTTCAAAAACATCAATTCGTCGTGATATATGTATTTTCTGATTTTGTTAGCACCTGAACCAGATTTTTGGCCTTCTTTGAGTTTTCTATTCGTTTTCATCCAAGAGTCTCTTATATTGTTCCATTTCTTCATGATTTGTTGCCCTGAATTGTTAGATTGTTTTGTTTTTAAATATGACATGATCATTTGTATGATGTCTTTTTGTGTTTCTTAATGTAATGTTTTATTAACAATTAATTATAATTCTAGGTACCTAGCCAGTGGATGCACTTTCATGGACCTACATTATTCGTATAGAATGGGAGTATCAACAATAAGCAAAATTTTCAGAAATGTTTGTTCTGCAATCTGGACCATTCTTCATGAACAATGCATTCCAAAACTATGCAAGGAAAAATATGAAGCAATTGCAAATGATTTTGAGAAGAAAGCGAATTTTCCGCATTGTATCGGCGCAGTAGACGGGAAGCATGTCAGAGTAATAAAGCCAGAAGATAGTGGGTCAATGTACTTCAATTATAAAGGTTACTTTTCTATAGTAATACTAGCTGTTACTGATGCAAACTATCGATTTACATACGTCGACATTGGTTCCTACGGATCAGAAAGTGACCCTTCTATTTTCAAGCAATCTTCTTTGTGGAAAGGTTTAGACAGTGGTCAGATTTTACTGCCAGATGAAAGACCTTTGTATGGAAGTGAATCGCCTAAAGTACCTTACTTCTTTTTGGGAGATGAAGCTTTTCCTTTGTCGACAAAGCTCATCCGTCCTTTTGGAGGCGTTCATCTTGATGTAAGAAAAAGGGTATTCAATTATCGGCTCAGCAGAGCAAGAAGATATGTGGAATGTTCTTTCGGGATACTGACCAATAAATGGAGAATTTTCCATCGACCACTGAATGTTAACATTGATTTTGCGGTAGACATTGTCAAAGCTTGTGTTGTACTTCATAACTTTGTGCGCGACAGAGACGGATATAGCTTTGAAGACACAACGTCAATTGTTGGACTTGAAGATCTTTCAGTTGGTGGACAGCCTATTCGTGGAGGAATAAAGTCAAATATGCTACGAAACGTCCTGGCTGATTACTTCCTAACGGATTTTGGTGCACTATCGTGGCAGATGAAAAATATATAAACTGACACAATGATGCGTCTTATGATATGTTTTCGTACTGTACTGTACTGCACTTACGAGTTTTATTTACATGTATGTCTAAATACGTTACAAAAATATTTTTTTAATAAAACAAACTGTATTAATTCAATTCTTTAGCCTCGCATACATTATATTAATAATTAAAATTTATCATTTAACATAAATGGTTGGGATTTAATTTGCCCATTTTAGTTTTAAAATTAATTGTATTAAAATACAAGAACCAAAATATATCTACTGCAACCAACATCAGCCTATAATTATTATGTGCTACCTACAACAGTGCTAAGAAATGATGTGTAAAACTGTTGGGAAAACTTAATTGTTAAAATTTGAATAACCTTTAAAAACATATTGTTGGCTACATACGTTTCGTATCTCAAGAATGTGTACTTATTTCTAATTTCCAACTTCTCTTTAAAATTTAACTAATGGCGAAATTAACTTACCAATACTCTTCTTTTCGGAAGGTGTTTTACTGTCGAAATCCCATACAAACTCGACACAAACTTGGCGCCATGCTTCTCTTGTGAGGTTTCTGTCGTTGTAAATCTCCATTGTTTTATCCCACAAAACAGGCCTTTCGTGAACTAAACATATTAATTTGTCCACGTCGATGTCAAGATCACTCATTTCTATGCAACTATGCAACAACACTTCTCATGAGCTGAAGACCGCCGGATGTACTGTACGGCAAACTGCCGGAAAGTGTGAACGCTCCAATACTGCGCAGTAAACTACTACGCAGTTATGCGGCTATTTCGCCGTCCGGCGACCGGACGATTGTAGTGGCAATCCGGCGAGTCATCAGGCAGCCGGACGGTGAAACTGCCGGAGGTTCGTAGTGTGAAAGCTCCCATTCCCCTCAATGTACCTCGCTGCCGTCTGGTTCTCGGACGGCAAAAAAACAGTATAGTGTGAAAGAGGCCTAAGCCTAGTGGGAAGGCTCTACTCATAACATGTTCTATGAGCTGCTTGGGTGACGCGAGCTCCGCGCGCGAAGATGCACGCACCCAGCTGATGTATTTTCAGGGGAAAAATGTTGCCACCTTTCCCCCAGGTTTCCTTTTGGTTTTCTACCCCCCTCTGCCCACTGAGGATGAGGTCGAATGCAGGTTTACCCCCCCTGCGCATTTGCCCTAAGACGGTCGGAAATTTAGAATAGTCGTGGGTCTTAATTTATTTATTGTTTGGGTGAATTTAAACATTAAGCCGAAAGTGTTATTTGCAAGCTAGTCGGTGATCGGGGAATGCGTCCTGGTCTCCAAAAAATATAATGCAATGATTAGGTAATTTAATTAATTAATTTATTAATGCACAGTATATCGGAGCGTCTGCAGCGATTCGAATGCATCTAATCTGAATTCGCTGCAGTTTTATTAGATGGCAGGCAGTATGCTGCAGTAGCCCAGGCTGGGGCTGCATACGTGATTATCGGGCGTATGAGAGCTTTGTAGAGCAGTAAGCCATTTTTAACTGTGCTGCCACATCGCCTACTCATTACAGAATATAATGCGCACATTCTAACCTGAGCTTGGTTTCGTTTGATGTCAATGTGCTGTCTCCACAGTAGTTTCCTATCCATATGGACACCTAGGTATTTAACTATGTCCTTGTGAGGGATTACCTCATCAAATAAGTGTAGTTTCGGCCTGTTGTCGGCTGGCGGGAGGTTTTTGCGTGTAAACACAATCGCCTCGGACTTGGTCGCGTTTAGTTTTGTGCGCCAGGCTGTACACCACTGTTCGATTGCAGTGAGCGCAACCTGGAGCCTGGTAGTGGCTAGTTGTAGGTTATGAGACCTGCTATACAGTACAGTGTCGTTTGCATAGCAGCCTAGCTTGACTAGTCTATTTGCGAGGCGAGGCATGTCTCGCACATATATATTAAATAGTACAGGGCCTAGGATGCTGCCCTGTGGCACTCCGGCTTTAATTAATTTTAGATCAGACGTTGCCCCTTCAGTTGACACTCTAAAGGTTCTGCCTGCTAGATAGGACACTATAAGTTTAGTGTAGCAATCTGGGAAGTTTGCTTCATACATTTTATATATGAGCCCTGCATGAAAAACTCTATCAAATGCCTTTTCTACATCGAGAAACGTAGCAACTACGTAGTCTTGGACGTTAAATGCGCTGGTTATTTCTTCAGTAAGACGGACCAGTTGATGGTTAGTCGAATGAGCACTGCGAAAGGCAAATTGCTCCTTTGGTAGTAAGTTCTGTTCATGTATGTGTACATTAAGTCTATGTAAAATTATACGCTCTGCAACTTTAGACATAGTACTTAAGAGGCTTATTGGCCTGTAGTTCTGGGGCAGTGTTTTGTCCTTGCCCGGCTTGTGGAAGACTATTACTTAAGCTTCCTTCCACTGGGAGGGGAAAATATTCAGTCTGAGCATTGCATTAATGCATTCAGCCAAATATTCTAAGTCTTCGTCTGGGAACTGTTTGAGAACGACTGCTTGTATGCCATCGTTCCCAGGGGCTTTTCGCGGCTTCATATTCTTGATAGCGCGCTTAATTTCTTGGGCCTGGGTGGGGAGAGGCTCAGATTGTGGGTTGGCGCAGTTTAGCGCGGAGTTCGCGGTAAATTTGCACTGTAAATGGCCTGTCACAGGGCTGCAAATTGGGCTGGAATGCTGTTTCTAAGGTGCTTGCGAAAGCATGCGCCTTGTCCTGGGGAAGAAAGGCAAGTCCATTATTTGTTTGGAGGGGTGGAATTCTATCTACTTTATTCAAAATTCGCTTAGTTATTGTCCAGGCACTTCCGTCCTGTAAATTGAGCTTTCCGATTTTGGCTTCCCACTGGCTGCTTCGCCACAACGAGAGTTCATCTTATATAGCAGTTTGAAGCTCATTGATTCTGCGTTTAATAATGTGCGTGCGTCGCCGTGTGTATTCTCGGCGCAGTCTGTTCTTTTGCGATATCATATCGCAGATATATGCTGGCAGCTCGTCATGCCTCCTTTTCTGGGGAACACCGGCTAATTCCGTCCTGAATTTTGGCGGTAAAATTGGCTATAGTGGTTTCTAGATTATCGCTATTATTTATTTCATCAAGCTCTGTAAGATTTAATGACAAAAAATTTTTAAAACCGACCCAATCTGCATTTTTGTAATCCCTAACTTTTCGAGGTGCGTTTGATTCGACATTTGCGTCGTCAAAAATTAAGTGAACAGGGAAGTGGTCAGACGTTAAGTCGTGTACAACTTCGAGTTCGAATCCCGAGTTCACACGTTTATTAATAACGATGTCTAGTACATCTTGGAGAATTCCCACACGCCCTGTATCGTGTGTGGGCACTAAGGGAGCATGAATTTGGTAGTTGTGATTTTGTTGGTGGTTATAAAGGATTGTACCATTTGGTGTGGCTCGCCTACTGTTCCACTCTCTGTGTTTAGCATTAGTGTCGCCTACAGCGAGGAAGGTCGGGGCCGCCCCATACAGGGCGTCCAGATCAGCCACACTCAGGGACCTACCTGGTCGCGCATACATAGAAACAAGTTTTATGTTTTGCCTATTAATAGTTAGATTAATTGCTATTGCTTCGAGATTCTGAAAATCGGGGAGCTGCCACTCTGTGCTTTATACTTTTATGGACAATAAGGCCTTCTCCCCCGCCTCTAAGATTTTCTCTGTCGCGCCTATAGATTAAATAATTTAATATAGTAATTCTATGTGTCGGTATTAAGTGGGTTTCATTAATCGCAGCTATTTTTATTTTATATTTATCTAGATGGTGAATTAATTCCAGTATTTTATTTTTAATGCCTCATGCATTCCAGAATAGGAGGGACTGAAGACTATGGGCCGCGGTTGGTATAAACACTGGGAAGGATTATGAGCTGCCATTAAGCTTGGCAGCGAGCGTTTGGACGAAGCCCATCATGGCGTTGACTTTGTCGGGCAGGGAGATGGCTGGGTCGCACCATATTACCATCAGCTGGCACATGGGGACAATTGTGTCGGCCAGAGTCGTGTCCTTGTTGAAGGTACTCGACGTTGTCAGCACTTGCATGAAGTCAGCCATGCCAGGTTGGGCTGGCTGCTCCGTGCGCATGGGCGGGGCTGATGGCTGCTCTGGGGCCAAGTCAATCAGCATGCCAGCCTCAGGTGCAGGTGCTGCCTGAGGCTGCTTGGGCGGGGGCGTTCGCTGCGCCGGTGCTGCTGGAACCAGTCTGGTGGCCAGCGGCTTGGGCTGGGCAGGCTGCTTGTCGCGAGCAGGCTGCTGAGCCGTCTCCTGGGGGGGCTACTGTGGTTTGCCCTGGCCATTTTTGTGGCCAGTGGCATTTTTCTTGGGCCCCTGTTGTCCCTTTGGCTTGCGCAGCCAAGGGTTGTTGGCCAGTACTGGAAACTCCAGCTCGTTCCCCTGGCTGCACTGCTGCAGTGGCGTCCAGGGGTTGACGCCAGCCTGGGCCATTTACTGGCCGAAAGTGGCTGGCGATGGGTTAACCGGTGGGGGTGGGGCAGGGATTCCGCCTGGGGGGCCCCTGGTAGCCTGAGGGGCCTGGCTGCTGAGGCTGGGCTTGCTGCTGAGGCTGGGCTTGCTGCTGGAGTGCAGCCCGTCTGTTGTCCTGCACATCGCGGCGAGACTGCTGCTCGCGCCTCTTGCGGACGTCGTAATTAGCGCAGTGCTGCAGCTTGCAGTGCGCGCACTTTTTGAAATCGGTGTTTCCCACGTTTGGGCACTCAGTGGCTCGGTGGGGCCCGCTGCACCACCGACACACAGTTTGGGCGTGGCATGCCCTGCCAACGTGTGTATAGCGCTGGCAGTTGATACACTGGCTGGGTCCTGCCGGGCGCCTGTAATCGACGACAAGCACAAGCATGCCGCCAAACTCGTGCAGGGCGTAGATGAGCTCAGAGTCACACATCTGAGGCACCTCTATCACTAATGCGTCGCATTTTCGCCCTGCGCTGCCTGTTCTCTAAGAACCAGTGGTTCTGAACAGGCAGATTCAGGGCTGCAAATTCCTCCAGGAGGAAATGTGCCGGGGTGTGGCGGTGAACTTAGCGCAGCAAAATTTCTTGGGCACTTAGTCGCTCTGAAGGAGGACGGAGTGCTGGGCACCTATTGCTTTCAGGGCCTGGACTGCCCTTTGGTAGTCGGGGACGGACGCAGGATTCATCTTGATCTCGTCCTTGCCGCGGATCTGGCAGGTGAACTTCTATGCCAGAGCCTGCTTGAGGGCGGTGTACACCCTTGGGTAGGTGTGCCTCTGGTCCAAGAAGACGAAAAGGGGCTTCACTTTTTGTTTTTTGGCCTGTGCCGCAGCTCCGGCGGACTGGCCTGCTGCTGGCTTTGGGGAAGGGGGGTGGGGCGGCGCCAGCCTCGTCATCTGAGCTGCCAACATCAAGATGTTGGCGCTTGTTGAGCTTCCCCGCCACCGACCAGCTTCCCTGGTCGTCGCAGAGTGTTGAGGGGGGGGGGAGGGGCGCCTGAGGGGGCCTCGTCAGTCACCATTGATGTGGCTGTGGTCAACATCCTGGGCTCGCACAGAGTGACCCACTAACCCAATCAGCCCGGTTAGGCCGGGCTGCTGGCTATGCTGTAGGGGCAGCTACCCACCCAGGCCTCTCTGTGTGCTACACTATCCTATAACTATGCGGTAACTGTTCCAGCCTGTGCGCAAGGCGCACAATTTAAGTTGTGGTAGCAGTGTTAGCACTTAAAAGTGCTAGCACAGCTTGAAGACTCTTCACTCGGCCGCAGGTTGCCTCTCGGGGCCGCTGGTTGCCTCTTAAAGAGCTGCACTGCTGGTCGACCTCTCTTCACCGCTGCCGAAGGCGAGCTCCCGAAAATCCCTGCCAGCCTTATTTTTTTTCCTAACCTAAATTAAAACCAAGTGTGTTTGGGAGGGGTCTGGATTAGGGACAGACTCTAAGTGCGTCTCAGGCCGAAGTCTATACGCTCTAATCATGCAGGTGATATCCATGCGCGAGAGGGTGCATGAATAGTGTGCTAGGAGGGGATTGGCCAGCAATGGCAGCGTTTGGCGCCATGATTAACTCCCCTCACTGACTATTCTAGACTATAACTAGATAAGTTGGGCCCAGGTAAAACCTGCATAGACACAGGGAAAACCCTGGGCACATACATGCGGGATGCAAAAATTCATGCATTAATTACATGCGGGTTGGGTACGGGAGAAGAAGGATGGCTCAGGAAGAAGAGTTGGAAGAGTAGAAAATGTCTACTAAGCATGGGCGGGAACTTGGACATTTCTGTCCGCATTTTGGGTTTTGGGCATGAATGGTTTTTAGGGGGCGACTTTCGTCGTTTCCCGCCAGGCTGCCAGCCAGCCAGCCAGGTTAGCTGAAAGAGAATTATAATTATAATTATATGACCGCAGCACCCAGGTTGCCCCAGCTACCACGGCCATGTATGCCCGACACATTGTGCTGCCAGCCTGGGCATGTCAATCATTGGCTAGTCCAATGTTGCTTATTTGCACCGTTTTGCCTGGCTAGACTATAACTCTAGCCTCTTTCCACTGCGAGGGAAAAATATTTAACCTTAACATTGCATTTATGCATTCGGCTAGATATTCCAGTGTTTCGTTCGGGAGTTGTTTGAGAACAACAGCCTGAATGCCGTCATTCCCAGGAGTTTTTCGCGGCTTCATTTTCTTGATAGCATGCTTTATTTCTTGCGCCTGTGTGAGCAGAGGCACAGAGATTGTAGGTTGTCGCAATTTAACACCGGTTTCGCGGTAAATTTGCGCTGTGAATAGCCTGTCGCAAGGCTACATGTTGGTCTGGAATGCTGTTTCCAGTGTGTCAGCGAAAGCTTGTGCCTTGTCACGTGGCTGAAAGACTACGCCATTGTTTTTTTGTAGGGGCGGGATTTTATCAGATTTGTTTAAAATTCGCTTTGTAATTTTCCAGGCGCTTCCGTCCTGGGTTTCGAGTCTTGCGATTTTAGTTTCCCACTGGCTGCTTCGCCAGAGTGAAATTTCATCGGATATTACTGTTTGTAATTCATTTTTTGGGCGTTTCGTCTGCTGTGTGCGACGCCGTGTGTATTCGCGCCGCAGTCGATTTTTTTGTGAAATCAAGCTGCGGATGTATTCTGGCAGCTCGTCGTGTGCTAACCTAACCTCCTTTTCCGGGATGCACTGTCTTATACCATCCTGGATTTTGTTTGTTAACTCTAGGATCGTGGAATTTAAATTATCGCCATTTTCAATGTTTATTTCGGTCGCGTCAGGGAGATTTATTGTTAGGTAGTTTTTAAATCCTTGCCAGTCCGCGTTTCTGTAATCCCTGATTTTTCGTGGTGGGTTGAAATTTACGTTGGCGCCATCGAATATCAAATGAACTGGAAAAGATCCGATGACATGTCGTGTACAACCTCGAGTTCGAATCCCGTGTTGACCCGTTTGTTCAGGCCGATATCTAAAATATCAGGCATGTCATTCAGTCTGCCGGAGTCATGTGTGGGCTCGGAGGAAGCATGTACATGGTAATTTCTATTAAGTTGGTGGGTGTAGAGTAGTCTGCCGTTCGCTGTAGTGCTCCTGCAGTTCCACTCTATGTGTTTGGCGTTTATGTCACCTACAGCGAGGAGGCTTGGGGCCGCCCCATACAGAGCATCCAGATCCGCCTCGCTGAGGGACCTACCTGGTGGAGCATACATAGAGACTAGTTTAATCGATTGTCTATTTATGTTTAGATTGATTCCTACTGCCTCGAGGTGTTGGAAGTCGGGGAGCTGGCAAACAGAGTGTTGTACACTTGTGTGGACAGCAAGGGCCACTCCGCCGCCTCGTGCATCGCGGTTGCGCCTATATATTATATAGTTCAGTATAGTCAGCCTATCTGCTGGTGATAGGTGCGTTTCATTTATCGCAGCTATTTTTATTTTATATTTATTCAGATTTTTTTATTAGTTCCGGTATTTTATTTTTAATGCCATGTGCATTCCAGAATAGGAGGGAGTGTTACTTAAAACTATTGGCCAGAGTTCTGTGACAGCTCGGGTCTAGGTTAGTTGCTGCCATTAAGCTTGGCAGCAAGGGTTTGGACAAAGCCCATTGTGGGTTGTATTTTGTCCGCCAGAGGGACAGATTGGTCGCACCAGATTACCATGATCTGGCACATCGGTATTATGGTCGCTGCAACATTCGAATCGGTGGTGAAAGTCTTGGATTGCTCCAGGACTTTCATGAAGTCCGCAAAACCTAATTGCGTGGCCGGTTGTTCGCGGGGCACGGGCGGGGCAGTTGGCCGCACTGGGGCCTCTTCGACCGCCATGGTCTCCACAGGCGCAGGAGCTGCCTGTGGCTGTGCGGGCGCGGGCGTGTGCCTTGTCGGGGCTGCTGGGGCAGTCTTGGCTGCCAGCAGTTTGTCCTGGGCAGGCTGGTGGGGCCTGTCCTCCGCGGGCTGGGGGTATTTGCCCTTGCCATTTTTGTGGCCAGTGGCGTTCTTTTTGTACGTCATTGGCTGGGGCTGTTTCTGCCCGCGCTGCCAGGGGTTGTTTGCGAGAACTGGGTAGTCCAGCTCGTTGTAGCTGGGCTCCCAGTGCTGCTGCTGCTGCAGGGGTGCGAACCTGTTATCAGTCATCGGCAGGTACTGACCTAGTGTCGGGGGCGGGGGGTGCCTCGGGAGCCCTTTTGGGTTCGGTCTCGGTGGGCCGAAGTGTCCAGGAGGCGCTGGTCGCTGCTGCTGCGGGGCCTGCGCTGCTGCTTGCCTGTTCTCTCGCATGTCGCGGCGAGACTGCTGCTCGCGCGCCTTGCGGACCTGGGGGGGAAGGTGCCTGCGGCTCGCCTTCTTGTACTCCTCGCGCAGCCCTAGTAGTTGGCGCAGTGCTGCAGCTTGCAGTGTGCGAATTTCTTGTGGCCTGCCACCCCCACCCCCTTGTGGGCAGTCGGGAGCGCGATGGGGGCCGATGCACCACCTACAGACTGGGCTGGCATTGCAGCCTTTTCCTACATGGCCAAAACGCTGACAGTTACTACATTGGTTTGGGCCTGAGGGGCGCCTGTAGTCGTCTACTCGTATGAGCATCCCGGCGAACTCGCGGAGCGCATAGATTTTGGAGCTGTCGCAGGACTGCGGCACCTCGATCACAAGCGCGTCACATTTCTCGCGCTTCTGCCTGTTCTCGAGTAACCAGCAGTATTGGACTGGTATGTCGGCCACGACAAACTCCTGCTGGAGAAAGTCTTGTGGGGTGAAACGGTGTACGCCCCGGAGCACGAATTTTTTCGGCATTTTGCTACTCTGTAGAAGCACAGTGTGCTGAGCTCCTATGGCCTGAAGGGCCCTGATCGCGCAGTGGTCAGGGTGTCTACTGACCCTGGAAAACCTGGAAAAATCAGGGAATATTGTAATCAGGGAATAATCAGGGAAAAATCAGGGAATTTTTGTTTGGTAGGTTGTAGTTGGCAATACGTTTTTTGTTTATTGATCAACTCGCATTGACGTAGCTTCAAGTGTATATCCCCTCCCATTATTTATTTTTGAATGGCAAATAATGAACAGTTCCCATGTCCATTTTCTTTTGTTTACTATTGGATTCGGAAGTGGCGTCAAATCACGTGATACAAATTGGTTGCAGCTGGTCTGTTATCCTGCTAACGTGACGTGCTGCGGCATGTGCTTCCCGCGCTCGGATAAGACCAAGTTGTTTCAGCTTACTTAACATCAGTGTTCTTGGGGCATACCACATCTCAGTGTTTACTGCAAGCATTTTTGGGAGCTCTCTCCTCTGTTGACATTCCAAATATTCTGCAGGTATCTGTGGATGGCCCCAACGTAAACTGGGTATTTTTGTTAGCTTTGAAAATACATATCACAGACACTTTTGGTGAATATTCGCCATCATTGCTAGAAATTGGTAGCTGTGGGCTTCATACGGTCCATGGTGCTTTCAAAACTGGAATTTCTGCTACACAATGGGACGTTGTTAGTTTTTTGAGGCACAGTTACTATTTGTTTAAGCATGTACCTACAAGGAGGGCAGATTACATTAGAATAACTGGATCAGAGCTTTTTCCCAAGAAATTTTGTGCAATAAGATGGTTAGAAAATACTGCAGTTGCTGAGCATGCCATGAAAATGTTACCCCACGTAAAGAAATTTGTTAGTGAAGTTTCTATTTCATCTGTCTCTTACAACGTAGTGAAAAGTTCTCTTGAAGATAATCTTCTAGAAGTAAAATTGACATGGCCAAAGTGAAGCACCCATGGCACCTTTTCTCTATGATTCACTGGTAGACATTTTATTAGCTTTGGCAGGAACGTTTGTGAAACCAGAGGTACTGAAGAGCTTTAGGGAGAAACGCAATGTATCTCGATTGGATGTAGATAACCAGGAAAATCTATTGACTGCTAACAATATCAAGTTGGGTTATGCAGTACGCCATGCCATCAAGAAAGAGAAAGTACTAGAAAAGTCTGTCCTGTTACTGAAAAATGATGTTAGGACTTGCCTAAAGTTTATTGTAAAAAAACTTCAAGACAAAAGTCCCCTGAAGTACAAACCTACCAATGGAATTTCCTGCTTATGTCCATCTGTGGCTTTAAATTCGGGTTTGAGAAAACAGCGTGTGAAGTACAGTTTAGAATGTTGTCTTCGAAACAGGTGGCTATCAGGACAAGAAGCTGATAACATTGAGTGATCATATCATTTGGTATGTTCCTCGCAAGATTCTGAAGCACTGTTCTCATCTCTTTCTTGAAAAGACGGGCGCCTTGATCACTTGTGGATGCTCATTCTTAAGGCACATGCAGTAGCTGCCAAAACAGGCCTTCTAAAGTTTGTGTGTATGATGTTGGTACTTTCCCATGGAAATGCATCATTGGAAAAAGGATTTTCTGTGAATTCTAATCTGCTGACTGAAAACTTGCAGGAAGAAACACTGATTGCTCAAAGACTAGTGTAAGACTTTGTTCAACGTTCTGGAGGTGTAGAGCATGTTGATATCACCAAGTCCATGTTACAGTATGTAAGAAATGCTAGTTGTAGGCATAAGAAAGCCCTGCAAACAGAACAAAAGAAAAGGAAGCTACAGATAAGAAGAAGTCAGAAAAAAGAATAGTTGAAGAGGCGATCAAGGCATTGCAGTTGAAGAATGCTCGAGTGTTGGATTTGGCTCGTACGTCTGGAAGAAGGTAATTTTTTTACTAATATACGTGAGTTGAAATACTTTGAAACCCGTCAATGTACTGTTATGCAGTTTTTTCAGTTTCGTGGAATGTCGTAATTGTGTTAAAGAAAACCTGGAAAAATTCAGTTCTAGACCTGGAAAACCTGGAAAAATCAGGGAATTTCATATACTAGATCTGGTAGACACCCTGAGTGGTATTCCGCGATACTTGCAGTGTTAATCTGCATTTCATCCCGGCCGCGGTGTTGACAATTAAATTTCTCGGTCAGTGCTCCCTTCAGCGCAGAGTACACCAGTGGGTACTGGTGTCCCTGATCCAGAAATACGTATAGGGGCTTTATTCGCGGAGCTTTGGGCGCGGCCGCTTGAGCCTGTGGTGGTTGAGGAGGGGGCGCGGGGCCCGCCTCGTCATCGCTGTGCGTGCTGGATACCTCTGTATGCATGCGTTTGGCGCGCTTGCCAGTGGCCACAGTCCAGCCACTGGATTGGTCATTACTAGGCCCTGAGGGGGCCTCGCTGACTGTCATGGCGACAGATTCACTAGTCATTTTGTCTCTGGTCTTCTAGCGCTTGGGTTCACCTACTGACCGTCCCACGGGGCTAAGTTAGCCGGGTTCGGGCTAGGCTATAGGGGATCTAACTCCCCGGGTGTTGCCAAGTTCGTTGTACGTCACTACTTACTCCACACGCAGTTACCGTTACCGCCTGCGCGCATTAAGCACACAGGCACCTTTCTTTGACGCTGGGTAGCACTAAAAAGTGCTAACCACATCTTGGGCGTCGTCAATCTAGATGTTCTCGGCGAGCAGCTCCGGGACACGTCCGTCCTCCACCAAACGCAGCTGGAACTCTGCCAGCCTTTTTTTTTTACTTTTTTTTCCCTAACCTAACTAAAAACTAAGTGTGTTTAGGAGGGGTCCGGGTTAGGGAGGGACCTAAGTGCATCTCAGGCCGAAGCCTATCACGCCTTAGTCAGGCTGGGATTAGCCATGCAGGGAGAGGGTCGCATGCATCATATGCTAGGAGGGGATTGGCCAGCCATGGCAGCGATTGTTGCCATGACTAACTCCCCTCACTCTTATCTCTAGTCTAAACTACTAGTTAAGTTGGGCCCAGGTAAAACCTGCTGGCCAGGGACGCAGGCGCCCCTGGCGGTGAGGGTAACACTAACCACTCACATCCGCTCCAGACAGCAGCACCTATAACTAAAAGAAAGAAAATTAAACATCCTGCAGACAAGACTAATTTTAGTAAATGCATGTTGCGCGGGCTAACATGCCTTAACATGTGTTATAACGCATGTGTGGGTATTAAATGTTTTGATTACTTTAAGTATCTGCGAGCTGAGACATGGGCCTTACTCCGGAGAAACTATAGCTCAGGTCGCCTGTCGCCTGTCAATGGCTGTCGGCACTTAGAGAAATTATTCGTCCGTCATTGCTTAACCCATTACCACAGCATATACACATCCAGAGCTACGAATAATTAATTTAAACAGTGTGTCCGCAAGTTAGTGCGTCAGGAAACACTCAGGAAGAGGACACAGCACTTGTCGCCTGTAGCCAAGTAAGGGCAGTCGGACGGTCAGCGAAACTATCCAGTTCCCTCATCGCGAGCCCTTTAGCCCCAACTCCCTACGCTTATTTATCTACGAGTTTGTGTGCGTGTAGTATTAACTGTAAATGTGTAATGAAGCATTACTAAAACTATGTTTTTTGTTTTTTATTTTATAGATTTTTTTATATAGATATATATTATATAACATAATATAGGCTAATATTATTATACTAACGTCTAAACACTAGTTATAGTGGAATAACTGTCGACGTATGGGTTTAAGGCGAATGGTGAAAGAGCATTCGTATTTTATTTTTATTAAGTGAGGTTTTATATGCGTGCCACTTTCGAAGGACGTCGCCCATTAGCATACAGCATTCCACTCGTATCGGTATCCCCAACTCGATCGGTGTTTATTTGCACTGAATGCCCAGGCAGGCGCCTCCAGTCATGGCACGCAATCTACAGTTAGTTGTTAATATAATTTAATTCGTCACCTCGCACTTTAGCATGGCCATGCCCATAGATGCAGACAACTTGCCACCCTACTTAGCCGGTGTATAATTTTGCCGTCTGCAAGGCAGGCCCGCCGCCGTACGAGGCTCTTATTTCTGTATAGTACAGCCTACAAGCTATTTGAGGATTAATAGTATTAAATGATATGTGTCACTACATATTTAATTTATTTAATTTAATTCGTCGCCTCGCACTTTAGCATGGCCATGCCAGTAGTTAGGTTATGTAGGTCCGGGCGCAGAGGATTGAGGATAAGGAGCTAGGAGCAGTGACCTTTGACCCCTGACGTCACTGTTATGACTTTTGACCCCTGACGTCACTTCCGGCCGCCATCTTTGATTACGTCACTTCCGGCCGCCATCTTGGATGTTACTATCGCCATCTTGATTTTTTTTTCTTCTGTGCTGGGAGCCGCCATCTTGATTTCACATTATGTTCTGCCATCTCGGATTTCCCCATCTATGTTTCTGATGTTTGTTCCTAGAGAGCATCACCATCGCTCTATTCATACACATAAGGTCGATATTTCATTACATACCAATGTTATTATGATCCTTATCAATATATTAAAATATTTTTTTTTTTATACAAAATACATTCGGAACTGCTGAGATTCGAACCATCACACAGCTCTGACCTTTAGGTTGGAAAACATACGCCTTTAACCGCTCGGCTATCAAGACAATTACCGATCTAAGAATTAAATAAGGTATATATATAAAACATTAACACACACATATTCGGACTTGTAATATTTTTTATTGAAAGTAATAATAGCATCATCTTTTCGAGAATTATACGACATATATATTTTTTATTATTGTTTCAATACTCGCTACCAGGAACACTAGTGTCTAGCAGAGTGTGGCCGCCATCTTGTTTTCCGTATTCGCTACCAGGAACACTAGTGTCTAGCAGAGTGTGGCCGCCATCTTGTTTTCCGTATTCGCTACCAGGAGCGCTAGTGTCTATCAGAGTGTGCAGCGGCCATCTTGTTTTTCAATATTCGCTACCAGGAGCGCCAGTGTATAACGGAGTACAGCAACAATCTTGTTTTCAATATTCGCTACCAGGAGCGCTAATGTCTAGACAAGTGCAGCCGCCATCTTGTTTTCAATATTCACTACTAGGAGCGCTAGTATCACTTAGTACACACATTAACTGCCAGAGGGCGTCATATTAGTTTGATTCTGCCCTGCTGGAGTGTAGTGCTGTCTTGACCTATACATCTTAAATATGTCCCTCACCTTGAACTTTCCACTATATTGGATTATAGCATTTATGTTCGCCATCTTGTCACCAACACTATCTTAACCATTGGCATCTTAGACATCGCATTTCACATTACCGTAGATACCCTGAACTTCCCGCCATTTTGAGGTATGTCATCACATTACTGTAGACACACTGAACTTCCTGCCATCTTGGACCATATCTTCACATTTGACCTATAACATATCCACACCGCCGCCATCTTAGATTTTGTTATCACCCACTTTAATCTTGACCACCAACATATTGTATTATCATCTCATGTATGCACCCGCCATACTTGATTATATAATCATACTAACTTTCATCCTCTGCTAGAGTATGTAGATTAATTATTCGTAATGAGCATCACATGATTATCCCAAACACTAAGATAAAAAAAAAATGTATTACAATTAAACTTATCACAGTTCATATACTTGTGCACTGTAGCACTCTACTCAAACTGACTTACATAGCTTATGTTTTCTTTACATGCTTTCATTTGCGCTTACAATTTCTTTACGTTCTTTCATTTGCGCTTACATTTTCTAAACACGCTTTCACTCGCGACTACAAGTTCCTTGAGAGCTTTCCTTTACACTTATGTTTTCTTTACATGCATTCCTTTGCGCTTACATTTTCTTTATATCGTAACTGAGTATCTCATGTAAACAATATTTAAGTATCCATATATATATATATATTAGTAATCTTAATAGCAAATGTTATGGTCATGCATGCATCCTTATTTTTATAGTTGTCACCATAAAGTAAGCAGGATAAATTAAGGGAAATAAAAATACATAGTATACATGAAAAAATTTATTTTATTTATAAAGTTTATTATATATTATATACACAGTATTTTACATAAAGATATATACATCTATTTATCTAGTGGGTCGAAATGACTAATTCTCAGCTCCAAATGGTTCACCGAAGTCAGCGTCCAACCAGATCCTTTACCCATATATTCTTCTTCTTCCTTGCAGAGTTTTTCGATACTCTGTTTAACTGACTGCTTCACGTCGTTTGAAGTATAAATTTCAGCAGCCGATGTCTTGAAAGCACGCTTGCTCACTCGATTCTCGTGCGGCTCCGGTTTACCATATAGACAATCCAACCATAAGTTATATTTTAAAGGCCCATGCGATGCTGTATCATCCATAAGCTGTTGTAATATATTCTGTTCAATATCACTCAGAAAAGTGCAAATATCTTTGGCCTCATTAAAAGTATTTAGATATTAATAGTCTTTCAGAACTCCTCCAAATGCAGATTGTGCCAAGTAAAATCCATTATCATTTGTCTGTAACTGACCAAGCATAGTGTTAGATTTATGTCCAGATGACGATGCGGGTGGTTGTTTCTGCTGATCTTCTTTAATGCTGGAGCCCGTACGCATGGGCACCTCTAGTTTAAATTGAGGAGTCGTGACGTTCACATGCTGTTCTACAGGCAAGCGGTCTTCACCTCTGCATATCTTCATATGTCTTTTAAAATCATCGTTGCGAGTAAATGTCTTCTGACATTCATTACAGAAAACAATAGTGCGAGATGGATTCTTCACACAATTACTCTTCTCATGACGTCTCATGTTGGAGCTCGTTGAAAACATCATATTACAGTGCGGACACTGATGCTTCAATGAAGATTCTTGCTTCATACTGGATTTCGAAGAACTAGGCGTAGGATCCATACACTCCCCAGATGTCTTTGTTGTTAAACAAGAAAGAGAGCTCCCAAGCGATGTTCACTCTTCAGAGTCAGGATGACAACTAAGCTACTAATTCCGTCCACATCCCTACATATAAAGCTAACCCCTACCACCACTACAGCACTCTCCACATCATCAACATGTTTACTTAGGACTCAGCTTACATAGGGTCTCTCTCTCTCTCTTCTACTTCCAAATCATTAAACTATCCTAGAATTCTTGAAACTATCTAGAAAAAGCAGATTCATAACCTGACCAATGTAATCACGAGATCATTCTTTGTATTGTAAACACAACTAAAATACATCTTCTTCATCTGTCATGATATATTTTTTTAATAAAAGACCTCATATCCTCTTAAATATAAACATCTGTACCTATAGGACTATCCACGCCTCATTTAATTTCAAAACTCCCAGCCACTATATCTACGCGGAACCATAAATCATTAATGCTATTCCAACTCACACTCTTAAGCCAGCATATTTGTGTAATATTATCCACTGTATTTTTCGTAAAGTTCCCATTCCAACCTAACCTACTAAGATAATACTTAGTTATATAATGTTATCTTGTATTCTATCTCATTACAGCAGTCAAAGTCGTAATCGGACATAAATAATTGCCTCCACTCTAATCATTATTCCTAAGCATCCAGAATATAATATTATCAAGTATCAGCCAATACTCATCAAACTACTTAATAGATATAATTCCATAATATTTACCATATGCATACATCATAGTAAATATATATAACATAGGTCCACCCAGCAATGCAAAATGAACATCACTCAAAATACACTTTTTTTTAATAGCATACATTACTATTCCTTAGCCCACAGTACATAACACATTTATCAGCTTACGCACTTTTTTAAATTAAACATTTAATCATGATTCCTTTTCATTCTTTAAATGTTTCTTGCAGTAAAGAATTTTTCGAGTCAAATACCACTTAGTGACATTACCAGTCACATCCTACCATACAACAAATTTGAACATATCTCGACTTAACCACAGGATAAACCTATATAGCATCTTCAATTAATTAGATAATACTTAAGATATGAACAAAGTCCGATCTAACATTCTGGTCGAGTCATTGCATATGAATACAAATATGAGGAGGAGGGACCATAGTATATTAATACAAATATGAGGAGGAGGAGGGATCGTAGCAAACATATATATAAATCGCACCTAATTTTACTCAAATACCAACCATATCGATTAGTATTATTATTAGTGATATGCTCAAAACTAAAATAATTCCTGAGCAACACTTTCTTAAAACCCAAACATTTAAAAAAAAAAAAAATAAAATAATCAACAAAGCAGACACACCGATCCACAAGACCTATGACCAAAACATTCATATTAACTTTTATTGCCTACCAAAGAACCTTCATCGCCTGAAGTATATGAATATTAAAGTTAAAAAAAAATCATATATATATATATATCGCCTGTTCAATCATCCTTATCACATCTAGAAATCGTTTATAGTTTTTTTCATAGAGATTCCAAACTTGTATTCATACTATTAATTCTCCATACCCACATACTCTAAACTTCATACAAATTTATCAAGCAACATTTCTATTACACATTACACAAATTACATAGTTCAATATCTATGAACCCCTCCACATAAAGCAATATAAAAAAAAACATTAGTATAAGTACCTACTTATAAAATATCTGCAATAGGTGAACTTAACAGAAGCTGTGTTTTACCAAACATAACTTTAAGTCTCTTAAAGGCATTTACCAAAATAAATATATATATTATTTCATACACACAAACAACACAGTTAAGCCCCTCACGATTAATTTTACTATTAGAACACATTCGATTATTATTGAAACCATTAAGCGTTAGATATTTCTTAATTCATTTTTTTTATTAAGTGTTTAAATAAAAAATTATCCAAATAATTCATCCTATGTAAAACTCATAATAATAAAAGCCATACTACCTCCTATTCAGAATCTCATCATGGGTATTATTATCATTATGAGAAAACACTACATTACCGACTACAGTAAATGATTCCAACCAATTATTTGTCAACGAAATAGTGCTGCTAAAATTAAACCCTTTTCACTAAGCCAAGTTACAAGCCCCAAAAAATTTAATACAAAATCACTGGCACAGCACCACTTTTGTTTACGTATAATTTTAAAAAGGAAAGAAAATGTATAGATACATACTTCCATTAACACTTACTGTTTTAAAGCATATAAATGAAACTCTTTAAAGTCGAGTTTAATATCCTCCATCAATTAACTATAAGCTGTTAGGTTTACTTAGTAGTATAAATAAAACGCACTTAGATTTATAAGTTTTTATTCACTTAACTCACACTAAACAAATAACTAACGATGCAATATTGCATAAATACGCCCCAATTCCTCGAGTACAAATTGCATACGATGCAATAATGTCGTTTAAACAGTATCAAGTGATTCGGATAGATTCCTCACAGCCTTCAGCACTTCATCTTATCCAACTTCATTATCTTCACCATCGTCATCACCATCATCATTTACGATAACCACATCAATATCCTGAGCAGCTGGAGCAGGAGCAGGCGCAGCCGGAGGAGGAGGAGGATGCACAACCAAAGGTTGTATCACAGCCACTAAAGGACGCAACATAGGGCGCACATCCCTCACCTCTTCATTCGTCACCTCGTGATGGTCTTCCAGACGCACTAGAGGCGATCTATCCCGAAACTCAACAGGCGATGATCTCAACTCCTGGCGGGATCTACGCCCCCGACGAGCCACGTCTCGCGAAGCCATCACTATATTGCTGGCAGACGAAGCAAATGAAGCTAAGTTGATTCGTTCGAAACTTATATACTCAGTTTAGTTGTCTGGAGACGCGAGTGTTATTGTGTCTTCATAGTGTTTCTATGGTGGCTTAGGCACAAGCATGTATTTTGGTCTCTTATATTTTCTTCGAATTGTTTCGTCGTATTGTCCTAGGGCGTGGATGAGTGGATTTTCATGGCCCTGGGTGGTCTTGTAGAATTTCACTGCTTGTTTGTATATGGTGTCGCTGATTGTGTCTATGTGAAGTTCGGTGTGTAGTGGCTTGGTGGGAACATATCTAGGCACTTGCGCGATGCGCCTGATCGCCTTGTTCTGTGCTACTTGGAGTTTCGCAATGTGTGTTTTTGCTGCATATCCCCAAGCTGGTGCTGCGTACGTGAGGATGGGCTTGATGCATGTCATGTACAGCAGTGTGCTGTTTTTGTGGGAGAGTGAGCTGTTCAAGTTCAGTAGTGGGTAGAGCTGCGCCATCCGGGAGTAGGCTGCTGCTGTCTTCTTATGTGTGTTTGTGCTCCATGTGAGTTTCGAGTCCCTGTGTATTCCGAGGTATTTAACGCTTTTAGTGTAGGCGATTTTCTCGTCGAACAGCTGTAGTCGTTGTAGGTTGTCAGGGACAAGTCGGCGAGAGAATATAATAGCTTCTGTCTTTGAAACATTCACTGCTGTCTTCCAGTCAGTGAGCCATTTTTCGAGTTTGTTAAGGGCCTCTTGCAACTTTCGTACTGCAAGGTAGGGCCTGGTGGAGCTTGCGAAGACCATGGTGTCGTCGGCATAACAGGCCGTGAGCGCTCGTGTTGGTGTAGGTAGGTCGTATACGTAGATGTTGAATAGAGTGGGGCCCAAGATGCTGCCTTGTGGGACCCCAGCTTGAATAGGCCTGCTTGCCGATTGGGCTCCTAGAAGACTCGTGTAGAATGTTCTGTCTTGCAGGTAGGAGGCCAGCAGGCGTGTGTAGCAGTCTGGTAGGTTGATGGTGTGGAGTTGGTATAGCAGACCTTCGTGCCACACACGATCGAAAGCCTTTGCTATGTCTAGGAAGACTGCTGCTGTGTATTGTTTCTTGTTGAAACCTGTAGTTATGTGTTCTGTGATCCTGACCAGTTGGTGTGTTGTGGAGTGGCGCGATCTGAAACCAAACTGTGCGTCTGGTAGAGTGTTGCTTTGGTCTAGGTGTGTGTTGAGTCTTGTAATGATTATTTTTTCTGCCACTTTAGATATTGTGCTCAACAGACTGATGGGGCGGTAGTTTGGCGGGTCTGTGGCATCCTTGCCTGGCTTCGGAAACAGGATCACTTTTGCAGGCTTCCAGGTCGTTGGCCAGCTGCAGGTGTGGAGGATGCCATTTATGCAGTGTGTAAGTGCATCAATCGCTGTGGGTCCCAGGTTCTTCAGCACGATGGCCTGTATTCCGTCAGCGCCTGGGGCTTTCTTCGGCTTCAGTTTGCCAATTACCTTGACAACTTCCCTGTTTGTGGTTGGGGTAGGTTGGTCCCGCAAGGGGCGCGTGAGTAGCTGTCGCAGGCGCTGGTGCACAGTTGCAGTGTGATTCGGCGATGAAGGTGCTGCGTTTGGGCGGAATGCCTGTTCAAGAGTAGCTGCTAGTAGGTCTGCTTTGGCCTGTGGTGTGAAGGCTATTGGGGTGGTGGGTGTGCCTGTCTTGAGCGGTGGTACTACGACTGGCTTTCGCATGAGGCCTTTTGTTGTGGTCCAGAGGCTGTTGGATGCTGCACTCAGGTCTTGAAATTTTGTGTCCCAGGTCTTGATTCTGTGTTTTGCGATTTCTTGTTTTATTTTCTTCTGGAATCTGTTGGTTTCTGTTTTATAGGCTGGTAACTGGTGGTTTTGCCATAGGCGGCGTGCGTGGTTGCGGGCAGTAATGAGCACGGCGATGTGCTGCGGGATCTCTTGGCCTGTGTTTGTCGCTGGTTTGATGTAGGGGATTGCGTGTTGAATGGCAGCCTGTAGGGAGGAGGTGAAGTGTTCTATAGATTGATTGACAGATCGCGGTGTGTTAGGCTGTTCTTGAATCCGGAGGTGGTGGTTTAGGTGTGTATTGAGCTTATTCCAGTTGGCTTTGCTGTAGTTAAGCTGCGGTGATGTTTCTGTAGCTGCAGAGTGGGCATTTTCTAGGAGAATTGGACAGGGAGGTTGTCGGAGTGGAGTTCGTTAAGGACTTCTAGCTCATAGATGAAGGAGGTATTTTGGTAGATGTTGAGGTCGAGAATATCTGGTTGTTGGTGCGCAGCATCGGGGATGTGGGTGGGGTGGTATGGTGCGCAGACCATATAAGGATTTTTTTGTTGATGCTTATATAGGGTGCGGCCGTTCTGGGTGGTTCTGACGCAATTCCAGGACGGGTGTTTTGCGTTCAGGTCGCCAAGTGCAAGGAAAGTGTGGGAACTTTTGGTGAGTGAATCTAGGTCAGAGGTTGTGATTGTTTTGCCAGGAGGGGCGTAGAGGGAGAGGATGGTACATGGCTTGCCATTTACACATGTTGAGACGCCCACAGCCTCAATGTTGCCCATTACTGGGAGCTGTATTTCGTGGTGTTTTATGCGCCGGTTTACGATTAAGGCCACGCCACCACCATTTTGCCAGTGGGCATGTGGGTAAGGCGGGGGGGGGGGGGGGGGGGGCGGAGGGGCAGGCCGATCCTTCCTGTAGATGTCGTATTCGGGTATAGCGAGTTTCGCGGTCGGTGTGAGGTGAGTTTCTTGGACTGCAAGTATTTGTATTTCGTGTTTTCGGATGAAATCTTTGAGTTCCGTGAGTTTGGGGCGGATGCTTCTGGCATTCCACGTGGCCATCTTGTGTAATTGTAGTCTAGGATGGTGTTCATTGGTGCATGCTGGCATTTTCAATGATACCAAACATGGTCATGGCCAGTTTGATTTTATGGACTTGCTGCACTTTGGGATCTGCCCAGGCTGCTAGGAGGTTGCAGAGTTCGATGGCGAAACGATTTCCTGCCTCTGACATATTTATTTAATTTTGCGCACGGAGCGTGTTGTACAAGATGTTACTGTTGTTCACTGCACTCGCCGCATCCTCCAGGTTGCTTGTTGGAGGGGGGGGGGGAAGCAGGAGTGAGATTTTATGGGTCGCTGCTGCATTAGACTGCGGAGAAGTTGCTGCAGCCTGTGTGGCTGCTTGTTCTGTTTCCCCTGCTGCGGTCACAGTTTCCATGGCTGTAGATTGTTGCATCATTCCATTTTTGGGGGCCAGAGGGCGTGTATCGTTTTGTATTGTCGCGAGTCGTTGCTGCAGCTGCGTGCGTTGTGGTTGTGCAGGGGCACGTGGTTGCGCCTGTTCCTGCCGTTGCTGGCATTGCGGTTGTGGATTCTGCCACTGTTTGGTTGGCACTCGTGGCTGGGCTAGTGCCTGTTGCGGCTGTTGCTGCAACCGCGGTTGCGCTTGCTGCAGTGGCGGTCTTGTCCCTCCCCGCGGGGGCGGCGTTGCCGCGGGTCGTCGGCGTGGGGAAAGTTTGTTTCGTAGTCCTCCGCTGATAGGGTCTCAAATCTGTTGCTATAGTTTAGCTGTGCATGATAGTCATGATGTTGTGCTGCATTTGCCTGGTGATGCTGCCAGGGCTTGTTGCGGCGCCTGCCTGTCGCAGTTTGCCATTCTCCTGGCTCTTGGGACCGCGGTGCAGCTTGCCTTCGCGGCTGTGCTGCGCGCGGCTGCTGTTGCTGCTGATAGTGTGTATTGGGTTGCTGCGGGAAACGCTGGCGCAGTGCTGCAATGTAGGCGGGACATCCCCTATAGGTTGCAGTGTGTGCTGCCTTACAGTTAGCACACTTAGGCTCTTTAGCTTTGCAATTTGTTGTTTTGTGTGGTCCTGCGCAGTAGCAGCAGACAGATTGGAAACCGCATTGTGGAGTGATATGGCCTATCCTGCAGCAATTGCCGCACAGCAGGGGGCCCTGGGATGTCGGTACTCTTCAATACGCACTTTCAGGCCAAGGATATGCGTAATGGCGTGTGCCGATTCGTAGTCCTGCGGTACGTCAAGCTGGTACATTTTGAGAGGCTGTCTGTACCGATCATGCATTTGATGAATGACAATGACTAGGACTTGTTGTTGTTTTAGGTTGGCTTCAATTCGCCTGGTGTCGGTACCTGCTGGTATGTCTTTGATAACATATTTCAGCGGCTTTTCTGAGCTAAGTCGCGTCAGGAAATGCTCGTACGGAGCCTGTTTAATAATGCGTAACGCAGCATGATAGTCTGGGATAGACTGCATCGTGTATTGCGTGCCCCGAGCTATGTCGCAGGCCGTGAAGGCAATGTTGGCTGCCTGTAGCGCGTCATAGAGCCCCTCGTAGGGGCGGTCTCTGTCGTGGGGCACCGTGATTGGCGCGGAGCGGAAGGGCGGGGGGAGGTGCTGGTCCTGTCCGCTATTGTCGTCGCTCGGGCCGCTCTGGCCGCTCGCGTCGCTCGGGCCGCTCGCATCGTGTGCTATGGCATGCGCGCTTGTTTGCGAGTCATCTGCATGCTGTAGGAGGCGTTTGCATTCGTGCGCCTGTGTGTCATCAGAATTCTTACGCTTGTGCGCGTGTGGATCAGCTGTTGTGTCCATATTGGCGCTCTCAGGGTCGTACAACCCCGCCTGGGCCTGTTCAGGGCCCGGGTGCATGGGGCGGAGGGGGGGGGGGTGCCTGAGGGGCAATTACGGTTCTCCTAACAAAAGAAGGGAGAGATCCACCCACAGCCTCTGCACAGAGCTGTGCAGAGGTTAGGCCTAAGGCGCTAGCACCTTCGGTGGTTTCTCTCTTATTTAGGTCCCTATTCGTCGATGTTCGCGGTAGTACAAAACTGGAATCAAGGGCTACTTGGTGGACTTTTGCTGCAGGAGCGGAGACTACATGTTTACCTGCCGACTCTCTCCACTCGACCTCGTGTGGTGTTGTCGCAATTTTTTTTATTTTTAGACAACAGCCCCTCCACGCTGAAGTCAGTGTCACCATCCGAAATGAGTTGTGACTCCTATTGGTCCCTGAGGGGGGCAGTTAAGGAGGAACTTTACGTGCCAGACCAAGGCCTATACTCTTTCTGTTTAGCGTGCAAAACTGCCGGTGACGTCACTTCCCCCCTCCCTAGAGAGGGATGAACTGACGAGCCAGCGAGGTGCGTCTATGCGCTGGGATCTTGACCGCTGGGGCAAGCCACAATTGTTACCCCGGCGGCCATTGAGCAATTGAAGGGGATGTGGCAGCAGTAAACCAGCGACGCACTGGAGGAAACCTGCTGCCAGCAGTTAAAGTTATCGCGCCCGACGGCCCATGGAAGGGGACTTAGGGGAGTGGGATTAATCAGTCTGCCTACACTGGGCCCAGTGTAAGCAGATTTGAGCTGTAGCCTGGATTCGGGAACCCAGGCGAGCTGCTTGGGCAGGGACACAAGTGGGTTAATGATGTTGCCCAGTCACCGACTGGACGCAGCCTATTTGTAGACTGCTGAGACCTGCAACAAAAAACACTTACATATTAACTATAATGTTTTTTTTTCTCTTTCCTTTCCTTCTTTTCCCTTTCTTCTCTTCCTTTTCCTTTATTATTAAGTAATGATATATTAATGTATTATACCATAGTGGCACTGAGGGCGGCGTCCACTAACTACGAATTAAGCAATGAGAACATTTATATACATTTATATACAATAAGCCTGAGGGGCTGTACATGTTTAGGTTGGCTTTTGGTTGAGGGGGTGGGAGGAGTGTTATACTGGCAAAGTGGGACACTTATTAGCACTAATAAAGGAAAGCTAGGTTGGGAAGGCAGCTCGGGCTGCATATTTAACACTAAAAGATGGAAAGAATTTAGGTTGAATAATGAGAGCTCTGGCTGATTAGAATATAACACTCAGAGGGGATATGTATTACTTAGAAGATGGGATTAACATTTTAACATTTACGTTTAGATATTAAATTTAATTTAAATTTAAATTTAAATGAGCCGTTCTTGCACTAGGCTGCGTTGAGAAGAAAGATAAAGGCACTATGGTCAATTCAATTTCAATTCCAGAAGTTCTTTATTCTGGTATTATCATGCACGTGACCTTTACATAGGTACATTTGACATGCCAGCACATTGTGCTCTTTTGCCATTGATAAATACATTGATAATTTAAAGGTAAGTGAACATTGGTTATATATAATATTTACAGGTTTAGAGTAGTTTTAGAATAATGGTTATTGAAGGAAAAAGTTTAAAAAACCTTCATTATGTGTCCGGAGCTATTGGCTCAATGTCATTAATGCTAACTTTGTCCACATCTCTGAATACATTTAAATGTTGCTTTGTACATGGTATTACACTAAGAATATATATTTACATTATTTTACATATATTTACACTTTCACTTTCACTGTCGCTATGGTTGGCGTTCATTTGTGATAATAGAATATATTTACTATTTATATACATTTACACTTATTATATACATTTACACTTTTTACACTTTACACTTTGCTATTGTTGCCATTCTTTGGGTCGTGGTTTTACGGCACTGTGGTGGGCGTCCGTAGTACTTAGCACTGGGTGGTTTTTGCTTGGTGTGCCCCGTCAGGGTGGCCTGCCAGGGTGGTAATCAATGATTAGTTTGTGCGGGTGTGGGTGTGTGATGTGTTTACCAATGTTTTGTACAAGTGTGGACCCAACGAGGTATTAGCCATGCTGGATGATGTCCCGAATTTCCTGGACGGTCCGGAACCGAGTATAGGGTACAGTTGCCTCGGTCCGAAGCCACGCCCCCAGGGGAGGCGGCAGCCAATCAGCGAGGGGGCTGCACCTTGCGTTGAGATGAGGCGTCGAGAGAAGTTCTATGTGATTGATATTATTAATGGGATTGATATAAAATTGTTTTTATTGAGTTGAGGAGTTAGATGTTACTTTTAATTCTTTATAAGTCATTATTTTCATCACTGGATTATCGGAAGTGTTCAAAACGGTGATTTTTCGGGCTGTGGTTTTTCAGACGGTCCGCAACCGAGTATAGTGTATGTTCTCACGTTGACATTTACGGTGGTTTTTCGCACAGAATGTGTTTTGGCCTTCTGTAGCGAATGCTGTGTTGAGGGTTGTAATTGCCAAGGTCCCTGATGAGTGGGTTGGGGTGGTTTTGGAGAGCGGCGTAGAATGCTATTGACAGTTTTTTGATGTGTTTCTTGATTGAATCGATATTTAGCTCTTGGTGCACTTTTATCATTGGAGCATATCGGGGTGTTCTTGCGATGGTTCTAAGTGCTTTATTTTGCGTGATCTGGATTTTCTTGATGTGTGTATCTGCTGCATAACCCCAGGCCGGTGCTGCGTACGTGAGGATGGGTCTGAGGCAGGCTTTGTACAGAGTCATTCCGTTTTTTGTGGTTAGGCTTGTGCGCGGATTTAGCATAGGGTAGAGCTGAGCCATTCTGGCAGTGGCAGACGCTTTTTTGCTGTCTATGTGTTTCCTCCATGTAAGTTTTTTGTCAAGGTACACTCCCAGGTATTTAACAAAATCTGTATATGCAATTGGTACCTCATAGAGTAGTAAATTTGGTAGATCGGCCGGAATTTTTCTTCTTGTAAATAAAACAGCCTGTGATTTGTTTACATTTACAGCTGTGAGCCAGTCACTGAACCATTCTTGTTGTAGGTTGAGGGTGTCCTGTACCTTTGCTACAGCATGGTGGCTGTTTGATGAGCTGGCGAAAATCATGGTGTCGTCGGCATAGCATGCAAGGTTAGCCCGACCTGTGTTAGGGAGGTCATATAAGTATATGTTGAATAATGTTGGTCCTAATAGGCTGTCCTGTGGAACTCCAGCAAGGATTGATTGAGGGGGGGAACGGGCACCGGGAATGCTGGTGTGGAAGGATCTGTTGGTTAAGTAGGAGGAAAGTGTTTTTGTGTAGCAGTCTCGGAGCCGGATTTTGTGGAGTTTTGTTACGAGGCCTGCATGCCACACTCGGTCGAAGGCTTTTTCAATATCTAGAAAGGCGGCTGCTGTATAGTGTCGCCATTCGAATCCTTTAGTGACGTGTTCAACGATGCGTACTAGCTGATGTGTGGTGGAGTGTTTTGCACGAAATCCAAATTGAAAGTCTGGGATGATAGTATGTTCGGCCAGGTGTGCCTTGAGCCGGTTTTGTAGCACTCCTTCGGCTACCTTCGACAATGTGCTGAGTAGACTAATGGGCCTATAGCTCTTAGGATCCTTAGGATCTTTGCCAGGTTTTGGCAGGATTATAACTTTTGCCTCTTTCCAGACTGAGGGCCATGTTTCTGTCATTAGGATCCCATTTATGCAGGTTGTGATTGTTGATAAAGCTGGCGCTTGTAGGTGATGAAGTATTAACGTATGTATGCCGTCTGCGCCTGGAGCTTTGTTGGGCTTCATTTTTCTAATGATTTTCTGCACTTCCGCATCGGTACACGGGAGGGGAGGGGATAATGAAGGTGCGGAGCAGATGACAGCAGCAGTTTCAGTGATGCGTCTGACTTGGTCACCGGGAATGCGCGCCTCGTTGGGGCGAAAAGCTTCTCGAAGACTGCAGGCCAGGGTGTCGGCTTTTTCTTGTGGTGTAAAGGCGATGGAGCCATCTGGGTGTGTGAGGGGGGGAATCGGTGTGGTTTTTCGTTTGAGGAGTTTTGTTGTCCTCCACAGCGAGTTATCGGTGGTTGCCAGGTCGGCGATGCGTGCATCCCATTCTGTGGCTCGATGTAGAGAGATTTCGTGCTTAATTTCATTCTGCAGCTGGTTGACAAGTTGCTTAGAATCCTGATATTGGCGGTTTCTTTGCCAGTATCTGCGGACACGATTTTTTCTGGCTATTAGATCGGTGATGTGGGGAGGCAGTTCCTTTGGGCTGGCTGGCTTCCTTTTCTTTAGTGGAATAACCTTCTGAATGGCTGAGGTAATCGTGGCAGTTAACGTCTCAGCTTACTGTTGGAGCTGTATCGGTGTGGTGATTGTTTCTTGGTGATCTATGGTGCTTGTTATGTGCGAGTTCAATTTTTGCCAGTTGGCCTTTTTTTAATTAGGAAGCATTTTTATTTCACATTTCGATATTGTTGCATCTTCTATTATTATAACTACTGGGAGGTGGTCTGAATTAAGTTCGTGTATAACTTCCATCTCGTATATAAAGTTAGTGTTTTTGTAAATAGTTATGTCTAGGATATCCGGTTTTTGATTTCCTTGTTCTGGGTATCGGGTTGGGTGATACGGTGCGCACACGTTGTATGTTCTGGTCTCTTGATGTTTGTTTAGAATTCTGCCATTGTGTGTGACACCTGTACAGTTCCATGCTGCATGTTTCGCATTTAAGTCGCCTAGTGCTAGAAGGGTAGGTGAGCTGTTGATAAATGCCGATAAGGTCTTGTTGTCTAGCGTGCGGCCAGGAGGGGCGTACATAGAAGCTATGGTGCACTTCCTGTTATTTATGGTGGTGTTTACTGCCACTGCCTCTAGCTTGCCGAGGTCTGGGAGTTGAGCAGATTGATGCAGGATATCAGACTGGAGCGCCAGCGCTACTCCTCCTCCTCTGTGTTCCCCTTCCCTGTCTTTCCTGTGGAGCACATAACCAGGGATTTTTATTTTATCAGTTTTTAGAAGATGCGTTTCAGTAATGGCTATTATTTGAATTTTATGTTGTGTTAGGAAATGTGTTAATTCAGGTATTTGGTTCAAGAGACCTCGGCATTCCATGTGGCTGTGTTTTTGATGGAATCGGGTGAGTTATGTTGTCCTGGCATGGAGGATGACAGCGAAGATGTCTTGCACGAACTGAGCAGCTAGGTTAATCCTGTGTTGTGGAGCAAACGTTGTGTCACTCCAAGCAGTGAGCAGGTTACATAGGTTAAATCCAATCTCAGCCAATTTTGGGTGTTGGTCGTTGATGTGGGCGATAATATGTTCCAACTGGGTGACGTCTTGGTGTACTTGTTCACTAGCTGGTGTTGCTTGGGTGGGCGGGCAGGGTAACAGAATCTGCTGCGCTCTCTGCTCTGGGGCAGCTGGGTGATTTTGGCTTGGCAGTGGTGTAGGCGGTGATGCTTGTGGCAGATCGATGTTTGCAGTTGCGGGTGGGTCAGTTGCCATCTGGTCATCTTGTTGTGCCTGTGGAGCCGCTACGTTCTCCTCCTGTATTCTTTGCGAAGTTGGCCATTCTGTCCTGGGTAGGAGTTTTGGATTTGGTTTGCTGGCTCTCCTGGAGAGTGCTAGTGTCCTGGGAGTTTGTCTGTTGACGCTCACGTGGCTGTTTTCTCTCGTTTTTGCTTTCCCTCTGAGACTGTCGTGGGAAGCGACGTTCCCTGGGTGCTGGAGGGCCCGGGAAGCTGTTATCATAATCGTAGCCATACTCGTATTCTTGTTCCTGATTCCGCATGTCCCTTAGGGGCTCGTATCTGTTGCCCGACAGCAGGGGTGGGATTGAATTTTGAGCAGGCGGTTGGTGTCTCTGTGGGGGGCCACGACCACCACGGTGCTGTACTGTTCGCCAGTCATAATCCTGATAGTAGGAGCTGTGAATTTCTAGCTGCGAGAGGCAGGGGGGCTCTTGTGTGGGCCTCCCCCAGGCTGGATTGCGAGGCTGGGGTGCAGGTTGCCATGATCTGCCCGCAGGCGCATTACCTGACGGCCGTGCAGTGTGCGGACGCAGCTTGTCTTTTTCCCGCTGGTAGAAAATACATTTAGTATATTTTGCGTTATGTGCTTGGTTGCAGTTGCTGCATTTAGGGGGGCGGGTGCAGTGTTCCACTTTGTGCCCCATTGGACAGTGTGGGCAGACAGCATTGCACCGGCATTGAGCAGCTACATGGCCGAACTGGCAGCAGCGCGAGCATTGCATGGGAGTGATTGGCCGCCGGTACGGCACGAAGTTTACTCTGAGACCGAAGACAAACTTTATGTTTGCAACTGTGTGTTCACTCCCCTGTGGGATGTCTAGTTGAAACATGTTCAACGGCTCTTTTGTACGCTGGCTGTAGATCTGGTGTACCACTATTACTGGGACCTGCAGTTGAACCAGTTCAGCTGTCAGTCGCTGGGGGCAGGTGCCAGCCGGGATGTATTTTATAGTTAGTTTTACTGGTTTTTCGGCCGCAGCACGAGAAACAAAGTGTTCAAGTTTGTGCTCCTCGATGGTTTTGAGTCCCTGCCTGTAGGGTAATGTGGGGCAAGAGTCCGCACTTAAGGACACATATGTAGTTTTATCACCTCTGTTGCAAATTTTAGAACTGAAACACACATGTTCATACATCTACAGACTTTAGGAACAAAAATAAATATTTAGAATTATTACTGGAGGTTTTATGAAGTTTTAACCTAACAAAACTCACAATCATGTAAATTAGGAAACTTGCCCCACATGAGGGGCAAGAGTCCTATCACTGTGGGGTAAGAGTCCAACATGCACACATCGTATGTAATTGTACATATCCTATAAATGGAAACCACATTTTAAACACATTTGATCCCACATTCAGGATAAATCATTTTCGAATATTTTCACTAAAGAAAATAAGAATTTTGGGTTTTTCAATTAAATTTCACAGTTTATAATCAATGTTTACAAACAAAAATAAAAACAAAAAAGGAAATGCATACTTTAAAATATAGTTTTAGGCATTAAATACATTTTTCAAGACAAAATGGCTACGTGGGGTAAGAATACGCACAGAATGTTATACGGACTCTTGCCCCAGGAATCTTGCCCCATGTGTAACAAAATGTTTCATCCACTGGCCATTATTTACCCGTTAATATAAAACCAAAATTACCCACACCAGTAGATAATTTAAAACTTACTTCTAATGTCTATGTACATTCCGCAGAATGGTTTGAAGATTTCATGCAAATTTATACGCTCTTATAAATGTAATAAATAACACCACACACTGCTTAAAACAATAAACTGCCACCACTCACACTGAAATGGGGGGAGTATCTTGACAACCAAGCCCAGTGTGTAGAAACGCATTCGAATGGAGCACATGGACATGCCAGTGCTATCTAGTGACACTGAGCGTAACTGCTACGAATAAGGACTCTTGCCCCGTGCGGAATCTTGCCCCACATTACCCTATTCATTAATCGAGGCGAAGGTGTAGAGAGTACCTCGCTCGGTATTTTTCGCTGTGAAAGAGAGATTTTTGGCTTTCAAGCTGTCGTACAGGATGTGGTACGGTTTTTCCCTGGTGTGCATCACTGTGATGGGAGCCGACCTGAAGGGCTTGGGTGCAGGACCGACTGGGTCCGAGTTCTGTTGAGCCTGCATTGGCGCCTCGTGCATCGCTGGACGAGGCGGTGAATTTGCCTGGGCGGCCGCCGCCTGCGGTGGCGTGGGCGGGGGCGGTGAGGGGGATCCGTATTCTACACTCTGAATTTTGGACGGGGTGAAATGTTCATGCTCTGTTTTGCGTTTGCGTGAATCTGAAGCAATGTCTTCCATGGGTGTGTCACTGTCACCCTCCTGTGGCAGGGCATACAACTCCACCAGTTGTGCAAGGCTAGATGCCATGTTGGCGAGGGGGGGGGGGGGGTGGTGCCTGAAGGGCAATTACGAATCTCCTATTACAAAAGAAGGGAGTGGAGCACCCACAGTCCGACCCGCCCTGGGGCTCAGTTAGCCAGGGCTTCGCGGCTAGGCATGAGGCTCTAACAGCACTCTGGTGTCACACACTCTGATATTATGTCCTACGAAGCTTTGAAGACCGCGGTAGTTCAAAACTGTACTCAATGGGCGACTTGGTGGGAACACGATTTTTCAGGAGCGAAGCCTACATGTTCACTGTTCGACCCGACTCCTCAATCTCTGTCTGTCGTCGTCTGCCTGTGGTGTTGTCGAATTTCTTTTTTTTTTTTTTAGACAATAGCCCCTCCACGCTAAAGTCAGTGTCACCATCCGAAATGAGTTGTGACTCCTTTTTGGTCCCAAAGGTGAAGTTAAGGAGGAACTTTACGTGCCAGACCAAGGCCTATACGCTTTCTGTTAAGCGTGCAAAACTGCTGGTGTCGTCAGTTCCCTCCTCCCTAAAGAGGAACGAAGTGACGAGCCAGCTATGTGCGTCAATGCGCTGGGTTCTTGACCACAGAGGCATGCCGAATTTGTGCCCCTGTGGCCATATTGCAATTAGTTGTGGCCTGGCAGCAGTAAACCAGCGTCTCACTGGGGGAAACCTGCTGCCAGTTGTTAATTAATGGCATTCCCGGCGCCGGAAAGGGGCGGGAAAAGGTGATTTGGAAGAGAGGTGGGATTGCATTCACTGATTTACAGTAAGTGCAGGGGTTGTTAGTGGCTGTATAGTCCAGTCCATGTGCGTGGCAGGAAATAACACGCTAGAGTTAGTTTAATTAGTCCAGTCCATGACCGGGGCGGCCGCTTGTGGCTGCCCTTTCCTGCACAATATTCATTTATTTAAACAATGTCAGTAGCACTATTTATTTGTTATATACAGCTATTTCAAGGAAAACTGGTGCTGCGGGTGGCGTCCTTTCATACAATAACAAAACACTCAGTATTTACAGGAACACTTTTTAGTATTTACACTGCAACAGTTTGTCTTGATGAGATTTTCATTTATTAATAAATTGGCATACTGGGAGTAAGTGAAGTTTATGTACAATATGTTGTAGCGCAAAATAATGGCACTGTGGTTGGCGTCCGTTTTTATTTGCATCAATTTTTAAAAAATTGTTGATTGTGCAATTATAAAGTAGATATTTCCAGGCGACACATACGATTCATACACTACGAGTCGGTGAATTTATTTACAAATTATTTACAGAAAATGTTAATGGCACTGTGGATGGTGTCCATTTAAGTATTATTAGCTTAACAGGAATAGCATTTGCACTTTTAATGGTTATTTGAACAGTTGGATTGATGAACTACTATGTTAACTAAGGCGGCTTTTCGCAGAGGATGTGTTTAGGCCGTTTGTGTCTGTGACTGTCCTGAATTTCATAGTTCCCCAGGGCACTGATGAGAGGGTTTGAGTGGTTTGCCAGGTTCTTGTAGAAGGCTGCTGTTTGTTTCTGTATGAATGATTTGACTGTTTCAATTCCCAGTTCAGTGTGGATTTTCCTCATGGGCACGTAGATTGGAGTTTGTGCAATTTTGCGGAGGGCTTTATTTTGCGTTATTTGAAGCCTCCTGATGTGGATGTCTGCCGCTGCGTAGGTCATGATGGGGCGGAGACAGGCCTTGTATAGCATCTTGCCATTGTGGGGCGAGAGGCTGTTTTTGTGGTTAAGTATAGGATATACTTGTGCCATTTTTGCATGGGTAGCAGCTTGCTTTTGACAGATGTGCTTCTTCCAAGTCAGGCGTTGGTCCAAGTACACACCCAAGTACTTGACGCCACCTTGGAATGCTATGGGAGCATCGTAGAGACAGAGCTGTGTTAGTTGTTGCGGAATTTTTCTGCGCGCAAAGATCACTGCTTCCGATTTACCGACATTGACAGCCGTTCGCCAGTTTGAAAACCAGTTTTGCAGCAGATGTAGGGTGGATTGTACTTTTTCTATTGCGTGGTTACAGCTCGTGGAACTGGCGAACACCATGGTGTCATCGGCGTAGCAGGCGAGACTTGCTCTGCCTGTTGGTGGTAAATCGTGCAGATATATGTTAAATAGCAGTGGTCCCAGCAGGCTGCCCTGCGGTACACCCGCGAGGATTCGGTGTGGGGGTGAAACTACCCCTGGTATGCTGGCATGAAAGCTCCTTCCCTTGAGGTAGGAGGCAAGAACTTTGATGTAGCAGTCGGGTAGGTCAATTTTTTGTAGTTTGCAGATTAGGCCCTCATGCCAGACTCTATCGAAGGCCTTCTCTATGTCAAGGAATGCCACGGCCGTGTATTGTCGCCATTCGAACCCCTTCGTGACATGTTCTGTAATCCTGAGTAGCTGGTGGGTAGTGGAGTGCTTTGCCCGAAAGCCAAACTGGAAATCGGGAAGAACTTTATGGGTGTCGGTGTGGGTTTGTAGCCTTTCTTTGATTACTCCCTCAGCCACTTTTGACAGTGTGCTGAGGAGGCTGATTGGTCTGTAGCTTTTGGCATCTGTTGGGTTTTTGCCAGGCTTGGGTAACACAATGACCTTGGCTTCCTTCCATATCGTCGGCCAGGTTTCCGTTACTAGAATGCCATTTATGCAGTTCGTGAGTGCAGAGAGAGCCGGGGCTTGTAGGTGACGGAGGATAATGGTATGAATTCCGTCCGCCCCTGGTGCCTTGTTTGTCTTCATTTTGTTAATAATTTTCTTCACCTCCATGTCGTTTGTAAGCAGAGGGGGTGAGGTGGTGGGGGCACTGTAGATGTGTGCAGCTCGCTGCTCAATGGAGAGGACTTGCGCCTGAGGGATGCGAGCCTCGTTTGGTCGGAAGGCCTCGCTTAGGCTGTGAGCTATTGTGTTGCACTTGTCTTGTTGTGTGAAGGCTGTGGAGCCATCAGCACATTTGAGTGGGGGAATGGTGGTCTTTTTGGTGGTTAAAAGACGGGTGGTTTTCCACAGGGAATTATCTGTTGTAGATAATTCGGCTACTCTTGCATCCCATGTTGCGGCCCTGTGCAAGGAAATTTCCTGGTGAATTTCCGATTGTAATTCATTTAGGAGCTTTTTGGACTCGTTGCAGTGTCGATTTCGCTGCCAGTGCCGGCGGGCTCTGTTCTTGCGGGCTATTAGTTGGCTGATGTGTTGTGGTAGTTGGGCCGGGTCGGCTGGTTTCCTTTTACAGACAGGAATGGAGGCTTTCACCCCTGCAGTAATGGAGGCTACCAGGCGGGTGGCATGAGTCCCACTTGGCCTTTTTGTAATTAGGCACGAGTTTTTCTTTGCAGTTGAGAATGGAAGAGTTTTCAATTAGCACTAGAACTGGTAGGTGATCAGAGTTGAGCTCGTGCACGACTTCCAATTCATATATAAAATTTGTTTTTTATATATTGTAATATCCAGGATGTCAGGCTTTTGCCTAGGGGAGTCAGGGAATCTAGTTGGTTCATATGGAGCACATACCATATATGGCCTGGATTCTTGGTGTTTATACAGTACTCGGCCATTTCTGGTTACCCCTGTGCAGTTCCAAGCCGAGTGCTTAGCATTGAGGTCACCTAGTGCTAAGATGGTTGGTGCACAATTCATAAGCGCCGACAGGCTCTCATCATCTAATGTACGACCCGGAGGGGCGTACACAGAGATAAGTGTACATTTCTTGTTGTTGATGTGAACTTCTACCCCTACTGCCTCTATTTTTCCAAGGTCAGGAAGCTGGATTTGTTGGTGTAGTATATTGGCTTTGATGGCAAGTGCCACTCCACCCCCTCTGTTGTCACCTGCCCTGTCTTGACGGTGTATGACATATCCTGGAAGCCGAATTTCGTCTGCAGGTTTTAGTAGAGTTTCGGTAATTCCTAATACCTGGACATTATGCGTAGACAGGAACTCGGAGAGTTCGTGTAATTGCGATTTTATGCCTCTGGCATTCCAGGTGGCAGCTGTGTGAATTTTGCCAGTTGTGGGATTATTTACTGCCATGTTGGATTAGAGCAAATATTCCCTGCACGAACTGTGCAGCGAGTGTTACTCTGTGTACTGAGCTGACTGTGGAGTCGCTCCAGGCGGCCAGTAGATTACACAATTCCTGGCCTATGAGTAGGGAGAGCGTGCCGACTCTGGAACATAGGCGAGGGGGGAGCGGAGTAATCCGGGGATTATCCCATTTTTTATGGTTTTTTATGCATTTTTATGGTTTTTTATGTGCAAATCCAGTTTTTTATGCGCTAATCCAGTGGCTAATCCGGAGATCCGCAGATCCGCAAATCCGCAAATCCGCAGATCCGCAGATCCGCAAATCCGCAAATCCGCAAATCCGCAAATCCGCAAATTCGCAAATCCGCAAATCCGCAAATCCGCAAATCCGCAAATCCGCAAATCCGCAAATCCGCAAATCCGCAAATCGAAAATTCGCAAATCCGCCATTTTGTATTTCTAGAAATTTCCACCAACTTCGAATCGTGACGTCATGATTCTGTGTCGTCTACTGGAGGCCGCCATCTTGATTTCTTCTGGCCGCCATCTTGTTTCGTCTGCTGGAGGCCGCCATCTTGATTTTTCCTGGCCGCCATCTTGTTTCGTCTGCTGGAGGCCGCCATATTGTGTGACGTCATATAGTTCTGTTGGTCGTCACCAGGTAGCAGCAGGTATTATTTTTCCTTTAGCTAAAATATTTTCAGTGCCGAGGCTGGGATTCGATCCATGGGACGTGAAAACAATGATGATGTCGAGGTTAGAAAGCAGAGACGCTAACCACAGGACCACGAGACCAGTTGGGATATAGTGGAATAAATAATCTATATATGCTACGTACTGATGTCAAGTTTATGATAAAAGGGGGGAGGGTATTTTTGCCTTCCTTAATGCATACCTAAGGCGCCACATTTGAAATTAAAATCATTATACAGTCGCCATCTTTAATTCCAGCACAGACTACCAGATGGCGCCAAAATCAAAAATTAGTTGCCAGAGGCGCCGCCATCTGGATTCTCAAGTTGGCTACCAGAGTGTGCCACCGTCGCCATCTTTTAGTTCATATAATCGATACCAGATGACGCCACCGTCGCCATCTTTATTTCATATTTCAGCTGCCAGGGCACAGCACCATTCGATAGGTCGAATGCTAATCGATATATTTACTTTTATTTCATATTTCAGCTGCCAGGGCGCAATACCATTCGATAGGTCGAATGCTAATCGATATATTTAGTAACAAGTGTTGCTACCAGAGGGCGCGATATTTAAATTTAAAAAATATTACAACCTTTAAACAATTCTCCGCCATCTTGGATTCAACAGCCCCACCATCTTGGAAGCACATGATACACCCAAGGACTCGTTCCAATACATGCACAGAGTGCACCGAAAAGATTGTTCCCTTACATGCACAGAGTGCACCATATTGAATGATCATGATATCTGTTCCTTTATATGCATCAGAAGCAGGCATATGAAATTTTTTCTTATAGGCATACTTTAGTGTTAGCTTTCCTGTAGTGCATTTAATAATAGTGTAAGCTCATTATTATTATTTAGTGATAGTGAATTTATAACTATGATGTGTAGTCTCATTCTCTTCGTCTCGACGTGGCGGAAGATTCTCTGGAGTGTAAGCTGAAAATTAAAAAAAAAAAACTTGTGTTTGAATTTATAGTGGTATGCTGCTTTCCACATCACCTTAGAGACTATGTCTCAGGAGGTACAGCATTAGATGCGTTAACTCCTTTTTTAATACATGGTGAGTTTCCCCGAGAGGCCTATTTTCCATGTTTAACAAGGGCGCAAGCATTATGCTTCACCGTCACTCTCTCCGAAGCCGCTGTCCACTCCATCATCTGGCTCCACTTGCTCTTGAGCCTCCATTACAGCTTCAAGGCATGCTATAATACCGTTGTAAAGGTATGTTAAAAAACTCGTATTCCTCTGGAAATGCAGCGAACAAATTGATCGCGGAGACCTCTAGATGGTGTACTATCGCATCTATATTCATGCCGATGCAAGCATGAAGCGCATATTCAATGCAATCGCGAATTTCCTCAAAAGCAGCCATGTTCATTATGGAATTGTCAGAGACAGAATGAAGACTATAGTTGCCCGGGTCTTGACGGAAAGATGACATGCAACTAAGTTTAACCACATTAGCATTTAAAATCAGGATGGACTGAAATTTACTTTAAATTATTAAACAGACTAGCATTTAAAGAAAGCTATCAGATTCACTATCTGAACCGTGTAAATAAGATGAGTGCAATCTCTACATGTTAAACATACCGATGGTTTTATCTCCACATGCGCAGTACAGTAGTGCATGAGTTCTGTCTAACATTCTTAATGTTTTATGGGTGAAGGGGGAGGCAATGAATCGAAGTTGGTTGCCATCTACCCAGTTGGCCACTCCGAGCGGAGGAGGAGTTTGGAGCGCTGTTGTTTTCCTACAACTCGACTCGGAGCAGCAATGCTTATTGAGCGTACCAAGGTATGAGGATAGTACAAAAAAAATAAACTGGAAAATTATATAATAAAAAAAAAGTTAGAATCTCTTATTATGCTAAACGGTAATGTCCCCATGGAAGCGTGCTAATTCCATCATCGGAAATGCTCCGCTTGTCGTCACCTGATGACAACGCCACCTTAGTCACACGTTCAGTACAAACAATGTGATTTCGTGAACGAAAATGATATTGAGTCCCCCAAACCCGTGAATTTGTTTGCAAGCAATCCAGATATTGCTCAAAAAGTAGCGAGCTGAGCACACTGGCCTTCACACCCTTGGCTTTAAGCGTAAAAGCACCATCGTCCATCTTGTATGCATAAAGTTTGGGGCGAAGACCAACATACTCAGTAATGATGCGTCCAGCGGCTTCATCCTTCATGACACCAGTCATGCCGTGGTTGACTGATGGAAACCTTTGAGCATTATCTGGAGCATAATTCGAAGTGTCGAATCGAGAAGCCAAATCGGGGAGAATCGAAGAATACACATCGCGACACTCGATGTGGTACAGAAGAGAATCGGTATCTGAGTAAAGCAGGTGCAGAGATGGAAAGGGAAACTTAACCTGCATATAGTTATAGTGGAAATCATAGAGATGCAATTTGGATAAATCTAAGATGGCCACACCAGTGTAAAGGGGTTTGTTGAAGGTTACCGAACCTTTGGCTAACTCAATGAGGACCAGATTCTCATCGACGATCCGCCTTGCCTTAAATGACGGACGACCTATCAACTCTGCCGCACCATATATGGTATCGTACCGCGAAACCACACGTATGTCACGCTCCCTACGCGGCGACTGCAAAGATTTGCCAAAAACGGAATTATTCATTAATTTATAGAAGGATTTCTCAAAGGGTTCGCTGCCTGAGCACGGCAATTCAGATTATACCGTACGTACGACGCCATCCAGGATTTTTGTTCAAAGCGCAAAACACGATGAACATTGTCAAGAACGGCCCCGTACGTAAGGTAGTGCTGCAGTGTTTTTGCATGTAAAACATAGTTCTTTCGCGGTTCAAGTGTCAATAAGAGCTTTGACATATTGCCGTTCACCGGTACGCCATTCACGGGTGCAAGCGGCAGGTCTGATAGCCGGTCATGACATTCACGCGGAAAGGATAGATCCACCTCTATAAAACATGAGCAGTCACCATCGGTGTCCATGGTGCTAAAGTTCCAGTTTGCATATTCGAGTTCCTGCACCCACTGGAAGTTGCCCACCGGAAGCTTACCAAGCATCGTATGACCATAGAGAGAATTTACATCGAAATAACAGATGTAGGAAGACGGCAGGCTGGAGTCATAATCGCTCATGTAAACATTGTTAGCCTTCGCATAGCGCCGACTAACGTTGGTGATCCCACCCCGAACAGCATTCTCCAAGAAAAGATAGATATCTGGATCGGTGACTAATTCCAGACACACCTCAGACTTGCTCAACAAACCGTCCCACGCAAGTGATGGGGCCGTAATGTAGTGCGTCGGATCTAAGCCATAGGACTGGCAACAAACTGAACGGAAATTCTCGAACACGTCAGCCAACAAACATGTATCCACCTTCAAATACTGCAACGCGTAATCGTTCAAAGTCTTACAGCGGAAAACGTTCCACGCAGATCTAGCGTGAGCATAGTCCCCGTCACTCACATCAGTCCCACTAAGAGCATTATGAAATGCTTCCCTAGGGGGTAGTGAGGTCGTCTGCAGTTCTGCCATACTAGTGACGAAATCGTATGGGAACACCCCTTTCCAACGAGCTAAATCAAACTGTGCGTCTTCTGGAAACTGGACACGAGTGAGGCTCAGCTGAGCAGGCGAGAGATTACCTGCTAGAGTATCCAGAGATGAAGTTAGGAAGTTAAGGGAGTCAATGAATCTTAAACGCACTGTTCGAGTACCTCCTCTCGCATCATTACCGGTAATCGGTATGTACTTTGTTATGCTCTTGTAACTTTCAAGAGACGTGCCTATAACCCTGACCTTCCCGGGGTTCTCCAAAATGGAGGAACCGTCAGGTTGTGCAATATGACGTGAGACTAATGGTCTCATCAAAAAGTGGGCGTCATAATTCTGAAGGTTGTGGAAAATAGCCACCAGTTGGTTCTTCTGCAGTCTAAATGCAAGATTACACTTAGAATGCGCATAGCCACGAATCTCACCGGTCAGGTGGTCATGGTCCAACACTGACTTGTCACCTAGTGTCTTATTACATATATGGCAATGTGTCTGACTCGCCAACCGCGCAGCAACAGCAGGAGTCTGGGCTTTCATGGGAACGGTCTTAGCATAAATCGCGCACACCCACTTAGTCATATCAATCAAGGTAGAGACCATGTCGGCAACACAATTCTCCCCTTCAAAGTGCGCATATCTGGTAAGCGAAGCATCATACGAACAAACTAATAAAATGCTACATGCATAAGGCACGTGCTCGTTCACCGTCGTGGTGCTGGAGGCATCGGCCTCCGGTAAACAGGTGGACATCGGTTTCAAGTAGGTCTCTGTATCGCAATAAGCGACAAAGCCCATACGTTCCTTCTTGGATACATTTGTGAACTCGAGCCATTTGGTCTCCTCAGTCGGGAATACTGACCGAACGGCCGTGTGTTGGCTGCACAAATCAGTGTGGGAGTTCAACTTGTCCGCAGTATGGAAATACTGAAGACAGCGGTCGCAAACCCACTTTGTATGTTGATCACGCGAGAGTTGAGAAGAAAGCAAGCGGGACAAATTCTTAATAGTCACGAAATGGAGATGAACGGGAGCACCAGACGCACGAATAGCCAAAATATTCACATGGCGATCACATCGCATAGAGGTAATGCAAATCGGCTGGATACTTGCATCAGTGGGTTTGTTATAATCCTCGTCAATAATCGTTCCCTGATCACTCACGCAAGAATAAATGTTCACGGAAATATTATTGAGACTCTCAAAGATCTTAACCTGATGCAGTGTCATGGGGAACGTCATACCGGTCGTATCAAAAACCTCGAAAGGATTAGGATACGATCCAGTACGAGTAACCATCCCAGCCGCCGGCGTCACACCTGCCATAACGGCATACAGAAAGCACATCTCAAGGTCAGTCTCGATGTTTACACAAGCTTTGCGGTTAGACAAAAATGCAGGCAACTTTGTATGCGCGGCCCCCACCGTGAATGGTCGGTATGCAGAGACATGTATGTCGAGATGTTTTACATGACTCAACATCCATCCAGACCCGCGCAAAGCAAACTCACTTACATGCTCCATAAGCACAGAAACTAATGTGAAACTGAAAATTTCTGCTAGGTCCTCACTTAACAAAACAGGGATACTTTTGGAGGCGAAGTGGAAGCTATCACTGATGGGCCCCTGCACAGGATCCTCCTTAATAAATACCGCGGCCAATGTAAGATAAATTTTGAATGGGCGGAGAACGCCACCCACTACGTCCAGAAAGGGTTCCCTGCACCTGGAGAGAAATCTATTAATGTTGGGGTCGGGCTGGGGAATATCATTCGCGATTCTGGAATCAACAAGTCGACCCTGGAATGCGGAATCTAAAGTGACGGGCTTCAGGCTAGGCAAAGAGGGAGGTGGCGTGTCTTCGATCTCTAGGTTGGATGAATCATCAGCCGACGATAAAATCACTGACTCAAATGATGATGAAGATGAAATCAATGAATCAATAGATGATTCATCGAGCTCAGACATCGAAGGCTCGCTTTCCTCAAATCTAGCACGCTTATTAGAGTATGGAGAAGACATTATTATAAAAGGAATTTAAAAAAAATAAAGAAGGATACGCTCAACAAGTTAGAACCTGAAAAATAAATAAAAGATGCTTGCTCTAATATACTGAAACCAACAGCTGTATCATCACTTATTATTTTCCATAATATGTGTAAAAATTTGTATTGAAAAAATAAGTGAAAATATGAAATAATTGCATGTCATGAGAAAACTTCTTGTAATATTTATTTGTGAAGTATTTCAAGTTGTAAATAATGTAGAAATATAAAATGTTTAAGACATGTAAACAATGTGCAAGAAATTAATTATATGTCGGTATATTCTGAGAATGTAGAGTATTATTATTTACATGGAACATACTGTATTGAAAACAAATGTATATCAACTTCATATCACGCTTAATATTGTTTAAAGTTTGACAAAATTATTTAACTGTTTGCAAGCAAAGAACGAGCTCTGAATGGTTGTTTTTTTTATAAATCGCGCATAGCGTTCAGTAACAGAATGAAAGATGTATTAAAGAAATATTAAATACACGCATCCCGTTGTAAAAATAATTATGAAAACAAGTTGATTCTCAATCATTAATAAATAAGCGAAAACAGGAATAATATTCAAAGTGATATAATCGCAACAAAAAAAAATAGAGTTTAGTAATTTTTCCGTGATAATACACAATTTAAGTAATATAAATACATGGATTTAGTTATTGCTTAATTCGACCGTTTTAACGTGTTTATTTATTTAAAATAGTGGACATATTGTTAAATAAGAACTGTAAACACAGTGCGCGAACGTGTTTTAACGAAACGAATGTACTCCATTTCGTGTTGTCAGTCAGAACTGACAGGACACATACCTTATCTGGAGAAGAACGTCTCTCTGCGGAGGAGGTATCGAGGGCTGGCGAGCTGGCTGCGATCAAATGACGTTTCCGACCTCTGTGGCAGGTGTATATATATATATAAATCTGCGTCGGGCGATGACCTGAATTCTCGCGGAATCGCCTACTCTGTGTGTCGGCTTTAGATGACAGGTATAAACTGAAAATTATTAATTTAAGAAAGTTGAGTAGATTATATTTGGTAAAATCATTTAATAATATGGTGATCATGGAAAACTAGTTAAACTATATGTTTTTGTTTTAGAAAGTAGATTTTCTACCATTCACTTTATTCAGAATTAAAATTTAATTAATTTTTTTATTATAGCTTACTGAAAACATATTTCTGCAATCGTTGTAATGCATTACAACGATTGCAGAAACTGTCAACCAAGTCTGTGACAGCATATAGACACCTCTTAGGTGCGACGAGAGTTGTCTGGAAAAACAAATTCCTTTCTCTGAAAATAGAGAGCTTCATCCACGGGCTCGCGCACGTCAACCCGCTGGTCGGCCCAGGAAGGCAGGACGTTTCAATGCTAGCTTTTATTTTATATCAGAGGAATACTTAAATCATAACAATAAATCAGAGGTTACACATTAGTTTTATTGTAGTCAACATACATTTCGTGAACGTGCGGGCGCAGAGACTGATGGATAATTTGAATACATTTTTTTTTAAATTATACTAAACCAGAAAATTATATAATTGAAAAGAGCATTAATAAAAAATACAGTAACCTACACGTTCTTTACTTAAGTTACAAACAGTTTCGGTAATAAAATATGCATTATGCTTTTAACAATTTATTTTAAAACTTTATGCAAAACTGAAATATAACAAGAAAATCACACATAATGTTTGCATACAAACCTGAACATTTACATACAAAGAATATTAAAGTGACGATAAAAAAGATTTGAATGCTAACTTGAACATTTCCTTACACACAAAGAATATTATATTTACGTATTCAGCTGAAACATTTACATACACAAAGTGACAAAAATTAAATTATACTTTGCTTAATAATTCTAGAAGTAATGAGCGCACTGCTACCCGGGCCATCTCGTCAGTTCTTTGTACGGAAGCACTAGACTCTGTTTGAACTCCGTCATCTTGACTCACCGGTCCTAAATGACTGAGATCTCTGGTTCGACTCTTGCGAGAGGCAGCAGGCTTTCGCTGTCGTCTGGTGGACTTCGGTGTCGCCTCGGTGATTGGCTCAGCTACAGGTATGATGGATGTTGGCGAATCAGGGCTGATTTGAATGCATTCAGGGATAACCTGAACCGATTGGGTAGCTGTCTGGTTGAATGCGTGTGCGTAGACGTCTTCACTCGTGGCAGGCAGCACTGTATCGTGTCGAAGCATGTTAACAATACATTGTCCATAACCCGAGCAGTTAATTAATTGAAATGGTATGTCTTGAGGTCCTGGGTCGAGTATTTGTTTCGAGTGAAACATGCCGTCACAGCTTTCCGATATGTGTTTTAAATTGTCTTGACTCCACTCGCTGTAATCAACACTGCCTAGACCAGGATTTACACTCACGTATTTCTTGCTTGAATGAAAGTTAGACATCTTGCTTGGCACAGATCCTCACACCGACACAGTTTCAGCTCGACTGTCGACCCAGGAAGCGGCGATCCTATTTAAAAATATATTGCCCATCCGAATGAATAAATTGATTACGAAGTTCCATAGAGTAGAGCATCTCGTAGAACAGTCCATTATCTATATCCCCATAGTTGCTTGCTTAGATGCGTCGACACCGAGAATTTGTTTTCTCGTAATAAACGACCTCTCGACAAGGAACACAAATGAGTACTGCAAGGCGTGTCGTGAGGTGGGTTCCACATGCATGTATCGGGATTATGCCGATAGTGTTTAATTCCGGTACACCATTCGGAGAAAGTACTTTCATAGTCTCTGTCACGGGATGTCTTGATCTCATCAATAGTACAGGGAAACTTTGCCATTGGATGACTAAGATTTATTACACAGTCTTTATGCTGACAGTCGAAAACAGTCAAGAGAGTCACGGACTTGTATGGTCTATCAGCGTTTCACTTCAGTCGGAAATGAGTATTTTCGCGACAAAGTTCGAAATAAACGTATCGAAGACTACTCAATCCAATATCAAATTCATAGAACTCTACATGAAATTCAACACAGTTCAGACTTGCACGTTTGTAAAGATATCTATTTTCGGTATTGTCAAACAAAGTCGAAGGCTTCATTTCTTTAGATCGTGGATCAGGAGGATAATTAAAATATCTTGTCGCTTCATCCCATGTTAAGATGCTCGGTGCCCACAATTTATCTATTACGGCATCTTCTTGGCTTTGAGTTATATCATGGAATCGCGGTGATAACATGACTGACATAGGTATTGTCTTAGCTCTCAAACTTAAGCGAATGGGGTGAATCGATAAAGTTTACACTGAAGGAAACTACATGTCTCGTAGCAAACACTGTTTTCATAAGTTGTGTAGTGAACATAACCGTCACACTGCTCCTCCCAATGCACAACTGTCTCTGGGTTCGTGCTGCGTCTCAAATCACACCTTACTGCAGAATAATCTGGTTCTGAGGTTATAGTTTCAGTAGCGGCTGCTGCCTTAAGTTCTTCTAAGGTAGTAGGAAATTTACTGTCGGGTCTCAAGTAGTGCACAACACAATCTACCTGATTGCAGGGCGTCTCAATAAAGTCCGGAGCCTCCAGATCGCAATCGGTGCTCCAGTGATGATTGAAGTTGCAGACTATGAGGTGGAACTCTCCATCTCCGGTAAGGTATGCCACACAACGAAAGCCGGGTGACACATCTGCGTAGCGTGCCGATGGATCGAACGTCATTTTTCTTGAATATATAGTGAGTCTACGCCCGCACGACCGCGAACTGTACGCTGACTGTCGTGCCCCGGGACGATGACCTCAATTTATAGCGCCTCCAGTCCAGACATGTTTACCGTTGCTTCGCTTGTTGTTGATTCCATTTCGAGCGCGTCATCCAACATTCCAGGATCGCTGTGTTCTAGCATCCAAGCCCTAAGCAATGCGACGTTACGGCGAGACGATACAGGTCTTATGCTGTCACGATTTTGAGCATACATTATGTCTAATTTTTTGAAAGCCGGGCAGCCATATTCCTCTTGTGCATCCACTATGTGCATGTGTTTGAGACAGTGTTTACCCAACCATCTTTTCTGTTCGCTTCCAGCAACTATTACAGTTCCACTCAAGTGAGTTGTCAAGATGGTGGAAAGACTGTTGTAGGGAAACAATCCGTGTTCCCATTTTAAACTATGGAAATTTTTAGTGAGCCACGCATTACTTCTCCGGTATTTACGACTAATGTCTCTCCACTCAAACGGCGGTTTGAATGTTCGCGTAATTATGTTCCCCTCAGAGTCAGCAATGCTAAGTTCCTTGGTAATAAAGCCATACTGAGAGAAAAATCCTTGCAGATTAACATACTTCATGGTGGCTGAGACACGACTGAGCCTCTACTATGCTTAACTCAGTATTTTAACAGCTTTGTCTCGTGGATTATAGGAGACAAGTCTGTCGTGCAATATTATTGCAAATGCTTGTGTTAAGATCGGTAGGTTGGCTGAGCTTGTGATCTCCAACTTGCAATCTATGATATTCGAAGGTATTTTCTCAGCTTGACGGCTTACATCAAACATGAATAACGTAGCCAGTTCCTTAAACTGATGAGGGTCAAGCAAAGGTGCATTCTGCTTTCCATAGTAAGACTCTTGAAAATTTGAATACATATCATATGCGATTAAGTAAAATCCATTGTCGAAGTTTATGTCCAAGTCCGTGTACGGATAACTTTCTGAATTCAAGAATAGTTTTATATTCTTTATGTTGCAGTGGTCAAACCTCGATTTATCGGCAGCCATTACATTATGTTTAGCCGATTGAAAGCCGACTATTATGTATTGTGGTTTTTCCATCGAGAAGCTTGTATTTACTGACCAGCTGACATTTTGTGCTTGTGGAATGCTGGGATATGTTTCAACAGACCAAGATCTAAATGCTATATCTATATTTCTGCCTTTCTCCACAAGCTTAAGCAGTCGCGTGCGTTCCGCTGGAGACACTTGGATGTGTGGTACGGCCCAATCGATAGAGTTTATGGTTAAATTAACTGCTTGAGGCTGCGCACTCGCATCTACGATCGAGTTAATGTACGTATTTTCTAAAACTATAATTAACTCTTGTTTGGAGTTTAGAAGTATACGGTGATAATCCTCAGCAAAGCCGAGGAGATGGCTTAGCGGAACACAGATTTCGAAAACACCATCGGCTGTTAGAGGCAAGCTATAGTTTTCCTCGAGACACCATCCCTCCATTTTGCTGATGGCGTATTCATCACGAGTTCGTGAAAGATAATTCTTCACTGTAGATACCACTCCTAGTGATCTGGTCTGGTCTATAAGAACGCCGTTCAGTTCAAATCCTATCCGATTGATCATATGTAATACACCATTGTTTATAATCTTTGCATGGTCCGGTTTCCGTCTGTCTGCCTTTACGAGTTTTCCACGTATACGCAAAAAGGATTTTGAGATGTTTGTGTATGCATCATGATTTTGAATCACTATACGGATTTCAGAGTTGGGGGCACAGGGTCCATTTAAGTATGGTTTGTAAATATGCAGTTCAGTTTTTGAAATAGAATCCTCAAATTGTGGTGCTTTCTCGACTTCAAGAACGGTGTTCTCCATGAGGATAAACTCTAAATCCAAGTTTTTTAAGGAATCTCACGTTAACAGATGTTAGCCGCTTGATGTCTCGTCGTCTACTGGATAAGGACACACCTGAACCGCTCCATTTATGCTTAGAAAAATATTTCACTCCCATTGTTTTTTCAAATGCAGTCTTAGAGTTATTTCTTCCTTTCTTAGGTTAACTAAGCGTCCTTCCTGATCGACTATTTGAATGTCGAGCTCCGATATCGATTGAACGGTAACTGGGACATAAATGAGCGTGGTAGGTCGTTCATTTATCTTATATCCCGGAGGTACTATGGGGGAAAATTCATGAATAGTATTGTTTAATTTACCATTCAAGTATGTGTGTCCCACAGCATTGCTTGTAATTCGTATAACATTCACGGGGAATATATTTACAGGATTTGTCGATTCATGCAGCTCACCTGCTTTGTATACTTGAGAAGAAAATCCAAGCATTTCACCTAATGTATTTTTTCCACTAAAATCCACATGTATATTGTTGCTGAACATTATGCACTGTAAGGTGTTGGGGTTGCCTCGTAATAGAAATGTTGAATCTGCAGGTAGGTTCTGTTTTATGTAAGCTTCCATGTCACTTATTTCATATGCACCTGTTGGTAATTTCATTTCATGATGTTCATTGTTTGCGATGTATCGAAAAACTTGATTATTTTCATCAATGTTCGGTATCGAGTTATATGTTGTCAGATCGATCAATGCCATTGTCCACTCTCCATCCAATTGTAAGGGAGGGAAGTAGTAGGTTCTCATAATCGAGCTCTTCCCAGTTAAAATTAATGTTATTGACATTTTGTCTAGTTTACACTGCGTCTCGCGTTGTGTGTGGTCTCTCTATAAACACTCTGTCTCATATGTGGCTTATGCTAACACTAATGCTTCTTATATATTGATACTAAAAATCTTAAGCATAAGTGACCGCAATTCCATGAATGCAACTTTTGTTGCCTGTCATAATTATAGGTTATGTTGCACTTGTTTAAATATCGTATCAGTTCCACTGGTGGAGGCAAGTCTCCGAAGCTATCGTAATATTCAACGTTAGGACCGGTCTTGACATAGCAGTCCAATGCGTTCCCGGTCCTTTGGATGAGTCTAGATTCAAAATAGCACTTTCATTACGCAATGGTTTCTTAGGTAGCGAATCGCGCATGTATATTTGTCTAAAGTATGGTATTTTCAATTCTTTTATCGCCTTCATTAACTCGAGGTTTGTAAGAGCTCGCTTTGGTAAGTTTTTGATTATCGCTTCCTGCTCCCGCGATTTTTCTTTCTTCTTCTTCCTCTTCGCTTTCCCCCACCACCCGACTGTGGATAGGGGCGTAGATAAAGTCCTGAACCGTTTTTTGCTGCACGTGCTATCGCTTGCATACGTGCCTGACTCCGGACATCGGAAACAGTTTTAGCAACACCCGCAGCTCCACCAATTAAGCTGCCTAATGCAGCGAGTGCTGGAAATATAAATGGTAATAGACCACCCTTCTTCCCCAGGGCTTTCCTGACAGATTTACGGTTTCTCTTCTTTGATGATGAAAATCTTAAACCTGCACCAAGCTTACGTTTCACTCTCATAATCTTGTTAACGGTCCACGCGGATACTCTCTGTCCAAATTTAGTTTCGGGAGACTTTCTAATCTTCTCGGCCGTGTCAGCTAATATTTTATCCGCTTTATGTCTTTCAGCCAAGTTATTACTATTCGCATACGCAATATCGTGAAGACGACACGCCTCGTCTAGTGCATTCACACCACGATCACCTCTTGCTAGTCTCTCGGCTAGTCTCGTGCCAGGTCCACAGAAATTGTAGCCCGGAAGATGTGCCTCGAATGGTAGCTTATTTATAACAGAATTAACTAAGCCTGAAACTCTCTTCCGTCTTATACAAGACATATCAAGACACTGAGTGGTTTCACTATAAGGATGACTGTTTTATAGTGTTTAGGTTTAGTATTAAGAATGGAGGTTGTTCAACAACAGATCGCTTTACCAATTTCACTAATTGATGATGATGTGTTTAGTAAAACTGAAGAACGTCATGGATCTCTGTTACCAAATACCATATGGTGTATAGTGTCAGGTCCTTCGAATTCTGGCAAAACTTGTCTTATTCTTTCACTTCTAGAACACCCCAATGGGATACGTTTTGAGAATGTGTATTTATATAGCAAGTCCCTAGAACAACCAAAATATCAACGTTTAGCCCATGTGCTGGAAAATGTCGGGGGAGTGAAATTTTTTAAATTTCGAGAAAATGCTGATGTTTTAGACCCCAGTCAAGCCCTCCCCAACTCTGTGCTAATCTTCGATGATGTTGCTTGTGATAAAAAAAGCATTGTTCAAAAGTATTATTCTATGGGGCGACACCACAAGATCGACTGTTTCTACTTGGTACAAACTTATACCCAAACCCGAAAGCAATTAGTGCGAGATAATTGTAATCTAATAATTTTGTTTAAAATGGACGATCTTAATCTAAAACATGTGTTTTCCGACCATGTCGGTACAGATATGAGCTTTGAGAGATTTAAAACTCTTTGCGGTCACTGTTGGAACAGTCCTAATGAGCATGGTTTCATTGTGATAGCTAAAGATTTTCCTCTACATAAAGGGCGTTACAGATGTGGTTTTGATCAGTTTATTGTGATAGGTTCATGAATCATGATGTCAAAGTTCGGTGGTGGTGGTCTTAAACGATCGCACGACTCATGCATGACGTTTACTCGTGAAGGGGACTGCGACTTAAGCTGGAAACATTTGAAGAGAGTTGGTGATCCTAAACAAGATGGTGATGCTGCTAATAAGAAGTATGTTGACGCAGTAAGCGGGGCTTTTACACATGCTTTGCATTCGATGACTGATGGTATGACACGACAAGTTACAGATATCAACAGATCACTTACTGTAACAAGAGATGTGCAAGTGGGGATTATGGAGTTCTTGCGCAATATGGAGGCTAAAGAACAGCATTTAATTGCTCAATTAAATGAAAGTCTTTCAGGTGTGTCGACAAAGTTTGGTGATATGTGCACCTCGTTGGAGAGCAGGTTAGATTTATTCGCACAAACATTTATAGAGGAAATAAATTATGCACTAAATGCTAACATGGTTGAGATGGTATTGAAAATTAATGCTGGAATTGTACAACATCTTTCACAAATGAATCGCACTGTTGGTGTTTTGACGATTACTCCTGATGAATATTCTCGCGGTGTGTTGTCTAAGAAACCTTCACCTCCAAAACCAGCACCTGCAAAAACAGCATCTTCAAAACCAGCACCTCCAAAACCAACACCTCCAAAACCAGCACCTCCAAAACCAGCACCTCCAAAACCAGCACCTCCAAAACCAGCACCTCCAAAACCAGCACCTCCAAAACCATCAAGCTCTAGACATGCCTAGATCACTCACGTATTGATGCTAGTTGTATATAAAAGGGTGATATGCTATCGCTAACTCTGCAGTCATGGCTCTTGAGGCTAGTAAGTTGGAGCGCGTCATAGAAAATGTTCGTGCAAAGTATCTACTTGCCAAACGAGCTCGTTTGGAGAGGGATGCAATTAATGAAGAAATATTCAATTCTGTTAATTCACGTTTGGATAAACTTGGACCTACTACATCGCTCGCACAGTCTATCGATACTGTGAAGCAGGATTCTGCGGAAGAAGCTACTGTGAAACAATGTTTAGAATCAAGCGACAGTGATGACTCGAACGCTATTCCTTTAAAACATCACGGTGTTCCATATGATGATTCTTTAGGTGGAGTGCAGTCTTATTTGCAGAGCTACAGCCTTCGCTCTGGTGATGGAACCTATGGTGTATCTAAACGACATAACCGCTGGTTTTTAGGGGACACGGAAGTATTATTTCACGATAACAATATGATTCGCGTTAAAGATGAACTAATACAACCTGCTCCTGGTTTATTTGAACTTTTATTTCGCAGAGAGCCGCATACGTACTCGGAATCGGCCCTTAAACAATATGGTAATCTACTAGAGCTTACAAATGCTTATTTTAAAAAGAATGATCCTGCAACAAATCTCTATAAAAGCACGTCACATGCGAAATTTGATATCATTAAGCAACTGTTTCCACATATTGGTTCGCAGCAACGAGGAAGTGGATTGTTACATAAAACATTGGATTTAGGTCGTAAACGAGAGTTCATTTATTGGAATGATCCGAATGAGATAGTAGATCGACTCAGGTTGTTAATGGCCTCGCAGGCTTCTGGCCACACCGGACACAATAACGAAATCCTTACGATACTTGAAGAGTTACAAGAATCAGGATACATTGCAAAATGAGCGACGCACAGCGTGGGATTGCATACGAGCTTCACCGAGGCAAACGTATTATATTTCCTCGCAGAAAGGTTTTAACATATGGACTCCATGATTTACTACAGATTGATTTGGTAGAAATGATACCATACAGTAAAGTGAACAGTTGTTACAAGTACATCCTGACTGCCATAGATGTGTACAGCAAACGTGCTTATGCAGTTCCAGTTAAACAAAAGACAGGCGTGATGGTTACTGCTGCCATGAGAAGTATTTTGAAAGAAGCAGGAAGTTTTAAAAGTATTCAAAGTGATGCGGGAACAGAATTTTATAACTCAACTTTCAGAGCTCTTATGAAAAGAAAAAATATTAATCATTATTCCACTCACAGTGAGATTAAAGCAAGTGTGGTAGAGCGGTTTAATAGATCTCTAAAATCGCTGCTTTTTCGCGAGTTTTCAGCTCAAGGAAATTATAAGTGGCTTAAAATTTTACCACAAGTTCTACGTGTCTACAATAACAGATTCCACTGCACCATTGGCATGGCTCCGAATCAAGTGAAGGATGACTCTTTGCTACAAAGTGTTTACAAATATGTAAAGACAATTGACCCTAGAAAACCTAAGGCTCGTGTGGGGGATCATGTACGCGTGTCACGAAACAAGAAAGTTTTTGAAAAGGGGTTTACACCGAATTGGTCTCACGAAGTGTTTAAAGTAACAGCTATGAGGTCCAGCTTTCCGCGTGTGTATAACTTGAGTGATATGGATGGAAATGAAATACAAGGTGTTTTTTATGCTTCAGAAATTCAAATTACAAAATACCCCGATACATACTTGGTAAATAAAATTCATCGAAAGCGTGGTGAAAGATTCCAGGTGTCTTGGAAGGGGTTTCCCGATACCGTGAGGACATGGGTAAAGAGAAACGATATGGGAGTTTAAGATTACATATACACATTTTATTTTACCTTATTGCTTGTTCTCAATCGAAGCATATTCTATGGAATCGTTTGTGTGGGCTGTTGTTGAGATTCTATTCCTGAAATGTATTTATAATGTGTGGACTACTTCCTGAACACGACCCAGCACTCTGCAGCTTGGGATCAACAAGCTGTGACGTCAGTCCGCGCTGGGCGCCACATTGGAATGTGTAGCGCGACATCGGGGTTGTTGTCATCTTTCCGTCAAGACCCGGGCAACTATAGTCTTCATTCTGTCTCTGACAATTCCATAATGAACATGGCTGCTTTTGAGGAAATTCGCGATTGCATTGAATATGCGCTTCATGCTTGCATCGGCATGAATATAGATGCGATAGTACACCATCTAGAGGTCTCCGCGATCAATTTGTTCGCTGCATTTCCAGAGGAATACGAGTTTCTAACATACCTTTACAACGGTATTATAGCATACCTTGAAGCTGTAATGGAGGCTCAAGAGCAAGTGGAGCCAGATGATGGAGTGGACAGCGGCTTCGGAGAGAGTGACAGTGAAGCATAATGCTTGCGCCCTTGTTAAACATGGAAAATAGGCCTCTCGGGGAAACTCACAATGAATAAAAAAAGGAGTTAACGCATCTAATGCTGTACCTCCTGAGACATAGTCTCTAAGGTGATGTGGAAAGCAGCATACCACTATAAATTCAAACACAAATTTTTTTTTTTTCAGCTTACACTCCAGAGAATCTTCCGCCACGTCGAGACGAAGAGAATGAGACTACACATCATAGTTATAAATTCACTATCACTAAATAATAATAATGAGCTTACACTATTATTAAATGCACTACAGGAAAGCTAACACTAAAGTATGCCTATAAGAAAAAATTTCTTATGCCTGCTTCTGATGCATATAAAGGAACACATATCATGATCATTCAATATGGTGCACTCTGTGCATGTAAGGGAACAATCTTTTCGGTGCACTCTGTGCATGTATTGGAACGAGTCCTTGGGTGTATCATGTGCTTCCAAGATGGTGGGGCTATTGAATCCAAGATGGCGGAGAATTGTTTAAAGGTTGTAATATTTTTTAAATTTAAATATCGCGCCCTCTGGTAGCAACACTTGTTACTAAATATATCGATTAGCATTCGACCTATCGAATGGTGCTGCGCCCTGGCAGCTGAAATATGAAATAAAAGTAAATATATCGATTAGCATTCGACCTATCGAATGGTGCTGCGCCCTGGCAGCTGAAATATGAAATAAAGATGGCGACGGTGGTGTCATCTGGTATCGATTATATGAACTAAAAGATGGCGACAGTGGCACACTCTGGTAGCCAACTTGAGAATCAAGATGGCGGCGCCTCTGGCAACTAATTTTTGATTTTGGCGCCATCTGGTAGTCTGTGCTGGAATTAAAGATGGCGACTGTATAATGATTTTAATTTCAAATGTGGCGCCTTAGGTATGCATTAAGGAAGGCAAAAATACCCTCCCCCCTTTTATCATAAACTTGACATCAGTACGTAGCATATATAGATTATTTATTCCACTATATCCCAACTGGTCTCGTGGTCCTGTGGTTAGCGTCTCTGCTTTCTAACCTCGACATCATCATTGTATTCACGTCCCATGGATCGAATCCCAGCCTCGGCACTGAAAATATTTTAGTTAAAGGAAAAATAATACCTGCTGCTACCTGGTGGCGACCAACAGAACTATATGACGTCACACAAGATGGCGGCCTCCAGCAGACGAAACAAGATGGCGGCCAGGAAAAATCAAGATGGTGGCCTCCAGCAGACGAAACAAGATGGCGGCCAGAAGAAATCATGATGGCGGCCTCCAGCAGACGACACAGAATCATGACGTCACGATTCGAAGTTGGTGGAAATTTCTAGAAATACAAAATGGCGGATTTGCGAATTTGCGATTTGCGGATTTGCGGATTAGCGGAATTGCGGATCTGCGGATTTGCGGATTTCCGGATTAGCCACTGGAATAGCGCATTAAAAACTGGATTTTCACATAAAAAACCATAAAAAATGCATAAAAAACCATAAAAAATGTGTAAAAAACCATAAAAATGGGATAATCCCCGGATTACCCCGCTCCCCCCTCGACTATGTTCCAGAGATGGCACGCTCTCCCTACTCCTATGTCTGCAAAGACTGGGTTTTGGGCGGGTGATTTGTTGAGGCTCGCCTCCAGTTGTGTGACATCCTGGAGGTTTTGCTGTTCCGTTTCCGGTGTAGTCAGCACTGGTGGGCAGGGCAGATATAGTGGAGTAGCATTCTTTACTGCGGGGGGCTGATGATTGTCTGACTGCGCTATTTCAGGTGTTTGCATCAGAGCCTCTGTGGCTGCAGGAGCTGGCATCGGTGTATCGATAGTCATGTGTTGTTGTGTTTGTTGTTGTTCCTCTTGCAGGTTTTGTGAATATTCATCCATCCTGTCTTGGGTTGGGGTTGTGGTAGATTTTTGTGCTTCAGGATTATTTGCACTATCCCTTTTTTGCTGTATGGGTGTGCGTTTTTGCTTACTGTTTTTCCACTCTCGCTGGGACTGTCGCGGGAATCTGCGCGACTTGGGCGAGGAGGAAATGGGAGGGTAGTAATTTTCGTATTCTTCATAACATTGGTCCGAAAGCTGCTGGTATCTGTTCCCAGTGTACACAGTGGGTGGAGGGGCAGATTGCCACTGTTGCTGCCGTCTGTAATCCCCTGACCTGGCATGTGAGACTGTTGTCCAGTCATGTTGGTTTTCCTGCTGTTGTGGCGGGGGTGGAGGGGGGTTTGCAGGTTGCTGGGACTGGGGTTGGCCCCAGGCAGGCTGTCGGGGGTGCGGGGCGGGTCGCCAGCGGTCGCCATTTTGTCCTCGTCCCTGTTGTTGCGATCGGTTTTGAGCCTGTGGTTTTCTTTTTGCCTGCTCTCTCAAAAAGATGGGGCATTTACTGTATTTGGCATTGTGTGCCTGTTTACAGTTTACACACTTTGTGGGTCTTTGACATTGTTTTTCTTTGTGATTCCCAGAGCAATTTGGGCAGACTGGGAGACATCTGCATTGGGCAGTTACATGTCCGAATTGATAGCAGCGCGAACATTGCATCGGCGCATTCGGGTGTTTAAATGGCTCGAATTTAATGCAGAGCCCTAAGACTGTTGTGATTTCACTAATTGTTTGTTCACTCCCTTGTGGCAGGTCCATCAGGAACATGTTAAGGGGTTCCCTCGTACGTTGGCTGTACATTTGGTGTACAACCAACACAGGGACATTTTGTTCTTGCAGCTCGGCAGTGATGCGTTGCGTGCATGTGCCCGCTGGAATGTACTTCATAACTAATTTCAATGGTTTTTCTGCTGATGTCCGGGAAACGAAGTGTTCTAGTTTCCTGTGTTCAATGATGTGGAGCCCTTTGAGGTAGTCTGTCATGGAGTTGAAGACGTATAGGGTGCCTCTCTCTGAGTTTTTGGCTGTGAATGTTATGTTTTGATTCTTCATTTCGTCGTACAGCACATGGTACGGGTTGTTAGTAGTGTGGAACACTGTGATTGGCGCAGATCGGAATGGCTTCGTCTGGGGGGGGGGGGGGGGGGGTCCGCATTCATGTCTGCCGCCATGTTTGTTGTTGGCGGGGGTGAGGGTGCCGGCAGTCCCTGGGAGAGGGGCTTCACAGCAGTTGATGTGGTGGGGGCAGTCACATTGCCCTGTGGTGAGTCGTGGTGTTCTCGACTGTGCTGCTTGGCCGGGTAGCTGAGCTGCGAGTCTGGTTTTCGTTTTTTCGGGATGGCACCAGTGTTCACAGTGTTCAAAGTGTCCATAGGAGTGTTACTGTCTTTGTCCCCATGAAAAGAAAGGTAGGGGTTCAACTCCACCGAAAGTTCGTGGCTAGATGCCATGGCGGAGAGGGGAGGGGTGCCTGATGGGCTTATTTAGAGCTCCTAACAAAAGAAGGGAGAGAATACACCCACAGTCCGACCCGCCCTGGGGCTAAGTTAGCCAGGGCTTCGCGGCTAGGCACGAGGCTGTAACGCCTCCGGTGTTATTCTCTCTTATTTACACCTACGAAGCTTTGTTTCGCGGTAGTTCATCACTGTTCGCAAAATGGCGGCCGGGGCGAAAAGTGACAATGTTCGTGGAGCTACATGTTCACTCCACGAAAGTCTCAATCCGAATCCCCATGTCCTCGCCTGTGGTGTTGTAAATTTTTTTTTTTTTTTTTTTTTTTTAGGACAACAGCCCCTCCACGCTGAAGTCAGTCCCACCAACCGAAATGAATCGTGGGTCCTTCTACACAAAGTGGGAGTGATTTTACGGGAGGTTCTTTATACGTTCCAGGCCGAGGCCTATACGCGTTTCGTAGTAATGTAAAATAAGGCTTGAGCCCTCCCTCACTTGCGTGTGAGAGGGCGCTTCTGCCCGCGTGCGTCTATGCGCTGGCAATACTGCAGGGGCCCTGCAAATTAGCGCCCCGGCAGCTGTGGGGAATAACAAGTGGGATGGCTACAGTAAACCAGCGTCGCGCTGGAGGAAACCTGTAGCCCAAGTTAATCGTAGATCGCGCCCGACAGACCGGAGAAGGCGGGAGCAAGGATTTAGAGGAAAAAGGTTAGTGCACCTGCGATGTGGGATTAATCGCAAGTGCAGTTTGTTGGGCCATTTAGGCTTGTGGGCGGCAGGTGCGCCGAGCGTCGTGGTATTTCCCCCGTGGTTCACGGGGCTGCGGAGATTCACCGCGACCTGCAACATAAACTCTTAAAACTAGGTTTGCATTAGTTGGTGAGGATATAGGAGGTCAAGAGATGCCCTATGTAGCAGCTGCTACCGAGGCCAGTCACTGTGGGCGGTGTCTCTGGGCGGGAGCTGTCTATCGCTAGGAGACAGCGCGGGCTGTCTCTGAATGCCTCAGGGGGGGGGGGGGAGGCGATTTAGGTTGCAAAAGATTTTTTTTTTTTTTTATTCACTAAAATGGGAGTATTTGTGGGAGAATAGCACTGTACACTTCTGTTGCTGCCAGAGGACAAGGGGGGGGGGGGGGAGAAAAAGTGCTATTCTAATGATGTCTCTGTAGGTTGTGAGCGCGCACTATGGTCGGTGTCCTCGCTGATTCATAGCAGGGAATATATGCAAATATATGCAAAATTAGTGCATGAATTAGTATAGAAGAGTTCATATTCGGCTCGTCTGAACAGGATACGCAAACAGCAGCGACGAGCGTGGCCAGCCTTTAGGTGGGTGGCTGGAATGGCGCCTCGTGATTGGCTGAGAGCATCGCCAATCAGCCGCGAGGGGCGGCGAGTCGGGCGAAGTCGTGTTCTGTTGCGGACCGTTCAGAGAGCAAATTTTGCTGGGAAAGGAAGCAGCGATCATTCCCTGAATTAATTTCTCTAATTTATAGTTGTCCGATTTCGATGAAAATTTGATAGGTCCTTCTTGATGCAGTGTAGTGCGTAGAGTAAAATTTTCATGTTCGTAGCTTCAAAATTGTGGCGCGTGCGTAGAGTTGCGTTGGGTGGTCTGTCTCGTGCGTGGTTGCTGCGAGACAGTGATGTAAAGTCTGTTTATTCTGTGATTAAGGCGGTTTCGGAACGAGCAGATGTTTTGGACGTTTGTATTTCCATCTGGTTGTTGTGTCGTACTGTCCTAGAGCCCGGATAAGTGGGTTGGGATGCGTTGCGACGGTCGTGTAGAAGCACTCGGCTTGAGCTTGTATTGCTTCTTGTATAGTGTTGATCCTGAGTTCTTGGTGTAGCGGAATCGTTGGTACATATCGTGGTACTTTGGCGATACGGCGCAGGGCCTTATTCTGCGCCAATTGCAGTTTCTTCATGTGCGTTTTAGCAGCGTAACCCCAGGCTGGTGCTGCATATGTGATGATGGGGCGCACACATGTTTTGTAAAGCAGAATGGCATTGGAGTAATGCATTGTGCTTCGTGTTCCTAGCAGGGGGTACAGTTTTGCCATTCTGGCATATGTTCCAGCCAATTTTGTTGTGATGTGGAGCTTCCATGTGAGCTTTGTGTCCATGTAAACGCCAAGGTATTTTACACTGTTCTTGTATTGTATTTGTTCGCCGAAGAGATGTAATTGTCGCAGGTGTTCTGGAGTTCTGCGCCTAGTGAACAGAATGGCTTCCGATTTGCCTATGTTAACTGCAGTTCGCCATTTCTGCAGCCACTTTTGTAGGAGGTTGAGCCCTTCCTGGACTTTGCGGACAGCTAGGTAGGGCCTGGTTGAGCTGGCAAAGACCATTGTATCATCCGCGTAACATGCTGTTTGTGCTCTGGTCGGGACTGGGAGGTCGTGTACATATATGTTAAATAGTGTTGGGCCAAGTATGCTGCCTTGTGGTACCCCTGCTAGGATTGGTTTATTGGCCGATTCTGCGCCAGGGAGGCTCGTGTGGAAGGTTCTTGCATCGAGGTACGATGCAAGGAGTTGAGTGTAGCAGTCTGGTAGGTTAATTTCGCGTAGTTTGTAGAGCAGCCCCTGGTGCCACACTCTGTCGAAAGCTTTCTCAATGTCCAGAAATACTGCAGCAGTGTATTGTCGCTTGTTGAACGCCGTGGTGACATGTTCTACGATGCGGACGAGGTGGTGTGTGGTTGAGTGGCGAGCCCGGAATCCGAATTGTTGGTCCGGGAGTGTGTTGTTTGTGGCTAGATGTGCTTCCAGGCGGGATTGCAGCACTTTCTCTGCGACTTTAGAGACTGTGCTGAGTAGGCTGATGGGTCTGTAGTTTTGCGGCAGAGTGGTGTCTTTGCCAGGTTTAGGAAACAATATAACCTTGGCTGGTTTCCAGGATTGCGGCCAGGTGTGTGTGTGGAGAATGCCATTTATGCAGGAGGTTATTGCTTGTATTGCGGTGCACTGTAGATTCTTGAGTACGATGGCCTGGATTCCATCGGCGCCTGGGGCCTTGCGTGGTTTTAGTTTCTTGATGATTGTAGTTATTTCTCTGCTTGATGTTGGTGCGGGGATGGCTTGTGGCAGGTGTTGTAGAAATGTTCGGACTCTCTGCTCTACAGTGGCGGTATGAGCAGGGAGGGAGGGAGTGGTGTTGGGGCAGAAAGCTCGTTGTAGTGTTGCCGCGAGTGTATCTGCCTTGTCTTGTGGGGTGAAGGCAGTTGGGGCCGTGTCGTCCCCGGTCTGGAGGGGGGGAATGTTCATTGATGTTGTCATGAGGCGTTTTGACATGTTCCAGAGTGTGTTGTCCTTGGCACAGAGCTCTGCTACTCGTGTGTCCCAATCTTGTTTCCTGTGTTTCGCTAGTTCTGTTCGTATGTTTTGCTGTAATCTGTTGACTTCTGTTTTGTATGCTGGGAGGCGGTGTCGTTGCCACAGGCGTCTTGCGTGGTTGCGTGAGGTGACGAGTACTGTGATGTGGGCTGGTAGCGTGTATCCTGATGCCTGTGGTGGCTTCTTCGGGGGGATGGCGATCTTGATGGCTTGCTGAAGTGTGGCGGTGAAGTGTTCAACGGCCACGTTGACTTCTTGAGGTGTTGACAGCTGGTCCGGTATGTTGAGGTGTTGCTCCATGTGGGTGTTGAGTTTCCTCCAATTGGCCTTTCCATAGTTGAGGACTGGTGTCCTAGATGTAGTGGCGGCTTCGGCAGATTATAGTGTGGCTATGGCAGGTAGGTGGTCGGAGTGTAGTTCATTGATGACTTCGAGTTCGTAGATGAATGTGGTGTTCTTGTAGATGGTGATGTCGAGGACGTCAGGGCGGTGTTCTGCGATGTCCGGGTAATGAGTGGGGTGGTAGGGAGCACAGACCATGTAGGGGTTTCGTTCTTGGTGGTTGAATAGGAGGCGGCCATTTTGTGTGGTGGCCACGCAGTTCCAGGAAGGGTGCTTTGCGTTTAAGTCACCCAGGGCGAGGAAGGTGTGGGAGCTGTTGTTTAAGGCTGTTAGGTTGGCCCTGGTGAGCGTTTTCCCTGGTGGGGCATATAGTGACATTACGGTGCATGGCCGGCCATTTATCATGGTGGAGACAGCCACCGCCTCCAGTTGGCCCATGACTGGGAGGGGGACCTCATGGTGCTTAATGTCCTGGCGGATTGCTATTGCCACGCCCCCTCTGATAAGCTGAGGGGGTCTGGGGGCAGCGTCGGGTGGTTGTGGCAATAGCCTGTCTCTCCTGTATACATTGTAGCCTGGAAGCACTAATTTATCAGCGGGCTGGAGTTGTGTTTCTTGTATGGCGAATATCTGGACATTGTGTCGTAGGAGAAAGTCTTGTGTCTCGAGTAGTTTATGTTTGATGCTCCTGGCATTCCACGTTGCCAGTATGTGGAGTGGTGTGGTGTCTTGCGTTCGCTTAGGGTGTCCCGGCATGTTGGATGAGGCCGAAGATGGTCATGGCTAAGTCGGCTGCCATTTGTATTTTGTGAGTTGGCTGCAGTGTTGGGTCAGACCATGCGGTGAGGAGATTGCACAAGTCGAGTGCAAACTGCTGGCTCGCTGCTGTGGTGTTGACGTCCTTTTGGGTTTGAAGCTTGTTGAATAATGTGTTGCTGCTGTTGAGGGCTGTTGCTGCATCTTCGTGCGTGGTCGGTCGTGGTGCTGGGAGGGTCAGATGTGTCCCTCGTTGGGCCACTCGTGGAGGTTGCTGCATGGCCTGCTGCGCTGTAGGCTGCTGGCCGCTCGTGGATGGCTGCTGTTGCTGCATCGGAGTCGTTGGCGGCTGTTGTTGTGCCTGCGGCTGTTGTACTTGCTGCTGCTGGTGTTGCTGCGGCTGGTGCTGCTGGTGTTGTGGCTGCTGGTGTTGCTGCGACTGGTGCTGCTGGTGGTGTTGCTGCATTTGGTGATGTCGCTGGTGTGGTTGTTGCTGCTGCTGCAGTTGTTGTGGCGTTCGGCCGGAGTCTGTCGCTGCTGTCGCGGTTGCAGCGGCTGGCTGATCCTCGTAGTCTTGTTGCTGCAGCTGCTGATGCTTATCGAGGCGTGGCTGCTGCGATGGCATCCTGGGTCCCGCGGTGGGCTGCTGGATGGTCTGTTGCTGCTGGTTAGGCAGGAGTGGGCGCTGGTCTTGCTGCTGGCGTCGCTCCTGGCTGTATTTCGTGTTCGTGTTCCTGTTCCCCTGTCTCACTTGCTGTCCGGTGCGCGGCGAGCGACGGAGTCGGGGGTCGGTGGGACTTGGAAAGTTGTATTCATAATCGTCTGTGCTGAGCAGACCGAACCTGTTGTGCTGTTCAACAGGTGGTTCGTGGTATCTGGGCTCTTGTGGCGGTCCTCGCTGCTGCCAGTGGTTCGGCCTGGGTTTTGGCTGCACAGTGCGCCATTCGCCAGGGTCGGGGGCGCGTTGCTGCTGGCTTTGCTGCTGCCCGGTACGATGTTGCTGCGTTTGGCCGCGTGGTTGTTGCGAGCAGGTCGATTTTGGTTGTTGCTGTTGTTGCTGCTGCTGCGGGAAGCGTTGCTGCAGCTGTGCTGCATAAACCGGGCATCCGCGGTGGTTTGCGCAGTGCGGGCCGTTGCAGTGTGCGCATCTCTTCGCGGCTGAGCTGCATTGCGCAGTCTTGTGCGCTCCCGCGCAGTACCTGCACACCGAGGTAAAGCCACACTGCGCAGCAATGTGCCCGAACTGGTTGCAGTTGCCGCACAGCAATGGCCCCCTCGGGTACTGGTATGGTACAACATTAACCTTGAGGCCAAGGATATGTGTGATGTTGTTATACCCATCGTATGTGTTCGGTACATCTAGCTGGTACATTTTTAGTGGGTATTTGTACCTGTCGTACATTTGGTGTACGACAAGGACAGGCACCTGCTGTCTTTTTAGGTCTGCTGCAATCCTGTCTGTGTTGGTGCCAGCAGGGATGTTGCGGAGTACTAGTTTCAGAGGCTTGTCTGAGGTGAGCCTGGTGAGAAAGTACTCGTGGCCTGTCGTCGTAATGATTTTCAGTGCAGCATGGTACTGCTGCACGCTGTTGAAAGTGTATTGAGTCCCGCGCGCAGTGTCGCGAGGTTGGAACTCAATTTTTTTGTGCCGTCAGGGCGTCGTATAGGGCCTCATAGGGCTTGTTGGGGCTGTGTTTCACCGTGATCGGTGCTGATCTGAACAGCGTCAGTGCGGGCTGTTGGCTGTGCCCTGAGGTGTTGTCAGTGTCCTGGCATTCTTGCTGAGACGCGGGCTGGGAAGCCGCGATCTCTGGTTGGGTCGCTATCGGTTCCTCGGTCACATGGTGATTGAGGATTGGTATTTTTCGCACCTGCACAGGGAGGTCCGTGGCCTTGCGTTTGCGGTCCGTGTGTCCTTCAGTGTCCATGGCCGTGTTGTCGCTCGTGGTGGGAGTCAACCCCGCCTCGGGCGAAAGTGTGCCCTCGTGCATGGCGGGGAGGGGAGGGGCGCCTGAGGGGCAATTACGACTCGCCTAACAAAGAGAAGGGAGTAACTACACCCACTGACCAACAACCCTGGGACTAGTTAGCCAGGGCCGCGGCTAGGCAGCGAGGTGCTGCACCTCTGGGTGTGTGTCACTCTTATATATTGCCTACGTAGCTCGTAGATTCGCGGTAGGTCAAAACTGGAATAGCTAGGGCGACTTGGTGGACATTAATCTGGGAGCGAAGCTCTTACATGATGCTCTGACCACTGTCAGTCCTCGAATCTGCCCTCTCTGCCCTGCCCTGTGGTGTTGTCCTGAGGTGTCCCACCTTTATAGGCGGGTGGGCGCACCTGGTTGGCCGAGGGGCTCGGCCAATCAGAGTTCCCCCCTCCCCCTCCGACTTTGGCGCGCGGGCGGTTCTCGCTCTCCTCCCCTCCTCCTGTTCGCGAGGGAGGCGAGCGAGCCTCCGAGGAGGCCCCCCCTCCCCTTCACCGGTCCGATTGCTACCAGTTTGTTGTTTAAACAACCTTCTCTCTTCAATTTTTCTTTCTTCCTTCTTCCTTGCTGCCTCCTTCTTCCTTGCTGCCTCCTTCTTGATTGCTGCCTCCTTCTTGATTGCTGCTGTTGCTCCTGCTCCTGTCGCTGCTGCTGCTCTCAGTCCAGTCAGTCAGTCAGTCAGTCATTCGCGACTGCCCTGGGGCCGCCGATCCATCATATTGCCATCCGGGGCAGTTAGTGTGTGCGAGACCAGAAACCGAAGTTTCTATAACTCGCTTAGTGCATTGTAAATCAGGTGCACCCCACACTTTTGTAAAATCACCTGGATCAACGGGCGGGGCGCATGTCTTGTTGGATAAGTTTGGCACATGGGCCTGTGTGTGCGCTGGTAGGTTGTGTAATGCTATATAAATTACGTGTACCTAATTCGGCGGGGGAGAGAAGCTCCCCACCAGCTATATCGGCTAGCTGGCGTGATGTAGTGTCATGTTGGTGTGCATTAGAGGCTTGATAGTGTGCTGTATTTGCAAGTGAAGTAATTAAACTCGGGTGTGGCGTGTACTGTAAAGATGTGCGAGCCGCTCCTCCGAACCCCTAGGAACACAGAACATGCATGGGTAGTAGCCCATATGTGCATGTAATAGGTAGTCCTGGCCGACACTCGCACAGGCATATCATCGTGTGGTCGTGTTGGTGAACGAAAAAAGAAAATACATAGGTTAGTACTCTACTGGCCGCCTTAGGGATCGAACTATTGCGTTCAAATATAGTTCGGTCAAAGTTAGGCTGAGCCAGTGTTCCTGTAGCTAGCCCCCAGGCTGTTGTCTTCTACACCCGAAAAATAGTTAGTGAAATTAATAAATGAAGGTCGTCCTATTCTATTATTGTTCGAGCAGAGAGAAGCCCTCGTCCAGGTTTTTTTATTTTTATTATAAATCTTTGAATATTTTTTTATAATTTATTTATATATATATCTATTTTTTAAAATTATTTTATATATATTTTTGTTATTATTTTATTTCTTTTTGTAATTAAATCTAAATTAAAAACTACTATACAAGCCCCCAGAGCCCTGCCCTGACAGGCATGCATGCCTCTCGGCCCGGATCCCCAGCGAGGGCTGGGGCAGCTCCCTCTGCCAGTTCACCTGCATGATTCTGCCTTGACAAGGTGCTACGACGTGTGTGTGGATTGTCGCGCGTGTTGTAGTGGTGTGACTGTAAAATGTTACTTACCCCGGGGAAGGGAAGAGAAATACTTTATTAGGTGATGATAGATTTAAGGAACTAGCTTTGTTATTTCAAAATCCCATGTCTTCCGAAACGCGGCCGGCACTGGAGGTGAAGCCTGCCAGGCGGGTCTCGCCCTTCAGACATAGGGAGTCAACCCTGGCAACACAGGCAGTGAACCCGAGGGGGTTGTACATACACCTGCGTGTTACGGACCATTTTGAATTAGCTAGGAGAGAGTTTTGCAGAGAAGTTAAGAGAATTAATTGGCTGTTATTAAGTGGTGAGGTAGGAGTGTATTTTATTGTTATGATTCAAAATCCCATGCCTTTCCGAAACGCGGCCGGCACTGGAGTTGAAGCCTACCAGGCGGGTCGCGCCCTTCAGGCATAGGGAGTGAGCCCTAACAACACAGGCAGTGAACCCGGACCATTTTGAATTGTATAGGCGGTGTAAACTTTAAACTTTAAACTGTAGGCTCCGCGCGGTGTGAACACGCCCGGAGCTGGAGTGCGACTGCCTTGGGTTTTTTTTTTTTTTTTTTTTTACTTGTTTGCTTGAGTCCTGTGCCAGCTCTCGTGTAGAGTGCCGCCCAGAGACTCGTGCATTTTGATTTGGAGTACCTGGTCCACTGGACCTTTACCTCCTGCCTAAGGGATAGATGTGTTACCAATTGTTTGTGGCTTATGCCTTGCTTATTATTATTGTGGTTTTCTGCCCACCAACCCCCTCCATATGGATGGTGGTCAGTTAGTGTGACAGTCCACCATTTGTCCTTATGTACATACCTAAATACCTAATTAATATTATTTATTTTTTAATTTAATTTATTTTATTTATATTTTTTTATTTTATTATTCTTTTTTATTATTATTCTATTTTTTATTTTTGCCCATGTGCTTTTTACCGCTTTGGTAAGTCGGTCGTCCCTGTGTCTATTTAAATACATACATTACATAATACATTTATTTTCTATGCCTACCCCCACCTAGGTAGAATTTCGCCTAGATGGGGCTTCCCTACTTGATTCTATGGCAGCGTCATTGTAATACATTAATTATACAGTTATTTACACTTCTAAAATAATTATAGCCTACTTACTGGGGATTGCTGCTTGTTACAATTTTAATCATTTATGTTTTCATTATAATTAAAATTTGAACCCTACTAGTTTGAATTGACAGTTTCCTAATTATTTATTTCCCCTGTTGACCTAGAGGCTGTCCCCCGTTTTCAGGGTTCCTGACAGACCCATCCGGCTAGCGTGGCGCTCGAGGGTGTTACTCACCACCGGCACTGGCCCTGTCAGGCAGTCCCCTACTTAGGTTCTCCCCCCCAGGTCGTCCTTGTTTTGTGTTGTGTGCTATTATTTATATTAACCTTTTCTTATCTTTGTTGCTGTACACCCCTAATTTGCGTACAGCAGGGTTCTTGTGTCCTTTAATTTTTTGGTAGAAGTTTTCTCTAGTTTCTTCAATTTTTTGTATTATTGTTTTCATATTTGTTTTGTTGTGTATTTCTTCATTGCTTGTTCCTCTTTCACTCTGTAACATGATTCGGAGGCATTTATTTTGGGCTACCTGTAGCTGTTGTATGTGCATTTTTGCTGCCTTCCCCAAATTTCATTTCCATACAACATGGCTGTTCGTATTACTGATGAGTAGAGTAGTAATTTCGTTTTCATTTTTATGTTGCTTGATTTTAGCAAAGAGTATAATTTAAGCATTTTCCCTGTTGCTGCTTGTGCTGTCTTTTTCAGGTGCTGTCTCCATGTAAATTTTGAGTCTATGTATACTCCTAAGTATTTGATTTCTTTGACTGTTGGTACAGTTTTTTTGTATAAGGTGATTTCATGGTTGTCATGTTTTCTTTTCTTTGTGCATTCAAGTATCGCACTTTTTGTGGGGTTTATTTTAATAGCTGCCAGTATTTTTCGAGCTTTTGTATGTGGCATTGTACTAACATTTTTGCAAATCTTCTGTTCCTATCTTTGGCATATATGACGGTATCATCTGCGTAGATTGTCATGTTTGTGGCTTCTCCTTTCGGAATGTCTCTGGTTTAGAGCGCATACAGAAGAGGTGAAAGGGCTCCTCCTTGTGGTACCCCAGCCTTTATTTTTCTTATGGTTGATTTGCTTCCATTTAAGTTCACTTGAAATGTTCTGTTCGTTAAGTAATCTTTGATCAATTTCCAGTATGCCTCTGGTATGGCTGCCTGTATTAGTTTTTGTATTAAAAATGTGTGATGCACCTTACCAAAAGTCTTTTCAATATCAAGAAATATTGCAATGGTTGTTTTCTTTCTGTTTAGTCCTTAAAGTATAAATTTGGAGACCTTTGTTACTGCTTGTATGGTCGAATGGTTTTGCCTAAATCCAAATTGCTGGTTTGGTAATAATTTCTTTTCTGTTGCTATCTTCCTTATTCTTTTTGCTAGTATTTTTTCCAGTGTTTTTGCCATGGTGTTTAATAGGCTGATTGGTCTTCTGTTCTGTGGGGATTTTGGATCCTTGTTGTTTTGGTAGTGTTATAATTTTTGCTTGTTTCCAGACTGTGGGAAATTTTGCTGTTTTTATTATTTTATTATAAATTGCCAAAAGATGCTCTAGTGCCTGAATTGGTAGTTTTTTAATTGCTTCATTTGGGATTTTGTCAGGACCTGTTGCCTCCCTATTGGGAAGCGTTTTGATTGCTTCTAGAAGTTCTCTTAGAGTTATTTCTGGTACTTCCTCATTTGTGGAGTTTTTCAGTGTTTCCCTTATTATTTTCTTTGCTTTCCTTAGTTGGTCTTCTTCCACTAATTCGTGGTTTGGTTCGAATTGCATTTCCAGTGTATCTGCGATTGCTTCTGCTTTTTCCTTCGGTGCGTAGCAGAGACCAGTTGTTCCATGTATAACTGGTGTGTGCGTTTTTATTTTTCGCTCCGCCAGTTTGCAATTTAGTTTCCATATATTATTCCGATCTTTCATTAAATCTTTGATCAAGTCTTCCCAGCATTTGTTTTTGTGTTCCATTGCTTTTTGTTTTATTTCTTTGTTTAGTTCTAGTATCTGCTTACGAGTGATTTGGTTGCTGTAAGCTTGGTTTATTCTTCTGGTTCTGTTTCTGGTCTTTATTAGTTGGTCTAGTTCTTCGTTGTTTTCATAGTTTATTATTTTTGGCGATATCATTTCGGTTGCTGGCCTCATGTGCTCTTGAATGGTGTTTGTAATGATTTTTACTTCTGTTTCTATGACTTCGATTTCTTCATCTATCTGTGGGTAGTCTTGCATGCTGTATTTGAATTTTTCCCAGTTTGTTATGCCTATTTTTCTTTCCAGTTATTCTATTGTGCATGGTATGCTTATTTTTGCTATTATTGGTAGGTGGTCAGAGCTTAATTCCTGCAAGACTTCTATTTCTGTTATTAATTCTGTATTTTTGACAAAGAAATCTAGTATATCTGGTGCACTTCTGTGGTTCGGCGGATAAGTGGGTTCTTATGGTGCTTGTATCCTAAAATTATAGGCTTCAGCTAGGTGTTCTAGCTCTTTTCCTTTTCTATTATACCTTTCATTTCCCCAGCTTGGTGATTTACTGTTAAAATCTCCTCCCATTATGTAGAAGGGAGCTTGTCTTATTATGTGTTCTATTTTTTCACTCATTTGTCTGTCTTTGGGGTGGCTGTAGCAGGCTGTGATGCTAATGTCTCCTTGTTTGTTTGGTATTATGACTGTTGTATTGTCTTCTTGTCCACCAATTGGCATGTGTCTTATACCGTTTTTTATGAAGATGGCTGTTCCTCCACCTGCTGTTTCCTTCCTTGCTGTCCTATATATGTTGTAGTCTGGTATGTAGTACCTGGTTTTTTCCTGTAGTCTCGTTCCTGTGATTAGAGCAATGTCTATATTTTCTTTGAACAGAATGGTGGCTAGTTCATATTGCTTGTTTTTTAGGCCGTTTGCATTCCATACCATCGTATTGAGTTGTGTACTTTGTGTATTTCTTGTTCTTACATTGTCCATTGTGGTTTCTTTGTCTTGTTTTTCTTGTTCTGGTTTATTTGCAATTTGTTCGGTTCATTTTCCTGCGGAATTGTTATTATGTCTATGTAATCTTGTTCTTCTTCATTGGTTTGTGTATCTTGTTCTTCTTCTTGTTCTTCAGTTTCCATTACAATTTTGTCCTTGCTTCTTGCAGTGTGTTTTCTTCTTCTGTTGTATTGAAGCTTAGGGAAAGTAACTCTTGTAGTATTATGCTTTCTTTTTCTTGCTTGTTTTTACATGTGTTTACTTTCTTTTTGATTTGAAGTACTTTTTTTTATTACATTTTTGAATTCTTCTGTGTTGATGAATTCCATGGCTTCTTGTAAGTCTTGTACTGCTCTAGTTTTCATTGGTTGCGAATTTTTCTTAGTTTGGAAGGATTCTTGCTTATTTTCTTTTGCTTGTGTATTTTCCTTTTCCTGATTGTCCGCTTATTTTAATTTAATTTGCGGGAAGTTTTCTATTGTTGGTTTCGGAGCTTCTTGTGGTGTTTGCTTGGTTCGAGATATTTCCCCTTGTTCCCATTTGGCTCGAACTTTTTCATCTTCACTTCTTCTGATCGGGCATGCCATGCTGTTTGCAGTGTGTTGTGCCTTGCAGTTTGCGCATTTTTGTTCTGATTGGTTTGCTGTGCATTCTTTTGTTCTGTGGTTTCCTGCACATTTCATGCATTTTTCTTGCTGATTGCAGCAGCTGCTGTGGTGTCCATACTGTTGACATTTGTAGCATTGTAATATTCTTTTGGGTTTATTGTTTTTTTCGGTGCTTACAACGAAGCCCCCCAGTCTGTTTAAGTTTATGAAGTGTTCTTTTTCTTGGGTTGGCATTTCTATTTTATATAGTGACATGGGTGCTCTGACTTTTTCTGTTCCTCTTTGTTGCCAATTTGTCATTTGTGCTATTCTTTTTATTTTGAATCCCTCCTCTTCGAGTAGTTCTCGCGCCTCTTCTGCAGTTACTGTTGCATGGAGGCCTCGTAAAACGCCTGTTGTGTAATTCGGCTTTTCCCTGAATGTGTAGCTGGGGATGTTTTGTGACTTTATAGCTTCTAGGCATTTGTTGTGTGTGCTGATGTTGGGACACAAAATCTTGCCTCCTTCTTTGGTAAAAATAAGCTTTGTTGTTTGATCTGTGTGATTTGCTATTATTTTTGCTGCTTTTCTAAAACCTTGTAGGGAGGTGACTACTATTGGTGGTGGTCTCTTCTGCTCTGTGTTTGTTGGTTCGTTTTGCTTTTGTATTGTGCTAGTCGTGATTTTTTTTTGTAGTTGTTCCCTTCTTGTGGGCTGGCTTTTAGTTTGTTGGCTTATATTGTATTTTGTGTTCCCTGTTGTACACTTTTTATGGGTGTCTTATTTACTTTGTGAGTTGCTTTTTTAGTTATACAATTAAAAGTGACATTAGCTTTGCTGCTTGTGGCTTGTGTGCCTACGCCACTCCCGGGACCCTTACAGTGCACAGGGGCTAAGCCCTCAAAGGGTGTATCTCCCGGAGTGGGGCCCAGCTCTGCCTGACTTGCGGCGGCCTGGACACGACCTAGCTTGTCTGATTTGTTGTTGTGTACCTCCCTGGCTGCTGCCACTGACCTCTGAGAGGCTAGGCCTTGGGGGACTGTCCCCGACAGCAGTTCAGTAGGTGTCTGTTTTTGCGCGATATAAAGTCGCGTATGTATACTGGCAGCTCGTCGTGTACTAACTTAAGCTCCTTTTCTGGGATGCACTGGCTTATACCATCCTGGATTTCCGCAGTAAATTTAGTTATTGCGGTGTCTAAACTTTCGCTATTATTTATGTCCGCGATGTCTGACAAATTTTGCGCGACTTGAGTTTTAAATCCTTCCCAGTCGGCGTGTTTGTAGTCCCGAATTTTACGAGGCGGGTTGGTTTCCGTGTTTGCACTGTCGAAATGTAAGTGAACAGGGAAATGGTCGGACGACATGTCGTGTACGACCTCGAGTTCGAACCCCGAGGTGACACGCTTGTTAAGCACGATGTCTAGTATGTCTGGCAGCTGGTTCAGTCTGCCTGAATCAAATGTGGGCTCAGTAGGAGCATGAACCTGATAGTTTTTATCAAGCTGATGCGCATAGAGAAGCCCGCCATTTGCCGTCGCACGCCTGCAATTCCACTCCAGGTGTTTCGCATTAATGTCACCTACAGCGAGGAAGTTCGGAGCGGCCCCATACAGGGCATCCAGATCCGCCACCCTGAGGGACCTACCTGGTGGAGCATACATTGAAATGAGTTTAATGTTTTGTTGGTTAATGTTTAAGCTTATTCCAACAGCTTCTAAATTTTGAAAAAATGGGTAGCTGGCATACAGTATGTTTGATGCTATGGTGAACTACTAGAGCTACTCCGCCCCATCTATTGTGCTCTGTCGGCTGCAAGTGTGTTTCGTTAATCGCAGCTATTTTGATTTTATATTTTTCCAGGTGGTGGATAAATTCCGGTAATTTATGTTTGATTCCACGCGCATTCCAGAAGAGGAGTGAGTGTAAGCTTAACCTATTGGCCGGGGTTGATACGCAACTCGGGGCCTGTCTAGTGGCTGCCATTGAGCTTGGCAGCCAGTGACTGGACGAAGCCCATCATCGCATGGACTTTTTCTGTTAGGGCAAACAGATGGGTCGCACCATATAACCATAAGCTGGCACATGGGGACAATTGTGGCCACCAGATTTTCATCCGTGTTGAAAGTGCGCGACGGTTCGAGCACTTTCTGGAAGTCAGCCAGGCCCGGTTTCGAGGCTGGCTGCTGTTGGGGCGCGAGCGGTGCAGTTGGCAGCACTGGAGCTGCGTCTACCGCCATGCTCGTCTCAGGTGCGGGGGCTACCTGCGGCCGGGAGAGCGCGGTCGTGCGCCTCGCCGGGGCTGGCGCAGCCTTGGCTGCCACGAGCTTCTCCTGGGCAGGCTGTCGCGGCCTGTCCGGCCCGGGCTGCGGGGGCCTGTCCTGGGTGGGTCGCGGTGGCTTGCCTTGGCCATGTTTGTGGCCCGTCGGGTGTTGTTTGAACCCCTTCCGCTGCCAGGGGTTATTTGCCAGCACTGGGTGGTCCAGCTCGTTGTGTCTGGGCTCGCAGTGCTGCTCCAGGGGCGCAAATTGGTTTCCACCTGCCTGCTGCAGGTAGTTGCCGAAGCTCTGGGGAGGAGGGTACCTCGGTGGACCCCAGGGATTTTGCCTCGGGGGGCCGAAGTAGCCCGGGGGGGGGGGGGCGGTGGCATCAGTTGCGGCTGGGGCTGCATTGCAGCTCGCCTGTTATCGCGCAAGTCGCGGCGAGACTGCTGCACGTGCTGCTTGCGCACCTGGGGCGGAAGGTGCCTGTGGGTCTCTTTTTTATAGACCTGGCAGCCCTTGTAATTAGCGCAGTGTGCCTCCTTACAATGCGCGCACTTCTTGTACTCCTGGTTGCCCCCATTGGGCAGTCGGGAGCGCGGTGTGGTCCGCTGCACCACCGGCACACAGGGTCCGCGTGGCAGGCCTTGCCAACGTGGTTGTACCGTTGGCAGACGCTACATTGGGAGGGGCCTGAGGGGCGACGGTAGTCGTCGACACGCACGAGCATGCCGGCGAACTCTTTGAGGCGTTAGATGCGCTCAGAGTCGCAGCTCTGAGGCACCTCTATCACAAGTGCATCGCATTTTTCGCGGCGCTGCCGGTTCTCCAGGAACCAGTGGTTCTGGACTGGCAGATTCAGGGCGCTGAATTCCTCCTGGAGGAACTCAGATGGGGTGTGGCGGTGCACTCCGCGCAATACAAACTTCTTCGGTACTTCGTCCCTTTGAAGGAGGACGGAGTGTTGGGCACCGATGGCTTGCAGAGCTTTGACTGCCCTGTGGTAATCGGGGACGGTGGCCACATTGACCTAATTTTCGTGTCGACCGCGGTTTTGGCAGGTGAATTTCTCCTGCACGGCCTGTTTTAGGGCGGTGTACACCCGCGGGTACTGGTGCCCCTGGTCGAGGAAAACGAACAGGGGCTTTATGCGCGGCGCCCTCTTGGCGGCCTCAGTCGTGGTTGGTTGCTGAGGGCGGGGGGAGGGGCTCTCCTTGTCGTCACTGCCTGCACAGGACACCTCCGTGTGCAGGCGTTTGGCGCGCTTGCCAGTGGCCATTGTCCACCCACTTGTTTGGTCAGAGCTCGGCCCTGAAGGGGCCTCGCTCACTGCCATGTCGACAGTTTCGCTGGTCATTGTCCTGTCTTTTGTTGCCTATCGCTTGGGTACACCCACTGACCGTCCCCCGGGGCTTGTTAGACGGGTTCAGGCTAGGCTACAGAGGATCTAACTCCCCGGGTGTTGCCAAGGTCGTCGGTCGACAACTTTCACTTACACTGTCAACCTTTACCGCCTGTGCGCATTTAGCACACAGGCATCTTTCTTTATCGCTGGGTAGCACTAATAAGTGATAACCACAGCTTGGGCGGTGAGCGCTGAGCACTAGGTGCTAGCCACAGCTGATGCGAAGATCTGGTAGAGCAGCTCCGGGACACGTCTGTCCTCCACCGAAGCGCAGCTGGAACTCCCCTCATCTAGTAGTTTTTTTTTCCTAACCTAAATTAAAACTAAGTGTGTTTGGGAGGGGTTTGGATTAGGGACAGACTCTAAGTGCGTCTCAGGCCGAAGCCTATACGCTCTAATCATGCAGGGGTAGCCATGCGGGAGAGGGTGCATGCATCGTGTGCTAGGAGGGGTTTGGCCAGCCATGGCAGCGATTGGCGCCATGACTAACTCCCCTCACTGACTATTCTAGAATAAAACTAGATAAGTTGGGCCCAGGTAAAACCTGCATAGACACAGGGAAAACCCTGGGCACTTACATGCGGGATGAAAAAATTCATGCATTAATTACATGCGGGTTGGCTACGAGAGTAAAAAGGATGGCTCAGGAAGAAGAGTTGGAAGAGTAGAAAACATCTACTAAGCAAGGGCGGGCGCTTGGACATTTCTGTCCGCATTTTGGTTTGGGCATGACTGGTTTTTAAGGGGCGACTTTCGTTGTTTCCCGCCAGGCTGCCAGCCAGCCAGGTTAGCTGAAAGAGAGAAATGCAAATTACAACTATAATTATAATTATATGGCCGCAGCACCCAGGTTGACCCAGCTACCACGGCCATGTATGCCCGACACATTGTGCTGCTAGCCTGGGCATTTCAATCATTGGCTAGTCCAATGTTGCTTATTTGCACCGCAGGACGTGGTCAGGCACATGGTCAGGCACCTATTAAACGACTGTGAGTCTGCTCACTTAATAATTAAAATATGCGTATATTAAATAACATAATTATATGTCCGCAGCACCCAGGTTGCCCCAGTTGCCGCAGCCATGTATGCCGATACGTGCTGCCAGCCTGGGCATGTCAATCATTGGCTAGTCCAATGGTGCTTATTTGCACCGCAGGACGTGGTCAGACACATGGTCAAACACCTATAAACCATTGGTGAGTCTACTCACTTATATAGATAACAATACGCATTTAAAAAAAAAATTTAAAAAAAATAATGGGTAAATTTTGTAGCCGAAGCTACGCGGATACGCACTCCAATGTACTCGGCGCAAAGCTGAAGGCATTATTGGCTTACCGTGTCGTGCGTCTGTGTCTGTCGGGCCTCGCTGCTGGGTTACAGCTCAGCTAGTGTATTGGGAGTGGTGGGATCCGACACATTATGCTGCCAGCCTGGGCATGTCAATCATTGGCTGGTCCAATGTTGCTTATTTGCACCACAGGACGTGGTCAGGCACATGGTCAGAATCCCATTAATTAATTCTTAAAATTATACTTAAAAAATAGTATGTTTAATTCTAAATCTGGAGCTGCCAGAATAGGAATGTCGATCTGCGCGGAATTTTCTCGCCAGTCCGCAACCGCGGTGTTGGGGTCTGGCCTCGGCTGCGCGGAGAGCAGTGCGCGGACCAATGGCCGGCCTGTGGAGTCGTTATTACGACTATCGGGGTGAAAGGTAGCCTGAATGTAGCTCGGCGCATGGCAGGAAGCAGCTTCGTCGGCGAAGGCACCGCAGGGGAGCTCGATGTGCCATAGTAGCGAAGTGTAGACGAACTGCGGGCTGGAACTTGCGGATCTGTGAACTGCTGCGCGCGCAACGGAATTGAAATGCATCGGAACTCTGAAAGACATCAGGAACCTTCAGCTGGGGCTGCTGTAGCTGTGGCAGCAGTAGCCTCGAGCGGCGCGACCTTAAACCGTCTCGGGGATTTTGGATGGCGAGGTTGGTTCCCTCCCCCCAACCTGGCTTGAAAAGTACTGCTGTTGACCTGAAGAAGGAAGATGAAGATGGCGTAACGTCAGGCTGCCTTTCGCTCCGTGCGCCCGCAGTTCGAGCCGGTTTACTGGCTCGTCTGCCCACTTCTGTTTTAACTGTGGCTGCCTGGGCAGCTGTGGCTGGGTCGACGAGTGAAGTCGCCCGCCCCTGGGGGCGCATGCGCCCCTGGTTAATAATAACCCAGGAGTTCCCAACCTTTAAATGCGGGCCGCAAGGCCCAAGCACCCAACTCCAGCATGGTTGATTTTTCAGCCCCTCCAACTCTTCTTACCTGGACCCTTCTTCCTCTTGACCAGTAGTTACCTGCTTGCTTAATGCTTGTTATTTGATCCCCGCATGAACCGGCCCAGGGTTTTCCCTGTGTCTATGCAGGTTTTACCTGGGTCACATTAGCTAGCTTTTAAGCTAGGCGACCAATGGGGCGTCAGTCATGGCGCCAATCGCAGCCATGGCGCCAATCGCAGCCATGGCTGGCCAGTAAACCCCAATAGCACACGATGCACGCGCCCTTGTCCTGCATGGTTAAAAACCCGCATGGTAGAGTGTATAGGCCTCGGCCTGAGACACACTTAGATCCTCCCCTAACCTGGACCCTCCCCTACACACTTAAAATTAACTTAGGCTAGGAATAGAAAATCGTAAGCTGAGTCGGCCGAAAAAAGGTTTTCAGAGCTGCGCTGCCGAGGAGAGAGGTCGTCTGACAGAGCTACTCTGCCAGACCATCCAGATCTTCAAGGAGCTGCCCTGGAGTGACGTGCGAAGAGATTCAACAAGTTGTGCTAGCACTTATTAGTGCTACACAGCCACCAGACACAGTTCCTGTGCGCCCTGTGCGCACAGGTGAAAGGTTTAAGCTGCTGTTGACTACTGAATAAGACTCAACAGTGCCAGCAACACTGATTATACCTGGGGCTCTGTCCCCCTTGGCTTAGCCGCTTGCGGTCAGTGGGTGAATCGGTGCGAAAGGCAGCGACGGACACGGACTAAAGGAGCACCGAAATGGACACTACGGAGACGGCTCCCATGATCTCAGGCGACGACACGAGTGACTGCCCATGGCAAACGGTCCAGGGCAAGCGGCCGAAACGGAATCATGACGACATGACAGGCGTGGCCGGGGGCCCCTCACCCCCCGCGCCCTCCGCAGCGCCCTCAGCGCCCGACGCGCCCGCAGCGCCCGCACAGCCGCAACAGGCAGCGACCAAACCCGGACGGAACCAAATCAAGCCGTTGTACGCACTCGTGGACGCCACCCACAACTACCCGACAATTTACCGCGCCTTGAAGGGGTCCCTTCAGGACAAGTTCACGGTGTACAACCGTCGCCGCGACCAGATACAGATACAGACCGCGAGCGTGCCCGAGTATCAACTGGCAATCAGGGCCCTTCAGGCCATAAGCGCCCAGTTTTCAGTCCTACTGCAAAAGGACGAAATACCAAGCAAATTCGTGTTCAGGGGTGTCCACAGGGAGACCCCAGCCGAATTCCTCGCCGAAACGTTCCAGGACATGCGGCTGCCCGTGCAGTCGTTCTGGTTCTCGGAAAACCGGCACTCTTGTCAGAAATGCGATAAGCTCGTAGTCGAAGTCCCTCAGACTTGCGACAGCAACCAAATCCTTGCCATCCGGGTATTCGCGAGTATGAGTATCCGTGTTGAAAGCTACCGCCACCCGGAACGGCCTAATCAAGGCAGCAATTGTCAGCGCTTCAACCACGTGGGCAAGGGCTGCAATTCCAAATCTGTCTGCCGCTGGTGCAGCGGCCCGCACCGCGCTCCAGACTGCCCGCACGGGGGCAGCCGCGAATACGTACGCTGCGCCAACTGCAAAGGGCAGCATGCAGCTAACTACCGGGGCTGCCCGGTCTACAAGGCTGAATCGCGCCGTCACCTTCTGCCACAGACACGACGCAAGCGATAGCGGCAATCGAAATACGACATGAGGGCAAATCGGCGTGCTGCAGCGGCAGCACAAACACCGCCCCAGCCACAAGGCCCCTCAGGCCAGCAACCTGGCAACCCGCGCCAGTACTCGGGCCCACCGGCACCACCCAGACACTGCCCCTGGGGCTCCCCTGCGCCCCCCCAATTGGAGCAATACTTCCCCCAACCAGCACAAAACAGGTTCGCGCCCCTTGCGCAGGATCCGAACTACCGCGAAACAGAATGGCCAGGTCTGTGCCAACGACTACAGGCCTCGCCGACAGTTCCAGGGCCAGCCCGCGCCACACTTCAAAAAGCACCCGAGCGGCCACAAAAATGGCAAGGGTGCCTCACGCAAGCCGCGCGACACACCTGCGCCTCCCGCACCGCAGACTCCGGCCCAACCACGCAGCGAGCCGCAGAAGGTCCCCCCTGCACAGCCGCAGCAGGCCTCACCTGCACCTGCCGACACAATGGCAGTTGATATCACCCCGGGGACGTCATCGGCACCCCAGCCCACCCCCGTGCCCACACCAAAACAACCAGTGCTGGAGGTCTTCCTGCAGGTCTTGGAGAAATCTGAGACCTTCAAGTCAGACCCCAACCTGGCAGCGACCATCATGCCAATGTGCCAACTCATGGCCATATGGTGCAACCCGCAAACGGAGCTGCGAGACAAAATACAGGCCACAATGGGCTTCGTAAAACTTCTCACTGCTCGCCTCAATGGCAGCAAATAATTCCGGTCCGTACCAAACACAATCGGCCGGCAATACTACTAGTCTATACAAAATCCTTTTCTGGAATGCACGTGGAATCAAGAAAAAAAAAAAAGAATTTACTCATCACTTAAATAATTATAAAATTGATATCGTGGCAATCAACGAAACATTTTTGCGTCAGGCAGACCGACTTACTATATTAAATTATGTCATCTATAGGCACAATAGGGCTAATGATGCCAGAGGCGGAGGCGTTGCTATAGCTGTGCATAGGCGAATTAAACATACAGAATGCCAGCTCCCACAGTTCCCTAACTTAGAAGCTGTAGGCATTAACCTGGTCATTAAGAGACAACAAGTTAAAAAAATTGCCATATATGCTAAACCAGGCCGATCACTTACCGTGGCAGACCTGGGGGCTTTATACAATGTAGGTCCGTGTTTCCTGGCTATCGGGGACATAAATGCTAAGCATATAGAGTGGAAATGCAGGCGCACTACAGCGAATGGTAAACTGCTCTATACGCATCAACTTAACAGAAATTACCATGTGCATGCTCCCTCAGAGCCTACTAATGAAACAGGCCAAATCAATTCTTTTCCTGACATACTGGACATAGTAATTAATAAGCGTTTTAATACAGGTTTCGAGCTGGAAGTGGTGCATGAAATGTCCTCAGACCACTTCCCAGTTCACATTCTATTCGACAATGCGATCACAGAAACCAACACGCCTCGCAAAATTTAAAGACTATCACCGCGCTGATTGGAGGGGCTTTCAAAATCATTTAATACATGCCTTGCCTGATGCTACAGAGCTTAATATTACAACAGGCAATGAATTGGAGGCAGCGATAGCTGACCTCACAACAAAAATACAAGACGGGATAACCGCGTGCATACCAGAAAAGGAGATTAGGTTAGAGCATGACGAGCTGCCAGCATACATCTCGCAATTAATAGCACAAAAAAGCCGCCTACGTAGATGGTACACGAGACACAGACAGGCCGAAACCAAGCGCCGAATAAATGAATTACAGACAGTAATATCGGAAGAAATAGACCTCTGGCGCGCCCGCACATGGGAACATAAAATTTCTAAACTCAAAATCCAGGACAATAGCGCCTGGACTATGACGAAATGCATACTTAATAAATCACAGAAAATTCCTCCCCTACAAACTGACACGGGAATAGCCTTCAAACCCGCAGACAAGGCGGAAGCCTTTGTAAAAACACTGGAAACTGCATTCCAGCCGCACAATCAGTCATGCGACAGGCAATTCACTGCGCAAATATACAGGGAATTGCGTACTAAACTACAACTGCCAGCCGAACCGGCTCCCACTTTCACACAAGAAATAAAACGGGTTATAAAACGCATGAAACCCAGAAAAGCCCCCGGAAACGATAGCATCCAAGCTATCGTCTTAAAACAACTTCCAGATGAAACACTGGAATATTTAGCTGCGTGTATTAATGCGATTTTAAAATTGCAACACTTTCCAGAACAATGGAAAGAGGCGAATGTAATTGTCTTTTATAAACCTGGAAAAGATAAAACCCTCCCGCACAATTACAGACCAATAAGCTTATTAAGCACACTGTCAAAAGTAGCCGAACGTATAATTTTACACAGGTTAAATATACACATAAGAGAACATAACATTATGCCCAACGAGCAGTTTGGTTTTCGCGCAGCGCATTCCACAATACAGCCACTAGTTCGCCTCACAGAGGAAATAACTAGCGCATTCAATGTCGAAGATTATGTAATTGCTACATTTCTAGATGTTGAAAAAGCATTTGACAGAGTCTTTCACGCAGGTTTAATACACAAACTGTACGAAACAGGTTTCCCTGACTGTTACGTAAAATTAATAGCATCATACCTGGCCAATAGAAAATTAGAGTAACTGCGGAAGGCACTAAATCTACACTCAAACACATACATGTCGGTGTACCACCAGGCAGCATTTTAAGGCCAGTATTATTCAATGTGTATGTAAGCGACATACCCAAGCCAGAACACCGCCTCGTGAAACTAGGCTGCTATGCAGACGACACGGTTCTGTATAGCAGATCACATAATCTGCGCCTAGCTACGACTAGACTGCAAACCGCGCTAGATGCAATGCAACAGTGATGCACAAAATGGCGCACTAAAATTAATACCACCAAGTCAGAGGTAGTAATATTTACACGCAAAAATCTACCGCAACCAAACAACAGGCCACAGCTCACCTTATTTGGCGAAAATATACCGCACAAGGACGCAGCTAAATACTTAGGAGTCATTATGGACCGCAAACTACTATGGCGAAACCATATAGACACCAAGCACGGCCAAGCATATGGGAGAATGAGCTCACTCTACCCAGTAATGAGTAGGCGCCTGTGGGGCACTGTGTACAATGGCCTGGCCCTGTATACTGCCCTCATCAGACCTTTAGTTACTTATGCAGCTCCCGTGTGGGCCACAGCAGCCAAAACACATTTACTAAAACTGCAGCGAATACAAAATAGATGGATTCGTATCGCCACAGACGCCCCCAGATACTGCCCAGTAGAGGCACTCCATCGGGAAACGGACATGGAGACATTACACGATTTCTACATTCGAACTATACAAACATTTTACGATAAATGTGCGACAAATCAAAACCCACCTGTTTCATCCCTCGAACAATATGACCCGGATGAAATAATTAAGTTTAAGCGACCGAAAATGGTACTCGCGCACCGACCACCGTAGTGACATGTCATTGGCCGGACCCTTCGGCCAATCACAGCACGCCTACGCGGCCACCCGGCCACGCTCGACGCAGCTTTTCTTTAATTTTTTCCTAACCTAACTAAAACTAAGTGTATTTTGTTTGGGAGGGGTCTGTTATAGGGAAGACTCTAGGTGCGTCCCAGGCCGAAGCCCTTACGCCTAATCATGCTGGGTTTAAGCCATGCAGAAAGGGAGGCATGCATCGTGTTCTTTGTTCGGGGATTGGCTAGCCATGGCAGCAATTGGCGCCATGACTAACTCCCCTATCTTAATTCTAGACTAATTACTAGATAAGTTGGGCCCAGGTAAAACCTCCATAGACAGAGGGAAAACCCTGGGCACTTTCATGCGGGATGCAAAATATCATGCATTATTAGCAGGCAGGTTGAGTACAGGAAAAGAAGGAAACAAATCGCGCGCGCGCTGGTGAGGGGAGTTAGTCATGGCGCCAATTGCTGCCATGGCTGGCCAATCCCCCTCCTTAGCACATATGCATGTTCCCTTTTCTGCATGGTACCCCCTGCATGATTAGAGCGTATAGGCTTCGGCCTGAGACGCACTTAGAGTCTCTCCCTAACCCGGACCCCTCCCAATACACTTAGTTATTGACTTAGGTTAGGAAAAAAAAAACAAAAATGTGCGCGCTCTGTGATTGGTAAGAGGGTCCGGCCAATCACAGCGCTCTACGGTGGTCGGTGCGCAAGTACCATTTTCGATCGCTTAAATTTAATTATTTCATCTGGATCATATTGTCCTAGTGATGAAACAAGTGGATGTTCATGTGTTGCACATTTGTCATAAAATGTCTGTGTGGTTCGGGCGTAAAAATCATTCAATGTTTCTGTGTTCGTTTCCCGATGGAGAGCCTCGACTGGGCAGTATCGGGGAGCGTCTGTGGCGATGCGAATGCATCTGTTCTGTATTCGCTGTAGTTTTACAAGGTGTGATTTAGCTGCTTTAGCCCACACAGGGACTGCATATGTAATTATCGGGCGGATGAGGGCGTTATAGAGCAGCAGTCCGTTTTTAACTGTGCCTCCGAGGCGCCTACTCATTACTGGGTACAATGCACACATTCTGCCATGTGCCTGTCCCTTCTTCGAATCTATGTGAATCCTGTATAGTAGTTTGCGGTCCATTTGAACACCTAAGTATTTAGCAACGTCTTTATGGGGGATTTGGTCGCCGAACAGGTTTAATTCAGGCTTGCGATCGTGTGGTGGTAGATTTTTACGCGTGAAAATTACAGTTTCAGACTTTGTAGTGTTTATTTTTATGCGCCATTTTGTGCACCAGTCTTGCATGGAGCTAAGTGCGGTTTGTAGTCTATTTGTGGCTAATTGTAGGTTATGTGATCGGCTGTATATGACTGTGTCGTCTGCATAGCAGCCTAGTTTTACGAGGCGGTGTGCAGGTTTTGGCATGTCGCTCACGTATATATTGAATAAAACAGGGCCTAAAATGCTGCCTTGTGGTACGCCTGCATTAATAGGTTTGATGTCTGATTTAGAGCCCTCTGTGGTGACTCCAAATGTCCTGTTGGCCAAGTATGACGTAATTAACTTGATGTAACAGTCAGGGAAGCCTGTTTCATACATTTTATAGATTAGGCCTGCGTGAAAAACTCGATCGAAGGCTTTTTCTACGTCCAGGAATGTAGCTACTACATAGTCCCGGACATTAAATGCGCTAGTTATTTCTTCTGTTAGGCGGACTAGCTGTTGTACAGTGGAGTGTGCACTACGAAAACCAAATTGCTCATTGGGCAGAATGTTGTTTTCTCGTATGTGTGTTTTAAGTCGGTTTAATAGTATACATTCTGCTACTTTAGAGAGTGTATTTAGTAAGCTAATTGGCCTGTAATTTTGCGGTAAGGATTTATCTTTCCCTGGCTTGTGAAATACTATAACATTTGCCTCTTTCCATTGTGTCGGAAAGTAGTGTAGTGTTAGCATTGCATTTATGCATGCAGCTAAGTAATCGAGTGTTTCGTCGGGAAGTTGTTTTAGGACGATAGCCTGTATACTATCATTCCCCGGGGCTTTTATAGGTCGCATGCGTTTAATTACTTGCTTGACCTCTTGCGCGAGTGTAGGGACTGGTTCTGCCACTACAGGTTGTTGTAGTTTTAGGCGCAGTTCCCTGTAAATGTGAGCTGTAAATTGCCTGTCGCACGGTTGATTGTGTGGCTGAAACGCAGTTTCAAGTGTGTTCGCAAAGGCCTCAGCCTTATCACGGGGTTGGAAGGCAATACCAGTGTCTGTTTGTAGTGGTGGTATTTTATCTGTTTTATTTAGGATACGTCTGGTCATAGTCCAGGCGCTATTGTCTTGGATTTTGAGCCTAGATATTTTTGTGACCCATGTGCTTGCTCGCCAAAGGGCAATTTTGTCTGATATTACTATTCGTAATTCATTTATTCGGCGCTTGGTTTGGGCCGTTCTACGTCGTGTGTATTCGCGGCGCAGTCGACTTTTTTGTGTGATTAATTGGCCTATGTATGCTGGCAGCTCGTCATGCATTAACCTAATCTCCTTTTCTGGAATGCACCTGGTTACTCCGGTTTGAATTTTTGTTGTTAATTCAGTGATTGCTGCCTCTAGATTTTCACTGTCTGTTATGTTGATTTCGGCCGCGTCCGGTAGATTATTACGGAGATAATTTTGAAAACCCTCCCAGTCGGCTTTTTTATAATCTTTGATTTTACGAGGCGTGTTTGACTCTGTTTTTGCGTCATGAAATACTATGTGTACAGGAAAGTGATCGGAAGACATTTCATGTACAACTTCAAGTTCAAATCCGGAATTTACTCTTTTATTAAGTGCAATATCTAAAATGTCCGAAAAAGCCATACCCCGACCAAACGGTTGCGGACTGGCGAGAAAATTCTGCCCTATCCTTTAACATAGCGAGGGCAAGTCGCGATTTCAAACTACACAGATATCCTAGTGCACTTCAAACAAGTATGCTGGCAGTTCTTACACACACTACAGCTAACACTAAGCGCACACAATTCGTAGATAATTAAATCGTAGAAAGTTGGGGCCTCAGGGCTTTTGATGAAGGAATTGGGTAGTTTCGCTAACAGACCGACTGCCCTTACTTGCGACAGGCAACATGGGCTGTGCCCTCTTCCTGAGTGTTCCTTGTTGCACCAACTCGCGGATACAGTATTTAAATTAATTACTCGTAGCTCTGGATGCGTAGATGCTGGGATAGTGGGTTAAGCAATGACGGACGAACTAATTTCTCTAAGTGCCGACAGCCATTGACAGGCGACAGGCGACTGAAGCTATAGTTTATCCGGAGTAAGACCCTTGTCTCCACTCGCGGGTAATTAACGTAATTAAAACATTTAATGCTCACACATGCGCTACAACACATGTCATTTTGTTTTAGAATACACAATAGTGTTAATTTTCAGCTGGCTGGCAGCTGGGGGGAAACGACTAAGTCGCCCCCAAAAAAACCAGTACCCTTAAACACCACAAGCGGACACAACTGTCCAAGCGCCCAACCCCCGCATGGTAGACTCTTTCTACTCTGACCAACTCTTCTTTCTGAACCATCCTCTGTTCCTGTAACCAACCTGCTTGTAATTAATGCATGAAATTTTGCATCCCGCATGAAAGTGCCCAGGGTTTTCCCTCTGTCTTTGGAGGTTTTACCTGGGCCTAACTTATCTAGTTATAGTCTAGTATTAAGAAGGGGAGTTAGTCATGGCGCCAATTGCAGCCATGGCTGGCCAATCCCCGAACAAGCACTAGATGCATGCTCCCTTGTCTGCATGGTTTAAACCCAGCATGAATAGGCGTAAAGGCTTCGGCCTGGGACGCACCTAGAGTCTTCCCTAACCCAGACCCTCCCAAACAAAATACACTTAGTTTTAGTTAGTTTAGGAAAAAAAAATTGAGTCGGCCGAGCTACGCTGCCGAGGAGAGAGGACGTCTGCCGGACCTTCCAGATCTTCAAGGAGCTGCCCTGGAGTGACGTGCGAAGAGACTCGACAAGTTGTGCTAGCACTTATTAGTGCTACACAGCCACCAAACTCAGTTCCTGTGCGCCCAGTGCGCACAGGTGAAAGGATTAAGCTGATGTTAACGACTGACTCAGACTAAACAGCGCCCAACACACTGGTTACACCCGGGGACTAGTCCCCCTTGGCCTAGCCGCTTGCGGTCAGTGGGCGAATCGGTGTAGATAGGCTGTGACGTACTCAGACGACAATGGAAGTGACGTCGTCGGCACACATGTCCCGCGCGGAAAGCGACAGCGACGAACCATGGCAGGAAGCGCGCGATAAGAGGGCCAAGCGCACTCACGACCAAATGGCTGGTCCGGTGGCGGGCCCCCCGCCCCCCGCACCAACACAGCGACCAAATCGCAAATCAAACCATTGTTTGTGTTTCTCGACAGCGAGCACAACTACCCCCGAATCTACAACGCACTAAAAACGTCCATCAAGGACAAGTGGACAGTCTACAACCGCGGACGAAATCAGCTGCAGGTGCAGACGGCTAGCATCGCCGAATACCATGCAGCCATTAAGGCCCTTAAGGCCATTGATGCACAACACTCGATCCTTCTCCAAAAGGACGAGATCCCACAAAAATTCGTTTTCCGAGGCGTCCACCGAGACACACCGACCGAATTTCTCGACCAAATCTTCTCCGACATGCGTTTGCCAGTACAGTCCTACTGGTTTCTGACCAACCGACAGACACGTCAAACGTGCGATAAGCTAGTAGTAGAGGTCCCTCAGACTTGTGACATGGAAAAAATCCTCGCGATTCGCGAATATGCGGGACTCACCATCCGAGTGGAGGACTATCGCCACCCTGCGGGTCCCTCTCAATGCAGTCACTGCCAGCGCTTCGGCCATGTTGGTAAGGGCTGCAGTGCCAAAGTCGTGTGTCGCTGGTGCAGGGGTGCACATCGAGCCCCTGACTGCCCACACGGCGGAAATCGGGACTTTGTTAAATGCATCAACTGTGGCGGACCGCACAGCGCGAACTATCGGGGCTGTCCTGAGTACAAGAACGAGACAAGGCGACACCTGCCACCGCAGATCAGGCGCGAGCGCGAACAACAATCCCGTCGCGCGATACGAGACAACAGGCGCGCTGCAGCCACCGCTCAGTACCAGACACAGGCCCCTGGCCCCTCTGGCCCGCGCCCTGGCCCGCCAGGCACACAAGGACCACCGAGGCCCCACCAATGGGGACCTCCTGGCTATCCACAGCCCAGCTGCTATGGTCAGTATCCAGCACAGGCCAGCAAAAACAGGTTTGCACCCTCGCTGACCAACAGGGCTACAATGAACTCGATTACCCTGTACTGGCCAACACCTACAAGCCACGCAGGCAATTCCAATCGCAACCGAAACCGCACTTTAAGAAACATCACAGCGGCCACAAAAATGGCAATACGGCTAATGATGCTCCACGCACGCAGCCAGCCCGCAAACAGCAACAAACAACTCCCCCTAAGCAGGTTCCCCCGATGAAGCCTGCCCTCGCACCCATGGAGAGCATGGCCGTAGATGTGACTCAAATGCAGTCATCCGCGCCCCAGGCCCCACCACAAGCCGCGCAATCCTGCGCGCCTGCGACCAAACCCGAACTGTCCGACTTCGTGAAAGTACTGGAGCAATCCGAAACCTTTAAGTCTGACCCGAAACTGGCCGAAACTATTGTGCCAATGTGCCAGCTCATGGCCATTTGGTGCGACACAACAGGTCAACTTAAAGACAAAATACAAGCCACCATGGGCTTCGTCCAACTGCTTGTCGCCAGCCTAAATGGCGGCAAATAATCAGGGACCCGACGAAACACACTCGACCAATAACACCAATTTACACAAAATCCTTTTCTGGAATGCAAATGGAATTAAAAATAAAATGAACGAATTTATTCATCAACTCGACAAATATAACATAAATATTGCGGCAATAAATGAAACTTACTTGCAACAATCCGATCGGTTCACAATTTTAAATTACGTCACATACAGATGCGATAGGCAAAATAATAGAGGAGGAGGCGTGGCCCTAGCGGTGCATAAGAGTATAAAACACTCAAAATGCCAGCTTCCTCCCTTTCCAAATTTGGAAGCAGTAGGAATAAATCTGGTAATAAACAGGCAGCAAATTAAATTAATTTCTATTTATGCGCGACCAGGCAGATCACTAGAAGTAGCAGACCTAGATTTACTATTTGATGTAGGCCCTTCGTTTTTAGCTATCGGCGATATAAATGCAAAACATATAGAGTGGAACTGTAGGTACCAAACAGCGAATGGTAGGCTACTCTACATGCACCAATTAAATAGAAACTATCATGTCTAAGCTCCTTCAGAGCCCACGCATGATCCTGGTAGACAAAACACGCGACCTGACATTTTAGATATTGCGCTTAATAAAAGAGTAACTACCAGATTTGAACTTAGTTGTACATGAAATGTCTTCCGATCACTTCCCGGTACACATTGTATTTGATGACGCAAACATAGAGTCAAACACGCCTCGTAAAATCAAAGATTATAAAAAAGCCGACTGGGGGGGTTTTCAAAATTCTCTCCGCAATAATCTACCGGACGCGGGCGAAATAAATATAACAGACAGTGAAAATCTCGAGACAGCAATCACTGAATTAACAACAAAAATTCAAACCGGAATAACCAGGTGCATTCCAGAAAAGGAGATTAGGTTAATGCATGACGAGCTGCCAGCATACATAGGCCAATTAATCACACAAAAAAGTCGACCGCGCCGCGAATACACACGACGTAGAACGGCCCAAACCAAGCGCCGAATAAATGAATTACGAATAGTAATATCAGACGAAATTGCCCTTTGGCGAGCGAGCACATGGGACGCAAAAATATATAGGCTCAAAATCCAGGACAATAGCGTCTGGACTATGACCAGACGTCTCCTAAATAAAACAGAAAAAATACCACCACTACAAACAGACACTGGTATTGCCTTCCAACCCCGTGATAAGGCTGAGGCCTTTGCGAACACACTTGAAACTGCGTTTCAGCCACACAATCAACCGTGCGACAGGCAATTTACAGCCCACATTTACAGGGAACTGCGCCTAAAACTACAACAACCTGTAGTGGCAGAACTAGTCCCTACACTCGCGCAAGAGGTCAAGCGAGCGATTAAATACATGCGACCTAGGAAAGCCCCGGGGAATGATAGTATACAGGCTATCGTCCTAAAACAACTTCCCGATGAAACACTCGAATACTTAGCTGCATGCATAAATGCAATGCTAACACTACACTACTTTCCGACAATGGAAAGAGGCAAATGTTATAGTATTTCACAAGCCAGGGATAGATAAATCCTTACCGCAAAATTACAGGCCAATTAGCTTACTAAATACACTCTATAAAGTAGCAGAATGTATACTATTAAACCGACTTAAAACACACATACGAGAAAACAACATTCTGCCCAATGAGCAATTTGGTTTCCGTAGTGCACACTCAACTGTACAACAGCTAGTCCGCCTAACGGAAGAAATAACTAGCGCATTTAATGTCCGGGACTATGTAGTAGCTACATTCCTGGATGTAGAAAAAGCCTTCGATCGAGTTTTTCACGCAGGCCTAATCTATAAAATGTATGAAACAGGCTTCCCTGACTGTTACATCAAGTTAATTACATCATACTTGGCCAACAGGACATTTAGAGTCACCACAGAAGGCTTTAAATCAGACATCAAACCTATTAATGCAGGCGTACCACAAGGCAGCATTTTAGGCCCTGTTTTATTCAATATATATGTGAGCGACATGCCAAAACCCGCACACCGCCTCGTAAAACTAGGCTGCTATGCAGACGACACAGTCATATACAGCCGATCAAATAACCTGCAATTAGCCACAAACAGACTACAAACCGCACTCAGCTCCATGGAAGACTGGTGCACAAAATGGCGAATTAAAATAAACACTACAAAGTCTGAAACCGTAATTTTCACGTGTAAAAATCTACCACCACACAATCGCAGGCCTGAATTAAACCTGTTCGGCGACCAAATTCCCCATAAAGACGTTGCTAAATACTTAGGTGTTCAAATGGACCGCAAACTACTATACAGGATTCTCATAGATTCGAAGAAGGGACAGGCACATGGCAGAATATGTGCATTGTACCCAGTAATGAGTAGGCGCCTCGGAGGCACAGTTAAAAACAACCTGCTGCTCTATAACGCTCTCATCCGCCCAATAATTACATATGCAGTCCCTGTGTGGGCTATAGCAGCTAAATCACTCCTTGCAAAATTACAGCGAATACAAAACAGATGCATTCGCATCGCTACAGACGCTCCGAACCACACAGACATTTTATGACAAATGTGCAACACATGAAACTCCACTTTGTTTCATCACTAGGACAATATGATCCAATTTTTTTTTTTTTTTTTAAGACAACTGCCCCTCCATGCTGAAGTCAGTCCCACACAACCTGTGAAGGAGTGGGTCCTCAAAATGGGGGTGAGTTTAAGGGAGGTTCTTAATACGTGCCAGGCGGAAGGCCTATACGCTTTTCGTAATATCGTGAAATTGGTCAGCGACCCCGCCCACTTGCGTGGGAGGAGGCCGCGGCGACCCGCGTGCATCTATGCGCATAATACCTATAAGACTGCAGAGGCCCTCGCAATTAGTGCCCCGGCAGCCTAGGGGAAGTAGCAAAGTGGGATGGCTGCAGTAAACCAGCGACGAACTGGAGGAAACCTGTAGCCCGATTGCAGAGAATTACCGCGCCCGATCAGTCCGGGAAAGGAAAGGAGCGGGGAGTTAGATGGGGAAGGTTAGGTGCCACTGTGATATGGACTTATATATCGCAGTGGCATATGTAATTGCCAGTAGGCTTGTAGGGGCGGCAGGCTCGCCAGTTGTATTGATGTGCGAGGAAATCCACCGCTTCCTGCAACAGAAGAAACAAAATAGAACAAACAAGAACACTGGTCCTTTATTAATTTCTTGTAGTAAGAAATTATTATTATGCTGACTGCAGCGGCCAGGCACTGTGGTCGGCGTCTCTGGGCTGTATTAACAGAATTATTGAAATGCTGGGTCGTAAGGAATTTCTAAGGGTGTGAGTAGTTATGTAGCGAACGATTTAAATTATACACTAATAGGGATTAATTCGGGTGAGTTTAACACTTGAAAACACTTGTAGCACTCGCGGGCTAGGTTGTGGGTAGGTGGGAGGGGTAGGTGTGAGGGCTATCGCGCACTGTGGTCGGTGTCCTCGCTGCTCGCTGCTCTGCTCCCTCGTCGCTAGTCGAAGTATAGTCTATTCTCGGTTGCGGATGGTTCAGAGAATATTTTCTTGTCCTTCAATTAAATTCGATGTTATTTGGTAAATATATATGTAAGTAATGCTATACTTAGATAGATATGTTGTTAGTTTTTCACTGGTGCTGCCCTGTGTTGTTTTCCGGGGCGCGGCGTGAAATGTTGTTTCTTAGTGGCTCTATGGCGGTTTCGGTACGAGCATGTATTTTGGACGCTTATACATTTTTATAGTAGTTTCGTCGTAGTGTCCCAGGGCTGAAATGAGTGGGTTCTCATGTCCCTGCGTGTATTTGTAGAATTTTACTGCAAGCTTATGCATTGTGGCGCTAATTGTCGCTATGTTGAGTTCTTTGTGTAGGGGAGTTGTTGGATCATAGCGAGGTACATGTGCAATTCGCCTAATTGCCTTATTTTGTGCAATTTGCAGCTTTTTAAGGTGTGTTTTTGCTGCGTAGCCCCATGCTGGTGCTGCGTACGTTAGGATAGGTTTAACACATGTTGTGTATAGTAGCTTGCCATTTTTGTGTGATAGTGAACTTTTCATGTTGAGCAATGGATAGAGTGTTGCCATCCGCGAGTAAGCTGCCGCTGTCTTCGTGTTGGTGTGAGAGTTCCATGTGAGTTTGGAGTCCATGCATATTCCAAGGTATTTAACGCATTTTGCGTATGCGATGTTTTCGCCATAGAGTCGAAGTTTTTGTAGATTGTCCGGGATTAATCGGCGGGTAAAAATTATGGCTTCCATTTTGTTTATGTTCACTGCTGTACGCCAGTCGGTGAGCCATTTCTCTAACTTATTTAGGGCTTCTTGAACTTTTCTTACCGCAAGGTAGGGCCTCGTGGAGCTGGCGTAGAGTAACGTGTCGTCGGCATAACAGGCAGTATGAGCACGAGTGGGTTTGGGGAGGTCGTGGACGTAGATGTTGAATAGTGTGGGGCCCAGAATGCTGCCTTGTGGGACCCCCGCCTTTATTGGTCTGCTGGTTGAATCTGCTCCAGGTAGACTCGTGTAGAATGTTCTGTCTTGAAGATATGAGGCTAGCAAGTGTGTGTAGCAATCTGGAAGTTCGATCGTGTATAGTTTGCGCAGGAGGCCTTCATGCCATACCCTATCGAATGCCTTGGCTATGTCAAGGAAGGCCGCTGCTGTATATTGCTTTTTGTTGAACCCTGTCGTGATGTGTTCGGTAATTCTTACCAGTTGGTGTGTCGTAGAGTGGCGCGGTCGAAATCCGAATTGTGCATCTGGCAGTATGTTATGTGCTGCGAGGTGTGTGTTAATTCTTGAGATAATTATTTTTTTCGCGACTTTAGAGACAGTGCTCAGTAGGCTAATAGGTCTGTAGTTCTGAGGGTCCGAAGCGTTTTTGCCTGGTTTAGGAAACAAGATGACCTACGCTGGCTTCCAGGAGGTTGGCCATGTACTTGTATGCAGTATACCATTTATGCAAAGAGTGATGGCAGTTATGGTAGGGGGGCTGGCATGTTGTAGTACTATTGCTTGTATCCCGTCCGCTCCCGGGGCCTTGTTCGGTTGGAGTTTCTTGATGACTGCTGTAACTTCTCTGTCTGTTGTTAATGCTGACTTGTCCTGGATGGGGTGGGCCAGTAGTTGTTGAAGTTGCTGGTGAACTCTTGCGATGTGTGCCGGTGAAGACGGATTGTTGTTGGGGCGGAAGGCTTGTTCGAGTGTTGATGCTAGTATGTCTGCTTTAGCTTGCGGTGTGAAGGCTATCGGAGTGTTAGGGACTTCGCTCTTGAGGGACGGTATCGTGGGTTCGGACATCATGAGGCTTTTTGTTGTGTGCCACAGAGTGTTTGTTGTGGCGCACAGGTCTTGGACCTTAGTGTCCCAGGCGGTGTTTCTGTGTTTCACTGTCTGTTGTTTGATCAGTTTTTGTAGTTTGTTGACTTCGGTTTTATATTCTTGAAGTTGGTGGCGCTGCCAGAGACGGCGGGCATGGTTGCGGGCTGTAATTAAGGCCGTGATGTGGGCAGGCAGTTGTTGAGTGTTGTTGGCTGCGATTTTTTTCTTAGGTATGGCCAGCTGTATTGCTTGTTGAAGAGTTGTTGTTAGGTGTTGTACGCTGTCATTCACTTCTTGCGGTGTCGTGGGTAGCTCTCTTAGTTGCAGGTGGTTATCGAGGTATTTATTGAGGCGGTGCCAGTTGGCTTTGCTGTAGTTTGGCAACGGGGTTGTTGTTGATGTTGCGGTGCTGGCATTCTCCAGAAGGACAAGGACGGGGAGGTGGTCGGAATGAAGTTCGTTTAGGACCTCTAGTTCATAGATGAAGGTGGTGTTCTGGTAGATGGTGAAGTCCAGTATATCAGGAGTTTGGTGTGCCCTATCAGCGATATGGGTGGGATGGTATGGGGCACAGACCATGTATGGGTGGGTTTGTTGATGTTTGTAGAGGAGTCGGCCATTTTGTGTGGTGCCTACGCAGTTCTAGGAGGGGTGTATTGCGTTTAGGTCACCTAGGGCTAGGAAAGTATGGGAGCTGCGGGTTAGGGTATTTAGGTCGGTAACAGTGATGGTATTGCCAGGAGGGGCGTATAGGGAGAGGATGGAGCAGGATGTCTTGTTAATTGTTGTGGATATTGCTACCGCTTCTATTTTTCCCAGGTCTGGGAGGAGCATCTCGTGGTTTTTGATATCTTGTCGGACAATGAGAGCTTCCCCTCCACTGGTGTGCCAGTTGGTCGGTGGGGGGGGGAGGGGGCAGGCTGTGCTGCTGGGGTGGGTCGGTCTTTCCTATAGACTTTGTAGCCTGGGATGTGTAGATTGTGTGTGGATGCCAGCTGCGTTTCCTGTACCGCTAATATTTGTATGTCATGTTTGTGTAAGAAGTCTTGAAGTTCGGCAAGTTTGGGTCTGACGCTTCGTGCATTCCAGGTGGCCCTTTTTTTGTAGTTGTAGTGTGGGGTCCTGTTTAGGCGGTTGTGCTATCATTGTGGAGGACACCGAACATGGACATGGCTAATTTTGCTGCCATTATGATTTTATGAACTTTGTCCACTGTTGGGTCGGCCCATGCTGCTAAGAGGTTGCAGAGGTCCAGGGCGAATTGGTGTCCTGCCTCTGTGACCTTGACATTTTGTTGCGCACGAAGCGTTTGGTAGAGTACATTACTATTTGCGACTGCGCTCGCTGCTGCCTCCGAGGTGCAGGAGGGTGGGGTTGGTAGCTGAAGTCTTATGCTGCTGGGAGCTGTGAGTGGGTCCTGAGCAGCAGATGTAGATGGCTGTGGGGCGGTTGGTTGCACCTGTTGTGCCTTTTCGCCTCGGGCCTGTGGCTGGTTGGTGCCAGATGGTAATGGAGTGTCGTTTGCTTTGTCCATTGCTGCATTGGTGGCGCGCAGCATAAAGCCATTTTTAGTTGGAAGGCCTGGTGTCATTTTGGATCTCTGTAATACGCTGCTGCAGCTGTGTGCGTTGCGGCTTGGGTGCAGACGCAGGGGGGCGTTGCTGCTGTTGCTGTCTCATAGGGGGGCGCTGCCCTGTTGTCCCGCTGCGGGGCTTCCTCAGGCGCTGTCGTGGATCATCTGCGCTTGGGTATTCGTAGCCGTAGTCGTCAGTGGACAGTAGCTGAAACCTGTTGTTGTGCGCAGCCTGGTTTTCGTGGTAGGGTGCTGGTTGGTGCTGTGGCTGCGGGTTACGCTGCTGCCAGTAGTCATGTTTGTTGTTATGTGTGACGGTCTGCCACTCGTGTGGGTCTTGGCGGCGCCGGTGCTACTGCGCTCCGCGCTGCTGTGAGCCTTGCTGCGCATTACGAGGCTGTTGCTGCGGGCGCCCCTGCTGTGGGAAGCGCTGTCGCAGTGCAGCAACATATGCCGGGCAGCCTCTGTAATTTGCGCAGTGTATTTGTCCGCAGTTCCTGCATTTGGGTTCGGTGGCCTCGCAGTTTATTGTCTTGTGGTTGCCCGCGCAATAGCGACATGCAGCATTGAACCCACATTGCTGAGTCACATGGCCCAGTTTGTTGCAGTTCCCACAAAGAAATGGGCCTTTGGGGAATCTGTATTCCTCAACCCACACCTTAAGGCCGAGGACATGTGTTATAGACTTAGCTGTTTCGTAGCTCCTTGGTACATCGAGCTGGTACATTTTCAGTGGTTGTCTGTGTCTGTTGTACATCTGATGTACAACAATTACCGGGACCTGCTGCTGCTGCAGGCTGCGCTCAATCAACGCCTCCTATAGGACAGGCCCGGGAACCGGTTTGTGACGTCAGGAAACTTGGGCATCGCGCTCTCACCAGAGCTTGCCTTCGAATTATCTTATATTCACCTTATAGATCGTGTGTGGAACGAATACTGCACTTAACATTATGTTTATGAAATTTTTATAACTTCTTTACATATACGCATGTTTGACAAGTGTAACAACAAAGAAAATGAACGTACAGTACATATAATCCAATCTAAGACGGCGATTATCTCAAGAAAATTTGGTAACTATTTTCGTACATGTTTTAAATTAAACATAGCTGAGTAAGGCTTTGATTACTTGTGGTTCTTCTATATGTAACTGTTTTACAATTATTGCAATAAATGTGAACAATATTACCAGTTTAATAATAACTATATATTTTTTGCAGTGGTTAAGTTCAATGTTTTACGAACTTTTTGTTTCTCCTGCCAACAAGACTTTTGTACAATATAGTTTCAAAAACTTGATAAAAGGTGAAAATATAAAACTCCATGTTTTAAGTAAGTGGGAAAATTAGTAGATTTGTCCCCTAAAATTTTAAATTATTAGTTTCAGTATACGTTTAGCTATTATAAATGCTAGTATTTATATAGCTGTGTATAATACTTACCTCTAAAAATTAATAACTCAAGAATATTTTGTTCTTAACTTATTTAACTTTTCTTTAAATATGCCTCAACATTATAAATACTTTGGTTATGAAATAAGATTTGTTTAGAAAATAATTAAGAATATTTGGGAGAACTAAGACTACTTAAATTTGTTTATTGTAGTTACTCAGAGGTTAAAAAGTTTACTATGGCATATTAAAAAATACGCAGAAAAATTCATATAGTTGAAATGAAAATGATATATACGTAAATTCACTTTTAAACTCGTCAATATATACAGTGATGATAAAAACAAATTTTGTATGATTCAGACGTGAAATATTTAGTTTATGTTTTATCCGCTTCGTCAGTGAAAGTAAAAAATACATGCAAGTGCTTTTCATAATGGTAACATCTTTTTCTATTAACCAACATTTTTTTAGCCTGACATAACTTTGATTCTAAAAATTTGTATTTATATGTTTTTATTTATTTATTACTTTTGTGACTCTGCAAATCGGTTATAAACTATAACTCTCGTGTGGATTCTCATACTTCAAGTTTAATAATTTATAATGAATTAAGTTACGATAGTGAAATATTGATGTTTATTTAGAACACCTCTCTATATTAGTTTTATTGTATTATGAAAGATTATACTCTTAATGGGTACATTACGACAATATTGAAGATAAGTTTTATACTGAATAAATAATTTTGGTTGCAATTTTATCTTATGAATATAATTTCATTAACATATAGAACACATTGTAAATTTGGTCTAAAATATGATTTTAACATAGTGATGCTACAGACTTTAATTACTGCATTATTTCTGTAATTCCACAATTGCAACTTTCATTACTAACCAAGACGGTTTTAATAAATTTTCCAATATTTGAAGCATACTGTTGCCACTTTATGCACTAAAGGAAATCCCCGGCGAGAATATATAAATGCTAATGTATAGGCCAAATCATTTTTCACGTAAATTATATTGAAGTAGGCATATTTGAAAACGAGTTTTTAAAAGCAATGGCAGGGCTCAAAAATTTATTATTTTACAGCAGGACTGGCAAGTTATCAACATTCACTTTTATTAGTTGCACAAAATAAGGTCGATTTGCAAGAAAATCTTCAATCCAAGGATCACTTTAAATTAGAAAATATATAATAATTGCATCATCTGAATGTGAGCTATGATGGAATTAGAGTGCTATCATAGCAAACAATAAATCTCTTACAGACGTAAATTTCGTAATACAAGAATCGAAATTGTAGTTAATTCCTGTGTATTTACGGCAAATGTAGATCAAATAAAAAATGTTGATTTCATTTCAAACACCTACAACCTTATATTCAAGTTAAAACACAAATTAGAAATAATTTCGCCACACAATTAAAACATGGCGTTCATTTAATGTTAGTACTTTTAATATTTTTAATATTTTATTACAGTCGAATACTAGGAAAAGAATTGTAATGTGTGCCGTGTTGTCAATTACGTCATTCTTTTCTTAACTGGGCCTACCTTAATTTGGTTCTCTGTCTATTCAAAAATATATTAAATATTGTGATTACATTAACCTGTGCTGTTCAGCTATATAGGGTCAGCGCGAAACAAACACTGCGAGTTTCAGTAATTAAATCTCATGCTCTAAATTAAATTTTTCGAAACTTTCATAAAATGTTTCAACAGTCAAAATTGTGACATGGACAAAAATTCAATTACTAATAAATGTAATCACTATGAAGTATGAACGTGAATATTGTGTACACATCAGATTGAAAATGTCGTGAAAGTCATTCTGTAATAAAAGTAACAATGTTCATTTGTTGGAATTAAAAAAATAAGTTTACCTTTTCTATACCAAGCCTATTTACACACACTGGATTATAATTATCCATTTCCTCTTATAAAATTACTTTACTCATTACTATAAGGCTTTTACTTAAACGTCGAGCATTTCAAATGTAACATTTATATTATTGTAGCTAATTACTTCCCCTATGTCATGAGTGTCATTTAGAAAAACTATTTTTTTTGCATTAAAAATAATGTCATGTGTGTACACTAGAGAACGGGCGAAAGTATGTTTCGCTTAAAATTTATCAAATAGAAGTATTATATCATTTCAGCGCTGTAGTCATAACTCCTGAAATTAGCGTAGCGTTTCCCGACGGCAATATGCTAGTTTCTAAAAGTAGAATAATATTTAAAAGAATTATGTAAGTAAACCGTAGCCTGCTTGGAAGGAATGCGGGTAAAATAAGCAATTCTAACAACGCGTATCCATCGTCAAGTAATTATTGCAAACACGATTTAAAAAAAAATAACTTTACTTTAAAATTTCAAACCATTTTGATGACGTTATGTATACATTTTTAGATTCAAAAAATAAATTCTTGTTATTTTGAGAGTATTTATCAGGCTGCTACCCTAAGTGTTATTACGCAAATGTTACTGATATTATGTAATTTGAAGTATGTAATACTCACCTTCGAATGTACGGAAGGTTCAAAATCCCGTGGTATTGCTGATAACCATTTTTTTCGTAGTTTTTCTTCTTTCGGTATGCTAAATACCGACACTGCCGAAGAGCCCGGATAGTTTCCCTTGCAGTTGGGCACGCAACATTTATTCACCATTTTTACAGCACACTCTACTTACACGCACATATTTAAAATATTAAACAGCGATTTAATTGACACCATTGTCTCTCACAGCAAGGCTTCGTGCCTCTCACAGTTAGGTTTGGAACACACTGACCGGTACGTGTTTACCTGGCCCGCAGTGGAATGTCTTCCAGCGCGGAGGGACAATGCCCAAGTTGCGTGACGTCAGAGCACCCGCACCAACCTGTTCTGAGGCCTGTCCTATAGGAGGCGTTGGCTCAATGCGCCGGGTGTCTGTGCCCGCCGGAATGTCCTTTATCACATATTTTAAGGGCTTATCTGTGGTGAGCCTCGTTAGAAAGTATTCGTACGGGGCCTTTTGTATTATCTTAAGGGCCGTGTGGTAGTCGATAATGCTGCCGAACGTGTAGTGAGTACCGCGGACTGTATCGCGAGCTGTGAATGTTAGGTCAGCTGCGATGAGGGCGTCGTACAGCTCCTCGTATGGGTGGTCGCTATCGTGGTTCACCGTGATAGGCGCTGATTTGAAGGGGGGAGGTAGGTGTTGGTCCTCCCCCATTGTGTTGTTTTCGTTAGCATCCTGGCTAATAGGTGCGGCCTGTGAAGCAGTGACCGGCTCGTTGTCGCTCTCGTCGTGCTGTAGGCCTAGGCGTTTGCAGTCCTAGCCGCGTTCCTGGTCGGGATTTTTCCTCTTAGGTGGGTGGTTTTCACTGATAGTGTCCATTGTCTCTGTTTGCGCACATTCAGGGGCGTACAACCCCGCCTGGGCCGAAACTGTGCCCGAGTGCTGGGCGGGGAGGGGGGGGGGGCCTGAAGGGCAATTACGAATTCCTAACAAAAGAAGGGAGTGGAGCACCCACAGTCCGACCCGCCCTGGGACTAGTTAGCCAGGGCTTCGCGGCTAGGCCTGAGGCTCTAATAGCACTCGGGTGTCACACACTCTGATTTAGTCCTACGAAACTTCAAGTACGCGGTAGTTCAAAACTGTGATCTAGGGCGACTTGGTGGGAACTTGATTTATCGGCAGCGGAGCCTACATGTTGACTGCTCGACTGTCACTCGCTGAATCTGCCCTGTGCTGCTCCTTTTTTTTTTTTTGCTTGTTTGCTTGAGTCCTGTGCCAGCTCTCGTATAGAGTGCCGCCCAGAAACTCGTGCAGTTTTGCTTTGGATTACCTAGTCCACTGGACTTTTACCTCCTTACTATGGGATTGATTTTAAAGTTTTAACTAAAAATTTCCATATACTATTAATGGCTATTTGCCTGCTTAGTGATAATTAGGTTTTGTACTCTGCTGCCTACCACTCTGTTATAATGGCAGGCCATCGAGTAGTCAGTTCTAACATATTTATTTATTGCAATACATTGTTTTTATGCTTTTATTTATTTCTATTTTTTAATTTATTTTTATTTTTAATTTATTTGTATTTTTATTTGTATTTTATTATTTTGTTTTTACATATATACATACCTACATCTGCTTTTTACAACTTTGGTAAGTGTGTCCCTGTATCCTAGTATAATATGTTACTTAATTTTTTTTTAATATATTTACTTAGAAAGATATATTACTCTATGCCTACCCCCAACTAGGTAGTAATGGACCTAGATGGGGCTTCCCTACTGGGCTCTATTGGCAGCGTCAGAATATAGAGATTACACATGTACATATGGGGTGCTGCTTTGTTAATTTATTTATATTTATTTTTGTTTGAAAAATTAAAACCCTACTAACTAGTTATTTACAATTTACAGTGGTTTACTATTGTTTATTTCTGGTTTGTGCCCTGTGTCTGGTGGTTGTCCCCCTTTTTCAGGGTTCCTGGCAGGCCCCTCCGGCTAGCGTGGCGCTCGCGGGTGATACTCACCACTGGCACTGTCCCTGCCAGGCAGTCCCCTACTTAGGTTATTCCCACCAGATCGTCCTTGTTTAGTGTGCTGTGTTATTTAAGTTTCTTTTTGTCCTTTCTGTTATAAATCCCTAACTTGCGGACAGCAGGGTTTGTATGGTCTTCAGTGTTCTGGTAGAACTTATTCCTTCCCTCTTCAATTATTTGGTGTATTGTTTTCAGTTTGGTTTTTTCATGCATTTCTTCATTAGTTGTATATCTTGTAGCTTGCAGTATAATTCTTAAGAAATTGTTCTGAGTTATTTGAAGAGGTTGGATGTGGGTCTTTGCAGCCCTACCCCATATTTCTGATCCATATAGCATGGCTGTTCTTACGATGGCTGTTTATAACAACAATTTGGTTTGCAGTTTTATGTTGCTTGACATAAGTAGTGGATAAAGCTTGAGTATTTTGCCTCTTGCAGTTTGCGATGCTTTCTTTAGGTGCTCCATCCATTGTAGTTTTGGATGTAGATACACTCCTAGGTATTTAATTTCTTTAACTGTGGGTATTGGTTTTTTGTTTAGTTTGATTACTGTGTTGTCAGGGTATCTTTTTCTTGTGCATTCTCTTACTGCACTTTTTGTGGGGTTTACTTTAATAGCCCATTTTTTCCAATACTTCTCAAGTTTGTTAATATGTTGTTGAATCAGGCTCTTTGCGAATTTTCTATTTTTGTCTTTAGCATAAATGACTGTGTCATCTGCATATATGGTTGTATTTGTCCCTTGTCCTTTTGGTAGGTCTCTTGTGTAGAAAGTATAGAGGAATGGTGATAAGGCTCCACCCTGTGGTACTCCACTTATTTTTCTGCTTGTAGATTTGTGTCCATCCAGGATAACTTAAAAGATCCTGTCTCTTAAGTAGTTTTGCAGCAGTCTCCAATAAGGTTCTGGCATGTTCGCTTGAATGAGCTTCTTTATTAAATAGGTATGATGAACCTTATCAAATGCTTTTTCAATGTCTGCAAACATAGCTATTGTTGTTTTCTTTCTGTTTAGTCCTAGCAAAATGTATTTTGCTACCTTAGTAATTGCCTGTATAGTAGAGTGTTTTTGTCTAAAACCAAATTGTTGATTAGGTAGTAGCTTTCTTTTTCTTGCTATTTTTGCTAGCCTTTGTACTATTATTTTTTCCATTATTTTCGCCATAGTATTCAGAAGACTTATTGGTCTCCTATTTTGTGGGAATTTGGGATCTTTATTTGGTTTTGGTATGGTTATAATCCTTGCTTGCTTCCATGCTGTTGGGAATTATGCTGTTTCTAAGATCTTGTTGTAGATTGCCAGTAGATGTTCTATCGCTTCTAGTGGTAGTTTCTTGATTACTTCATTAGGAATGTTGTCTATTCCTGGTGACTTTTTGTTTGGTAGTTTTTTAATTATGGTGAGAAGTTCCTTTAATGTTATTTCCTTGACTTTTTCATTTTTTAGGCTTTTTTCTGCTTTTTTTATAATTTTTTTGGCTTCGTCCAATTGTTCTTCATCTACTAGCTCATGATTTGGTTCAAATTGTTTTTCTAGAGTGTCGGCTATGGCTTCCACTTTGTCCTGTGGTGCATAACATAGACCATTTTCCCCATGTATCACTGGAGTGTGTGTTTTTATTTTTCTGCCTCCCAATTTGCAATTTATTTTCCAGATGTTTCTGTCCTTCATTAGATCCTTTATCATGTCTTCCCAACTTTTATTTTTGTGTTCAGCTGCCTTTTGTTTAATTGCGCTATTTAGTTCTTTTATTTTGTTTTTTGATATTTGGTCATTGTATGTTTGATTTTGTCTTCTGAATTTATTTCTTTCCTTTATAAGTTGATCCAATTCTTCGTTATTTGCATAGTCTTTTCTTTTTGGTGCTACCATTTTAGTTGCATTTCTGATGTGTTCTTGAATCGTATTGGTTATAATTTTAACTTCTGTGTCCAGGTCTTCTATTTGTTAATTTTTTGCTTGTGGATATTCTTGAATATTTTCTTTGAACTTTTCCCAGTCTGTATATGCTATTTTTCTTTCTATTTTGACTATTGTTGTTGGAATATTTATGAAAGCAACTGTAGGCATATGATCAGAGCTTAGTTCTTGTAGTACTTCTAATTTCTATATGAGTTGTATTTGTTATGAAGTAGTCGAGTATGTTTGGTGCACTTCTATGATTTGTGGGGTAAAAGGTCGGTTGCTCAGGTGCCTGTATTCTAAATTGGTAAGCCTCTGCCAGATGTTCCATTTCTTTTCCCTTTTTGTTATAGGTTTGATTACCCCAGCTGGGTGACCTACTGTTGAAATCACCACCCATAATAAAGTGTGGGGCTTGTTTAATAATATGCTCTATATTGTCGCTCATGTTTGTAGCTGTTGGAGGACTGTAGAAGGCTGATATGCTAAGGTTTCCCGTCCTGTTTGGTATTATTATGGTGGTGTTTTCATCATTTCCTCCTATTGGCATATGTCTTATTCCCTTTTTTATTAAAAGGGCTGTCCCTCCTCCTATTTTTTCTTTCCTGCTTGTTTTATAAATGTTTTAGTCTGGTATATATAATCTATCCTTTTCCAGTAATTTAGTTTCTGTGATTAGTGCGATGTCGATGTTGTGATTGAATAGGAAGGTGGCAAATTCGTATGTTTTTGATTTTATTCCATTAGCATTCCAAACCATGGTTTTAAGTACAGTCATGTTTTTGTTTCTTTGTTGATTTATGTTGACCATATTGCTTTCCTTATTTTATCCTTTTTTGGATTGTTCTTTGTATGTGATTTAATTGTGTCTTCTGGCTTCTCATTGCCTACTGTTATTATGTCGACATATTCCTGTTCTTCTTCCTCATGTTCTGCTTGTTCCATTTGTTCAGTTGGTTCCATTTGTTCTATGTGTTTTGCTTGGTTTGCAAGTTCGGCTTGTTCTTTTGGTTTCACTTGTTTGTTTTGTTCAGCTTGCTTAGTGTGTTTCTTGTGGGTTTGTTCGGCGATTTTTTCCTCGTTTCTTGTTTTGTTGTTTACTTCATCTAAGTTTTGAAACATCATCAATAATTCTATTGTTATTGTATTTTCCTTATCTTCCTTTGATTTGCATTTACTGACCTTTTCTTTTATCTTGAGGATTGTACTGATTGCATTTTGAAACTCCTCTGTCCGAAGAAAGTCAAAGCTTCTTGCATGTTTTTTATTGCTTCAACTTGATCCTGCACTTGTGTCCTGTTGTCTGCTTCTATTTGTTTCTTCTCCTTTTGTGTTTCTGTGTTATTTTTTGTAGTTTTATTTGCCCAATTTAATTTAATTTCTGGGAAGTTTTGCAGTGTTGTTTTTGGAACTTCTTGTGTTTCCTGTATTCGTTTTGATTTTTCCTGTATTTGTTCCTGTTTTGCTTTAAGTTTCTTTTCTGCTTCTTGCCTTACTGGACATTCCTTGCTGTTGGAAATATGCTTCCCATTACAATTTGCACATTTGTATGCTGATGTGTCTGCTTTACATTCCTTTGGTGTGTTTTGGCGCATTTCAGGCATTTTTCTTTTTGATTACAGCAACTACTGTGATGTCCATACTCCTGGCACCTGTAGCATTGCAGTTTTTTTTGAGGCTTGATGTATTTTTCAGTTTTTACAGCGAAACCACCGAGTCTTGTCAGTTGGATAAAATGTTCCTTTTCAATTTGTGGTAGTTCAACTTTGTATAATGGCATTGGGACACTTGTGTTTTCCCCTGCCCTGTTTTGCCATTTAGTCATTTGTGCTATATTTATAACTTCAAAGCCTTCGTCTTCGAGCATTTCCCTGGCTTCCTCAGCATTAATTGTTGAATGCAGACCTCGCAGTACTCCTACAATGGTATTCGGCTTATTTCTGTAAGTGAAACTTGGAATATTGTTTTCCTTTAATATTTCCATGCATTTTTTGTGATAGCTTGTGTTTTGACATGCTATTTTCCCTCCCTCTTTAGTGAATATGAGTTTGGTTTCCTCAGTTGTGTTTTCTGCGATTGATTTTGCAATCTTCCTAAATTTTTAAAGTGATGTGATTAGAATTGGTGGAGGTCGTTTTTCCTGTACACTGGCTTGTTCATTAGTTATTTATCGCTTCCCTGTCTGTTTTTGTTGGTGTGGGTTGGTTATTAATTTTTTTGTTTATGTTCTCAGTTTGAGGGCTTGCTTTTCGTTTTTGTTTTTCATTATTCTCGAGTGTTTCCTGCTGTCCGTTTGTTAGGGATATTTTACTGTGTGCTTTTGAATTTCTGATTTTGTTTATTGAGTGTGATGCTTTGTGTGTGTGGCATTTGAATGTAACTTGCGATCTTTCTCCTTTGTGCAGTGTGTCTGAGCCACTCCAGGGACCCTTGTAGTTCACAGGGGCTAAGCCCTCAAAGGGTGTATCTCCTGGAGTGGGGCCCGCCTCAGCCTGACTTTTGGCTGGACGAACACGACCTTCTTTGTGTACCTGGTTGGCAGCTGCCACTGACCCACATGGGGCTAGGCCTTATGGGTCTGACCCCGACAGCATACCAACAGGGTGATTCTCAGCCCCCTTTGTTGTCACCGTTAGGTTGCCTGGGGGCTGATTTGCTGATGCTGAAGTCTGGAAGATCTGGAAGTTCTGGTTGCTGGTCTAGTTGCTGTTATGGCTGCTGGTCTGGTCGCTGTTCTGGCTGCTGGAGATCTTGTTTCCACTGCTTACATTCTTCTTTTCTTCCTTCTTGCTTGTAGTCTTGAAGATTTGGCTGCTGTAGTTTTTGCTTAACTTTTTACCTTTCATGACAAGTGCATCTGCACCCTCCCTCGAGGGGGAGGTGACTGCTGCTTGACCGCTTGTTCATCACTGGGGCGCAGCCCCTCAGCGCGGGGGAGGTACAAGCCTGTCAGGGCTCTTGTCCTACCAAGTGGTCGTCATTATCGGATGGAGGGATTGAGAGGGATAGCCCCTCCCCTCCCCCCTCGTCTTTAGTTATTGTGCGTGCTGATTCCCAGCTGAATGTGTGGAGAGGAGGACTGAGAGCCACAGTTTCAGCCCCCCTTCCTTTCCCTTTGGTTTCCCCCTCCTGTCCTGCCTACCAGGGAAGGAGGGGGAGGCAGGGTAAAACATCCCCTGCCCCGATGGTGGCTATTTAAAATTTGGAATACTGTAGGTCTGGCCTATTGGCATGTCTTAATTTTTGCCGAAAGTTTGGTGAGATTCACGAATTTACTTCTAATTTTATGATGTAGGTGGCGCCAAGGCTGACAGTGAAGCTGCGTTACGTAATTAAGGTGAATTTAACGGTTGGTAATATTAGTTAATTAATTAATTAATCAATTATTAATTTTTAGATTTAATTATAAGAGCCGCGCTGCAATGTAGGAGGAGCACGGAGGTTTTGTGTCTATTCTATTTAATTAGGTGTCATTTTGGGGCGTTTTAAGCGGCGATTTATATCGGGGTTGTAATCGCCTAGGCGTTTCATTTCTGGGTTAGCATGAAGTGCGAGTTTCTTGAAGAATTTATTATTACGGAAGTGTAAGTAATCTTTTACAAGCGGAATTTTAAGTCGGTTGTGTAAGTCTATTGTCCGTGTGAGTGGGGGCGCATCGCCGATTATCCTGAGAAATTTATTTTGAATTACTTGCAGTATTTGTTTTTGGTAGTTTGTAACATTGCCCCAGACTTCGTTACCGTACATAAACGCGGATCGGACAATAGACACGTACAGGAGTAATTTTAATTGGCGTGGTAGTTTATTACTCTTGAGGAGAGGGTACAGTAGGGATAGTTTGGCCATCGCTGCCCCCCGCACTTTGTGATTGTGTGTGGTCCAACGAAGTTTACTGTCTATAATTAAACCTAAATACGTGGCAGTTTCGGTATAAGAAATTATTATATTATTTAGAGTTACGTTTTTAGAGGCTTTGAGTCTGCGAGAGGTGAGATTTGGAGCTTGCGACTTGGCTGGGTTAGTTTTAATTTTCCATTTAGTGAACCAGTATTCTAAATCATTTAATTGGAGGTGAGTGCGGAGAACAGCGTAGGGAAGGTTAGGGTCGTGCGTGAAAATCACTGTGTCATCGGCGTACATTTGAATGGTGGAGTGAGTGACTGGGATGTCTGCAGTATATATGTTGTACAGGAATGGCGAAATTGCCGAGCCCTGCGGTACACCTGCGGTGATTGGCCGGATACAGGACTGACCTTTGTCTATTGATACGTAAAATTTTCTGTCTCGAAAATAGCTGCTTAGTAAATGGATGTAGCAGTCCGGGAAATTGAATGATATTAATTCTTGTAGGAGCCCCGGGATTCAGACCTTGTCAAATGCTTTGGCAACATCTAAAAATACTGCGATGGTGAATTATTTTTTCTGCATGGCAGCCATGGTTTCTGTAGTAAATTTAGTAAGTGCATGAACTGTGGAGTGAGCTAAACGGAAACCAAATTGCGTGTCCGGGATGATTTTGTGCACTGCCGCATGAGTTTGGAGCCTGGTTAAAAATAGTTTTTCGAAGATTTTACTGAGAGAGCTGAGCAGTGAAATAGGGCGTCTGTTTTCAGGCAGTTTAGGATTTTTACCTGGTTTTGGTATAGTAATAATTTTAGCAGTCTTCCAGGAGCTGGGGAAGTGTTGAAACATGAGTATAGCATTGAAAAGATCTGTTATGGCGGATAGAGCATTAAATGGCAGATTTTTGAGAAGTTGGTAAGTAATTTTATCCTCACCCGGGGCTTTGTTTTGTTTTACGTGTTTGATAATGCTGATTACTTCCGGGAGAGTGATTGGATCGGGAATGGAAGTGGGAGGGTTGTGATTGAAGTTATTTATATTTTCTAAGAGCTCCTGCGTAAAAATCGGGTCTCCGATGTCTTTATTAGGTGTAAATTGCTGTTCGTAGCAATCGGCAATTGCGTTAGCTTTATCAGATGGTTCGTAAAGAAGTGTACCTGTCGGGGATTGAACCGGGTTAGAGTTTGTATTTTTAGTCGTGTTTCTTAATACTATAGCTATTTTCCAAAATTTATTCATTCTATCAGAGAGTTCAGCTACAAAGTTTTCCCAGTTTAGTATTTTTAATTTGAGAAGTTCGTGCCTAAGTTGATTTTTAAGTGCGTAATATTTATTTTTATTTTCAATTGTGCGGAATTTTTGGTATTTATGGCGTGCTTGTCGTTTATTTATTAGGAGGAGGTCGGCATCCGGAAATGCATGTTTAAAAAATTCGCGCCTATTTAAAAACGTGGTGTGCTTTTTAACTATGTTTAAAAACGTATTTTGAATTATTTCGGCCGCGGGGTCTATTTGTTCTTTAGAAGTTATTACTATATTATTATTTTCGAATATTTCCTCTAATTCTATTTTAAATGTCTCCCAGTTGACGACCGGGGTTCTACAAAGTACTGGGCTTGGATGTGTTAAAACATGTGTTTCAATAACACAGTGTACCGGCAAATGGTCAGAATCAAGTTCTGGCAGAACTTTTAGTGTAATATTTATATTAGGAATATTAGTGAGAATTATATCTAAAACGTCTGGTTGATGGCTGATGTTTGCATGGTAATGTGTGGGAGTGATCGGCGCACGAATTAAATATTTATTTTGTAGTGAGTGTTCGCTTAACACTGCACCTTTGCGGTTATTATATCTACTGTTCCACTGTTTATGCTTTGCATTTAGGTCACCAGCTATAATGAATGGGTGCGGTTGGTTTATTATTTCGTTGAGGTCTTTATTTAGCAGAGGTTTATTTGGCGAGCAGTAGGCTGCGACTAAAGTTATGTGGCCGGTATTTGTGCGAACATTTATTGACGTATTTTCTATGTGGCTGGTTTCTGAAGGTTTATTTATGTGGTGTTGAAGTCGGTTATGGACTAGAATTAGAGTTCCCCCTCCGACAGTCACTCTGTCTGTGCGGTAAGTTATGTAATTTTTAATATTGCAACGTTTTGTAGGTTTTAAAAATGTTTCGTTAATTAAGGCCACTTCCACTCCGTACTCCTCCAGAACTCTCTCAAGTTCGTAGAGTTGTGTAGTTATGCCATTGGCATTCCAGTACAGGATGGAAAGGGTACCTGGGTTCGGGGCAGGAGGATGTGTACCCATTAAACGGCCCCGGTGAAAGTTGTCAGGGCCTGCACCAGCAGGAGGGTTTTCATTGAAGGATCGGTGGCTGTGTTGGCAAGGATCATGTAAGGCTTCATGTGTGCCATTAAGGCGGCGAAGTTGGCATCACGCAGGAAGTTCATCAGGTCCCGGAGGTCGGACATGGCGGATTGGATGCCAGCACAGTCGCCGAGGGAGCTTGGAGTTGCGGTAGGAGTTTGGGAGTGGGGGGGTGGATGATGGGAGGTGGTGTTGGTGGAGGGGGGGGGGGTGGGAACTGGCGTGTGATGCGGTACGGTGATACGTTGTGTGTTGTTCGCCGCCTGTGCGAACGAGAAAGTTGGCACCACTGGCCTCGTGGGTGCGGGGGCTGGTAGCAGTGGGTAGTGAGTTGGTGTTGGCTGTGGCGCAAGAGGCTGTGCTAGTTCTGCGCGCAAAGACGCCTGATCCTGACGGAATTGCACATATTTCAGATATTCGGGGCAAAGTTTAGAATTCCCCTCGTGCACGCCATTGCCCTTGCAGTTTGCACAGTTGGGATTCTTGTTGAGGTTGGGACAGGCGGCGTATGTGTGGGGCCCGGCGCAGTGTTTGCATTTGGTGGCGAGTCGGCAGAAGTTGCGAGTGTGCAAGAACTTCCAACAGTTCTGACACTGCGCAACGTCCCCGACACGTTTACGGTATTGCGTCACTTCAACAGGGGTCATGTTGATTGTTGTGAGTGACGTGAGGCGAGGGAGGGTATCATTTTTAGCGGCCGTGATGCTAAAGAGTGGTAGTGGCTCCTCCCAGGTGTTGGTGGGATCGGCAGGGTCCACACATTTTTTCTGAAATTGATACACGTCCAAGATGGTGTACCCACGTGCCTCCAAGTCTTCTCTGATTGATTCTATTGGTGTGGCGCGCGGCATGCGGAAAACAACTTTCTGAGGCAACTCAGAGGATGTGCAGAAAGTGTAGTACGGAATGGGCACTGAATCAAGGTATTGTTTTAGAGATTGATACGCCTGTATGTGCTCACACGCAATCTGCAGGCACTCGCGCACGAGAGAAATCTGCGTGGCCCCTGGGGCGAGAGATCGCATGCGAGACACTAGCTGAAAGTAGAGAGACTGGTCGGGAATGACCAGCCTGAGCGCGTGTATGCGCGGTCCTGTGGCACGCATGGTGCGGGTGGAGGGGGCGGCTGCGCCCTGATTGGCCGGAGCGGGAGCGGGTGGAGAGGGGTGCTGGAGGGCCCTGCCGTGGGTCGGGACGTGTCTGCCTCCGCGAGCGTGGCGAAGCGATTTGTAATCGCGATTTCAGGTGGCCTGACTGCTGGCGCTGATGTTCGCTGCCATTTTCTCTGCGTGGTCCATTCTGCTTGTCGCTCCTATTCCTCCTCTCGCTGCTCTGCCGCATTCTTTTCTTTTTCCTGGGAATGCAGCCAGGCCCTGAATTTTGCCATGTCGCTCGCGGGGACCATGAGCGGTGCGGGGTCGGTAGGAGGGACAGATGTCGTGTCCATGTTCGTGGGTTCCTGGGGGGGTGCGGTGTCTGTGATGGTGTGGTCAGGTACCTGTACCTGAAAAGTACCTCCCTCGTAAGAGATTAGGGCTGCGCCAGGCGGAAGGTTGTCCGGGATTGACAGGGACGGGATGTACTGCTCCTGCATGCCACTGGCCCCTTCCCCAGCCGGCCCCAGGGCGCGGGTGTAGGAGTAGGGGGAGGTTGCTGGAATGCCTGTCTGATGCTTTAAGAGCGTGTGGTCTGACAAAAACGAGTCCCTAATCGCTATGAGGGGGCGCGCCGCTGACCCAAACGGGCTAGGCTCAAGATGACCTGTCGAGGCTGCTTGATTGCTGTGCTTCTTCTCTTTAAAGGTGGGTGGTCGCACCCCATTGGCCGAGAGGCTCGGCCAATCAGGGCGCTTCTCCCCCCCCCCTCTAGCGCGCGGGAGTTTCTCACTCCCCTCCCCAACTTTTGTGCGCGAGGAAGGCGAGCGAGCCTCCGAGGAGGCCCCCCCCTTCCCAGGTCCCATGGCAACCTGCCTCTTCGGCTCAGTATCAGTGCTTAATGAAGCACCGTCCCAGCAGACTCTCGTCTGACTGATAAAGGGATAACATCATCGCCAGTGAGGGCCGCGGGGCCCGAATGCCGCAACTTGGCATCGAACCCTGCGACCCTTTAGGAGTACCAGGTGTTGTCCTGCCACCCCTAACCTCCTGTTTTGACCTATGTGAGTTCAGTTTTGACTTTTGTAAATGACTTTCTAAATAAGCTGTGAAGCTGTGTTTTGTTGCAAATGGCCTGGTGTAATCTACTTTAATTTTGTGTGGTGACTCTACTTTAAACTCGTGTGTTGTCCAGCCCTCCCTTTAAGTTTAAAATTTAAATTCAAAGGGGGGAGAGGGGGGTGAATATTAATTTAAGCTGAGCAGTTGGCCTTGGCTGCTCAGTTTGTTTTGATTATTATTTTGTTATTTAAAACGTGTTGAATTATTTATTGCGTGTGGGCAAAGGCTGGACTTATTTACTGTGTTAGCTAAGTGTGTTGTGTGTGTGACGAGATTCCTAGACCGTGGGCTGCTGACCCCTTCCCTTTAACGGGAGAAAGGGCTAGGCCGGCGGAGGGGACGAGTCCCCTCTGCCCACGGCTGGCTCGTGGTGTACCCGTGACGGCTCAGCACCGCAGTTAGCATTTCTGCCAACTGCAGCACTGCGCCGCGAGGGATTGGTTGCAGCTCGTCTTGGTCCCAGGCCCTGGGGAGCTGCGGCTTGGTATGTGCAGCCTCTACTTCGTAGTGGGCGCCTCTGATGGTGAGGCCTGCCTCCAGCAGGCCAGTGGCCTCCTGAACATTGGCGAAGGCCACTCTGTAGAGGCCGGTGAGGCGCCCTGTTGCTCTGCTGCAGATTCTCCAGCACCTGGTCGGCATGTGGTCGGCCGAGCGCAAGGCTGCTTCTATTTCTGCTGCAGGCACCCCAGCCCCTCTGCCGCCCCTGAGGACGACAAAGTGCCAGGGCGCGCGGTGTTCTTGTGGCGGCTGTCTGGGCTGCTCCTTTGCAGGCTGCCGCGCCGATTTCCCCGCAGCTGAGGCCGCCTTGGGGGCGGTCTGTGTAGCCGCAGAAGCTACCGGCGGCTGCAGCAGCGGAGAGAACTCTGGTGCCATGTGAAGAGCTGCAGTGGTGCTCTTCTGAGCTGTTGCAACTGCTACTTGAGTGCCAGTTTCCTGGCATTTTTCTGGGGCGGGCGTCTGGCACCACTGGTGCCGACTCCGCGCAGCTGGCTCCGTCTGGCAGCTGATGTTTCGCTGTTCTGGGGCAGGCGGGGCTAGCGAGCACTGCGTCCCGCAGTCCTTCTTCATTCGAGGTATGATACGTAGGGGGAGAACTGGTTGTGTGGTGCCGTGTACAGCTCAACCACCAGCATCGCCTGGTAGGTGTCCCACGAGACATACTTAGTGGGTATTGAGCGAATGCGCACAGCTTGCTCCTCGATTTGCAGTGGTGGGTTCACTTCCAGCACAAAACTCTGCAGCAAATACATGTGATTCTAGCACCACATGTAGATTCTCGCCCTATTGCTGTCCTCCAGGTAGGGCGAGAAGTGGGCCTTGCACAGTTGTGGTTGCTGCGCGAGCTGCGTGCCTAGGTCTGCCGGGAGTCTGCTTGGTGCGTACAATTCCGCGGCGAAAACTGGGCCCTTAAAGTCGGTGCTGATTTCGCTCTCGTAGCGATCCTGGAAACTTGTTCGTCGAGGCATGGTAACAGAGGGACAGGTCCGCTCGCTCCAAATGCTAGGGCAGGAATGAACCTGCCTCTTGTTTGCACAAGAACTTTCCTCTGCACTTTGCCGATTCCTCGATTGCTGCTGCTGCTCCTGCTCCTATCGCTGCTGCTGCTCGAGTCCCTGCACTGCTCCGAGCGCCGGCAACTAGTTTTGTTTGGAGGGGGTCGTGCGCTGATTGGCTGTCTGGCTCGGCCAATCAGGGGGCGCCTCGCCCGCAGCTACGGCGAGCGGTGCGCCAGGATTGATTTCGGAAGCTTATACTTCTGTGTATCATTTGGATTATAGTTTCCAAGGGAGGAAATATGCGGATTTAAGTTATTTACGCATTTATCGTAAAAATTTTGGGTTGTGCGGATATAAAAATCTTGCAAGGTTTCAGTGTTAGTTTCACTGTGCAAGTTCTCTACTGGACATTATATCGGGGCGTCTGCGGCGATTCGAATGCATCTATTCTGAACTCGCTGCAGTTTTATTAGATGGCAGTATGCTGCAGTAGCCCAGACTGGGGCTGCATACGTGATTATCGGGCGTACGAGAGCTTTGTAGAGCAGTAAGCCATTTTTAACTGTGCTGCCACATCGCCTGCTCATTACAGGATATAGTGCGCTCATTGTAGCCTGAGCTTGGGTTCGTTTGATGTCAATGTGCTGTCTCCACAGTAGTTTTCTATCCATGTGGACACCTAGGTATTTAACTACGTCCTTGTGAGGGATTACCTCATCAAATAGGCGTAGTTGCGGCCTGTTGTCGGCTGGCGGGAGGTTTTTGCGTGTAAACACAATCGCCTCAGACTTGGTAGTGTTTACTTTAATGCGCCAGGCTGTACACCACTGTTCGATTGCAGTGAGTGCAGCCTGGAGCCTGGTAGTGGCTAGTTGTAGATTGTGAGACCTGCTATACAGTACAGTATCGTCTGCATAGCAGCCTAGCTTGACAAGTCTATGTGCAGGGCGAGGCATGTCCCGCACATATGTATTAAATAGTACAGAACCTAGGATGCTGCCCTGTGGTACTCCGGCTTTAATTAATTTTAGATCAGACGTTGCCCCTTCACTTGACACTCTAAAGGTTCTGCCTGCTAGATAGGATGCTATAAGTTTAGTGTAGCAATCTGGGAAGTTTGCTTCATACATTATATATATGTGCCCTGCATGAAAGACTCTTATTAAAAGCCTTTTCTACATCTAGAAACGTAGCAACTACGTAGTCTTGGACGTTAAATGCACTGGTTATTTCTTCAGTAAGACGAACCAGTTGGTGGTTAGTCGAATGAGCACTGCGAAAGCCAAATTGCTCGTTCGGCAGTAGGTAATGTTCATGTATGTGTACATTAAGTCTGTGTAAAATTATGAGCTCTGCAACTTTAGATACAGTACTTGTGCCGTTAATTAGTAAATTCGACACGATATATTTTAAATTTTTATTATGATTTTAAATTTTTTGTGTGGACATTTTATTTTCTCTACTATAGTGTAATTTTAATTTGTTAGTCTGGTGTACTCCTCTGAGTTAAACTTTGTCTCAGTGCTCTGAAGCCCCTTTCCCATCGGCGTATCGGATATTTTGCTGGCCTAATCCCTGACATGCAGACAGCTTACCATTTCCCCCGCCTTCAGTCACGCCTCAAGCCTGTAATATCATTTCTCTTCGTGACCCTAACTGCATAGAGCAGCTTCTGGGCTGCAAGCCGCTACTTCTCAGAGAGCTGCTGAGAGAAGTAAGTCTGGTCACGAATACGTATTAGGTTCTCTCCTCGAAAAGCACGTCATGGACGCTTGTTCTCAGCGTCGATGCACCCCCCCCCTCTCTTTCGGTTCTAAGAATTCGCCTAAGGCCAATGACAGGTCAGAAACCCCAGCAGACAGCGACCGTCTCCCAGGATGCCTTGCATAAAAAAAATGTGTGTGCCAGGATGGACCACCCCGCGACACCTAGCGGCAAACTCGCTAACCACCCAGCCAACTTACCCTGTAGGCCGCCAGAGTGTAGCACTAGACTGCGCCCTTTAACCCTTGGTTTAAGCAGACGCCTTGGGCGAGTCGATTATTTTTTATTTCAGACAGCCCCCAACAGGTAGCGCTAAAGTCGACGCAATGCTACCAGCTTCGAGACTTCAATCAGAGTTTTTTTTATGGTTCTCACTCGGGGAACTTCGGGACCTTTCGGTCCGGACTCCCAGTCCTCCCCTCCACTTTTGATTCAAGTTTCACTTTTAATTACGAGACGCGTTTCTCCGCGGGACACTTCGCGCCGCGACTGCAGACGGACCGTTTGATTATCGGCGAGTCGACGAGACTTTGCAAAACTTCCATCCGGCCGCAACCGACTATGTAGTCGCCTAATTGAGGGATGCTATCCCTAAAATCTTTTTCAAGTAGTTTAGTCCGTCTGCAATGTAATAGTTATATTTTTTTTTGCTTTTAATTTTTTTTGAAATGAAGAAATCATCCGCGTCCTGCCGCGCAATTCGCGAGCTCCAGACCCTGGCTGACTCCACGGTGGCAGCGTGCTGGGCAACTCCCCTGTTTTGGTGAGTGATAATTCGCGACCCCCCCCTTTTTTTTCCCCTTAAATTTTTTTTGGGCATTTTCTGCCCCATAGACTGCCTGTATACAAGTTCTAATCAGGTTTGATTTGGACTGTTGCAGACAGGGTCGATGACAGGGAGAGACTGATGCTCCCATCTCGTGGCCCCCTCCCCTTTCTGTTCCGTGGGTCACATTAGAAGAATCAATTTCTACTACCCGACGTGATCGTTTTGAAGACCCCGGGTGGTAATGTAAATTCAACATTTCCCCTTCACCTAGCTACGAACTATCTTAGGCGGATGACCAACCCACCAGCGACCAGTGTTTTTCTCAAGGACATGTAGAACGAATATAACTAATTTTCAATGTAATCATCGGATCCATCCAATTTAGTGTGTAAAACTTATAATGCAAATGTTTATATTTCAAACTAAGAATGTAAATTGTTTTAAAGATTCGCGGGCCGGCCCCTTTTTCGCTTTTCTGTTTGTTAATCTTTGCAACTTGTTTTGTATGTAAAATAATGGAAACAAGATAATTCATCAGGGCAAATAAAACAGGGAAACTATAGATCAAGTTAATCGTGTAGTTTTTATTTATCGATTTTAACGATCCCACAACTTCCTCGTTGCTTGTTACAGGAAGTTCCTAAATTTTGTTTGTTCCCCACCTCGTGTCGCCTCTGGTAATTCAATTTATTTAACTTTTTTTTATCCAGCAAGTTTCCAAGGCTCCTTTTAAAATAATTCAATTTTGAGGCACGAGGGGTGTTACATACTTAAGAGGCTTATTGGCCAGTAGTTCTGGGGCAGTGTTTTGTCCTTGCCCGGCTTATGAAAGACTATTACATTAGCTTCCTTCCACTGGGAGGGGAAAATATTCAGTCTGAGCATTGCATTAATGCATTCAGCAAAATATTCTGAGGCTTCGTCTGGAAGCTGTTTGAGAACAACTGCTTGTATGCCGTCGTTCCCAGGGGCTTTTCGCGGCTTCATATTCTTGATAGCGCGCTTAATTTCTTGGGCCTGGTTGGGGAGAGGCTCAGAGATAGTGGGCTGGTGCAGTTTAGCGCGGAGTTCGCGGTAAATTTGTGCAGTGAATGGCCTGTCACAAGGCTGCAAATTGGGCTGGAATGCTGTTTCTAAGGTGCTTGCGAAAGCATGCGCCTTGTCCTGGGGAAGAAATGCAAGTCCATTGTTTGTTTGGAGGGGTGGAATTTTATCAAATTTATTCAAAATTCGCTTAGTCATTGCCCAGGCACTCCCGTCCTGTACATTGAGCTTCGCGATTTTGGCTTCCCACTGGCTGCTACGCCACAACGAGAGTTCATCTGATATAGCAGTTTGAAGCTCGTTGATTCTGCGTTTGATAGTGTGCGTGCGTCGCCGTGTGTATTCGCGGTGCAGTCTGTTCTTTTGCGATATCATATCGCAAATGTATGCTGGTAGCTCGTAATGCACTAACTTAACCTCCTTTTCTGGGATGCACTGGCTAATTCCGTCTTGAATTTTCGCGGTAAAATTGGTTATAGCGTTTTCTAGATTATCACTATTATTTATTTCATCAAGTTCTGAAAGATTTAATGACAAAAAATTTTTAAAACTGACCCAATCTGCATTCTTGTAATCCCTGACTTTACGAGGTGGGTTCGATTTGACATTTGCATCGTCAAATATTAAGTGAACAGGGAAGTGGTCAGACGTTAAGTCGTGTACAACTTCGAGTTCGAATCCCGAGTTCACACGTTTATTAATAACGATGTCTATAACATCTGGGAGAACCCCCACACGCCCTGTGTCGTGTGTGGGCTCCATGGGAGCATGAATTTGGTAGTTGTGATTTAGTTGGTGGTTATAAAGAATTGTACCATTCAGTGTGGCTCGCCTGCTGTTCCACTCTCTGTGTTTAGCATTTATGTCTCCTAAAGCGAGGAAGGTCGGGGCCGCCCCATACAGGGCGTCCAGATCCGCCGCACTTAGGGACCTGCCTGGTCGCGCATACATAGAAATAAGTTTTACGTTTTGCCTGTTAATAGTTAGGTTAATGGCTATCGCTTCTAGATTCTGAAAATCGGGGAGCTGCCATTCTGTGTGCTTTATGCTTTTATGGACAATAAGGGCTACTCCCCCGCCTCTATGATTTACTCTGTCGCGCCTATAGATTACATAATTTAATATAGTAGTTCTATCAGTCGGAGTGCCAGTGACTGGACGAAGCCCATCATTGCATGGACTTTTTCTGTTAGGGCAACAGATGGGTCGCACCATATGACCATAACATGGAACATGGGGACAATTGTGGCCGCCAGATTTGCATCCGTGTTGAAAGTGCGCGACTGCTCGAGCACTTTCTGGAAGTCAGCCAGGCCCGGTTTCGGGGCTGGCTGCTGTTGGGGTGCGGGCGGTGCAGTTGGCAGCACTGGAGCTGCGTCTACCGCCATGCTCGTCTCAGGTGCCGGGGCTACCTGCGGCCGGGAGAGCGCGGTCGTGCGCCTCGCCGGGGCTGGCGCAGCCTTGGCTGCCACGAGCTTGTCCTGGGCAGGCTGTCGCGGCCTGTCCGGTCCAAACTGCTGGGGTCTGTCCTGAGTGGGTCACTGGGGCTTGCCTTGGCCGTTTTGTGGCCCGTCAGGTGTTTTTTGAACCCTTGCTTTCGCTGCCAGGGATTATTTGCAAGCAGTGGGTAGTCCAGCTCATTGTAGCTGGGCTCGCAGTGTTGCTCCAGGGGCGCGAACCTGTTGCCACCTGCCTGCTGCAGGTAGTCTCCGAAGCTCTGAGGAGGAGGGTACCTCGGTGGACCCCAGGGATTTTGCCTCGGGGGGCCGAAGTAGCCCGGAGGGGGCCGTGGCATCGGTTGCGGCTGGGGCTGCATTGCAGCTTGCTTGTTTGCGCGCAAGTCGCGGCGAGACTGCTGCTCGCGCTGCTTACGCACCTGGGGCGGGAGGTGCCCGCGGGTCTCTTTCTTGTACACCTGGCAGCCCTTGTAATTTGCGCAGTGTGCCTCTTTGCAGTGAGCGCACTTCTTGAACTCCTGGTTGCCCCCATTGGGGCAGTCGGGAGCGCGGTGTGGCCCGCTGCACCACCGGCACACAGGGGCTGCGTGGCAGGCCTTGCCAACGTGATTATAGCGCTGGCATACGCTGCATTGGGTGGGGCCTGAGGGGCGTCGGTAGTCGTCGACACGCACAAGCATGCCTGCGAACTCCTTGAGGCCGTAGATGCGCTCAGAGTCGCAGCTCTGAGGCACCTCTATCACGAGTGCGTCGCACTTTTCTCGTCGCTGCCGGTTCTCCAGGAACCAGTGGTTCTGGACCGGCAGATTCAGGGAGCTGAATTCCTCCTGAAGGAATTCGGATGTTGTGTGACGGTGCACCCCGCGCAGCACAAACTTCTTGGGCACTTTGTCCCGCTGAAGAAGGACGGAGTGCTGGGCGCCTATTGCCTTAAGGGCCTGGACTGCCCTTTGGTAGTCCGGGACGGACGCAGGATTAACCTGGATCTCGTCCTTGCCGCGGTTCTGGCAGGTGAACTTTTCTGACAGGGCCTGCTTGAGGGCGGTGTACACCCTTGGGTATTGGTGCCCCTGGTCCAAGAAGACGAACAGGGGCTTCACTTTAAGTTTCTTGGGCGGTGCCGCAGCTCCGGCGGCATGGCCTGCAGTTGGTTGCGGGCGAGGGGGGGAGGGGCCCGCCTCGTCGTCGCTGCTGCCTGCACCGGACACCTCTGTGTGCAGACGCTTGTTGCGCTTGCCAGTGACAACACTCCAGCCACTTGACTGGTCATTGCTAGGCCCTGAGGGGGCCTCGCAATCTGCCATCTCGGCAGGATCGCTCGTCATGTCGTAGTACCTGGCGCTCGGGTCCACCCACTGACCGTCCCCCGGGGCTAACTTAGCCGGGTTTAGGCTAGGCTGTAGGGGATATAACTCCCCGGGTGTTGCCGAGTTGTTGGTTGCCAAACTTACTTACACCGCAGCTTACTCTTACCGCCTGTGCGCATGTAGCACACAGGCACCTTTCAAAAACCGCTGGGTAGCGATTAATTTTTTTTTCCTAACCTAAATTAAATTTAAGTGTGTTGGGGAGGGTTCCAGGTTAGGGAGGGAGACTAAGTGCGTCTGAGGCCGAAGCTCATACGCTCTAATCATGCAGGAGGGGTAGCATGCATCTTGTGCTAGGAGGGGATTGGCCAGCCATGGCAGCGATTGGCGCCATGACTAACTCCACTCACTGACTATACTAGACTAAAACTAGATAAGTTGGGCCCAGGTAAAACCTGCATAGACACAGGGAAAACCCTGGGCTCAGACATGCGGGATGCAATAATTTCATGTATTAATATCAAGCAGGAGGCTTACGGGAAAAAAGAAGGATGGATCTGGAAGAAGAGTTGGACAGAGTAGAAAAGAGTCTACCATGCGGGGGGGTTGGGGGCTTGGACATTGCTGTCCGCATTGTTTTGGGTGGCACTGGTTGTTTCGGGGGCGACTTTAGTCGTTTCTTGCCAGGCTGCCAGCCAGCCCACTTAATATTACGAAGAAGGAAATTTTAGTTAATTTATTAAAGCTGCAATTCAAAATCTCATGCCTTTCAGAACACAACCGGCACTGGAGGTGAGGCCTGCCAGGCGGGCGATGCCATCAGACATGAGAGTCAGCACTAACACGACAGGTTAGAGAACCCCCGGGGGTCAACTATACACCTTCGTGCTTCGCACTATTTTGAATTGGCACTGTGTGTCCTTATTATCGCTGGTGGTGTTGTGGTGTGTGAATTCGCATGTTTAACGCAGAATGTTATGTACTTATAGTTAAATGCCTAAAAACTATGTTTTTTTTTTTTGGCACCTATAATCTAAATTGTGTGTGTTTTTCATGGTAGGGGAGGATTTTCGCATGTTTAACGTGAAACTTTTAGTGTTATTACAGCTAGTTACTAAATCTATCTATGACGAACTGCCAGTAGCACGAGTGTATGTGCGAAATTTTCCCACCAGTCCGCAACCACGTAGTTGGGGTCTGGCCTCGGCCGTCGCAGGCAGCTTTGGTCGATGGGCCTGGGGCCACGTCTACTGCCATTGTTTCGGCAGGTGGTGGGGCGGGGGCAGCTTGTGGCTTGGCCCGCGGAGTTAGTTGTGGAGAGGGGGCAGGGGCCGCCGGTGCGGCCTGCTGCTCCTTTCTCTCGGTGTTCTTCTTTGTTTGAGAAGCACCACCACCATTTTTGTGGCCGCTGTGGTGCTTCTTGAAGTGCGGCTTTGGTTGCCCTTGATAGGGTCGTCGCGGCCGGTAGTCGTTGGCGATGACTGGGAACTCCAGCTCATTGTAGGTAGGCTCCTGCGCGAGTGGAGCGTACCGATTGTGCGCGGCTTGGGCCAGGTATTGCCCGAAGTAGTGTGGCTCCGGGTGCCTGGGAGGGCCCCATGGGTTGGGCCTCGGTGGTCCCTGGTGGCCTGAAGGGCATGGATGCTGGCCAGAGGGGCCTGGATATTGTGGCTGTGGCTGTGAGGCAACCGCAGCTCGCCTGTTGTCACGCATCGCCCGCTTAGACTGGCGCTCTCGTTCCTTCCGGATTTGCGCGGGAAGATGTTGGCGGGATGCTGCCTTGTACTCGGAGCAGCCGCGGTAGTTTGCTGCATGTGGTCCGCCGCAGTTTGCACATTTTACATGGTCGCGGTTGCCACCGTGGGGGCAGTCGGAAGCGCGATGTTGTCCGCTGCACCATCGGCACACTGGTTTGGCCGCACAGCCCCTGCCAACGTGCGTGAAGCGCTGGCAATGGCTACATTGATTGGGACCCGCAGGGTGGCGGTAGTCCTCAACTCGAATGAGCATCCCCGCGAATCCGCGAATCGCAAGGATTTTTTCCGTGTCGCAGGTCTGAGGGACCTCGACTACGAGCTTGTCGCATTTTTGTCTGGTTTGGCGGTTGTCCAGAAACCAGAACGACTGGACTGGCAGCTGCATGGATGCGAACACTTCGGTAAGAATTTCGCTCGGGGTTTCCCTTTGGATTCCCCGGAAAACGAATTTTTTCGGTATTTCGTCCTTCTGGAGAAGGACGGAGTACTGCGCGTCAATTGCCTTAAGGGCCCTGATTGCTGTGTGGTACTCGGGCACGCTCGCGGTCTGGATTTGCAGTTGGTCGCGTCCACGATTATATATTGTGAACTTCTCCTGAAGGGAGTTCTTCAGGGCGCTGTAGATCATTGGGTAATTGTGCCCTTTGTCTATGAATACGAACAGCGGCTTGATTTGGCTCTTAGTCGGTTTGGTCGCTGCCTGTTGTTGCTGTGCTGGCGCTGCGCACACGGTGGGCGCTGAGGGCGCTGCGGGTGGCGCGGGGGGTGAGGGGCCCCCGGCCTGGCCTGTCATGACCTCGTGGTGTCTTTTCACGCGCTTTCCCTGGCTCGTCTGCCATGGGCCGTCACTGTCGCACTCGCCTGCTGTCATGGGAGCCTGTTCGGAAGTGTCCATTTCGAGTTTGAAGTGGTCTTTGTCCGTCGCTGCCTTTCGCACCGAATCACCCACTGACCGCAAGCGGCTAGGCCAAGGGGGACAGAGCCCCGGGTGTAATCAGTGTTGCTTGGCTGTTGAGTCCGAGTCAGTCGTTAAGCAGCAGCTTTAACCTTTCCCCCTGTGCGCACTGGGCGCACAGGAACTGTTTCAGTGGCTGTGTAGCACTAATAAGTGCTAGCACAACTTGTCGAATCTCTTCGCTCTTCACTTCAGGGCAGCTCCTTGAAGATCTGGATGGTCTGGCAGAGCAGCTCCGTCAGACGACCTCTCTCCTCGGCAGCGCAGCTCCAGCCGCTGGGTAGCGATATTTTTTTTTTCCCTAACCTAACTAAAAATTGTGTTTGGGAGGGGTCCGGGTTAGGAGGGACTTAAGTGCGTATCAGGCCGAAGCCTATACGCTCTACTCATGCAGGGAGTACCATGCAGACAAGGGAGCATGCATAATGTGCTAAGGAGGGGATTGGCCAGCCATGGCTGCGATTGGCGCCATGACTAACTCCCCTCACTTGACTATTCTAGACTAATACTAGAGATAAGTTGGGCCCAGGTAAAACCTCCATAGACAGAGGGAAAACCCTGGGCACTCACATGCGGGAAGCAAATTTCATGCATTAATAGCAAGAAGGTTGGCTACGGGAACAGAGGGATGGTTCAGGAAGAAGAGTTGGACAGAGTAGAAAGTCACTACTAAGCAAGTTTGGGAGGGAACTTGGACTTTTTGTCCGCATTATGCTTTATTTGGTTGGGTACTGGTCTTTAGGGGGCGACTTCGTCGTTTCCCACCTGGCTGCCAGCTAGCTTGGTGTTTGAGAAGGGGAAAAATTAGTGTTAGGTATATATATATATGCACAGGCATATAAATATATATACGCATACATATGGTTGGTATGTATGTTGTGTGTGTGTGATGTCACACTGGTTGCAATGTTAGCTGGTATTCAAAATCTCATGCCATCAGAAACACGACCGGCACTGGAGGTGAGGCCTGCCAGGCGAGCCATGCCCATCAGGCATAAAGAGTCAGCCCTAACAACACAGGCAGTGAACCCTGAGGCAGGTTAGAACATACACCTGCGTGCTTCGGACCATTTTGAATAAGCATCATGTTTGGTTATCACATGTATTACTGCCATCTGTGTGTTTATTTAGGTATAATTCAGAATCTCATGCCATCAGAAACACGACCGGTGCTGGAGGTGAGGCCTGCCAGGCGAGCCATGCCCATCAGGCATAAAGAGTCAGCCCTAACAACACAGGCAGTGAACCCTGAGACTTGTTAGTACATACACCTGTGTGCTTCGGACCATTTTGAATTATTATAATCATGTTTGGTTATTACATAATCACATAATTAATTGTCATGTATGATAATTAGGGCGCTAGTGTTCTTAAATTACTTAACTTATAACTAAGGGGGTAAAACCTTAAATTTATATTAAATTAACATTGTCTTATTTTCTAAGAGCTGCCAGCACACATGTGTATTGTGCGCAAGCTTTGTTTCATTTGTCATGCACACACTGCCCTTAATTATGCGGAAGCATAGGCAGATTTGTTTTGCCAGCTTGCCACGAGTCCGTGGAAGGCCGGCGGGGGAGGTACTGAGCTGTTCCGAGCGCCGGCAACTAGTTTTGTTTGGAGGGGGTCGCGCGCTGATTGGCTGGCCAATCAGAGGGCGCTTCGCCGTTGCGGACTGTACAGAGGCCCACAGCTACGGCGGGCGGTGCGCGAGGATTGATCTTGGGCGTTTGTATTTTTGTTCCACGTCCGGATCATAATTTCCGAGAGTAGAAACAAATGGGTTTAGACTATTTATGCATTTATCATAAAAAGTTTGGGCTGTACGAATATAAAAGTCTTGCAACGTTTCCGTGTCTGTTTCGCGATGCAAGGCTTCTACTGGGCAGTATCTCGGGGCGTCTGTAGCGATTCGGATGCATTTATTCTGAATTCGCTGCAGTTTTAATAAGTGCGAGTTTGCTGCAGTGGCCCATACAGGGGCTGCATATGTTATTATAGGGCGAATGAATGCTTTGTAGAGCAGGAGGCCTGTTTTTACCTTGCTGCCACATCGTCTACTCATGACTGGGTACAGTGTGCTAATTCTAACCTGAGCTTGCTGGCGCTTGGTGTCAATATGATGACGCCAGAGCAGTTTTCTGTCAATGTGGACACCTAAATATTTTACCACGTCCTTGTGCGGGACATTTTCCGCAAACAAACGCAGCTGGGGCCTAGTGTCTGTGGGCGGGAGATTTTTTCGTGTAAACCCGATAGCCTCTGATTTGGCTGTGTTTACCTTAATTCTCCAGGTCGTACACCACTGTTCGAACTCAGTGAGTGCTACCTGAAGCCTGTCCGTGGCTAGTTAGAGGTTATGGGATCTGCTATACAGTACTGTGTCGTCTGCATAGCAGCCTAACTTCACTAGGCGATGTGCTGGGCGTGGCATGTCGCTGACATACATGTTAAATAACACAGGGCCTAAAATGCTACCTTGTGGCACTCCGGCTCTGATTTGTTTGATATTGGATGTAGCACCTTCTGTTGTTACTCTGAAGGTTCTGTCTGCTAGGTAGGATGCTATTAATTTGATATAGCAATCCGGGAAGTTAGTTTGATAAAGAATGTAGATTAGCCCCGCATGGAATACTCTGTCAAAGGCTTTCTCTACGTCTAAAAATGTTGCTACCACGTAATCTTGTACATTAAATGCACTGGTAATTTCCTCAGTGATTCGTACAAGTTGGTGTACTGTCGAATGTGCTCCGCGAAAGCCGAACTGTTCGTTTGGGAGCAGGTTATTTTCGTGAATGTGTACCTTAAGTCGGTGTAATATAATACATTCAGCGACTTTGGAAATGGTGCTTAATAGACTTATTGGCCTGTAGTTTTGAGGCAGTGTTTTGTTTTTGCCCGGTTTGTGGAAAACTATTACATTAGCTTCCTTCCACTGGGCGGGAAAATTATTTAGTCGGAGCATTGCATTAATGCAGGTGGCTAAATATTCTAGGGCTTCATTAGGTAGCTGTTTCAGGACTACAGCCTGAATACCATCATTACCAGGGGTTTTGCGTGGCTTCATTTTTTTGATGGCACGCTTAACCTCCTGTGCTTGTGTCAGTAGGGGTTCTGATGTAGTGGGCAGGCGCAATTTTATCCTAAGTTCGCGATATATTTGCGCTGTGAATTGCCTGTCACAAGGCTGCATGTTAGGTTGGAAGGCAGTTTCTAAGACGTCAGCGAAAGCTTGTGCCTTGTCTTGTAGTTGGAAGGCCAGTCCATTGTTTGTTTGGAGTGGCGGGATTTTTTCCGATTTATTTAAAAATCGTCTGGTCATATTCCAGGCACTTCCGTCCTGAATGTTGAGTTGGGCTATTTTTTCTTCCCATTGGCTGCTGCGCCATAGGCTTATTTCGTCAGAAATAACCGAGTTTAACTCGTTTATTCTGTGTTTTGTGGCCCGTGTGCGTCGCCGTGTGTATTCACGGCGCAGTCTGTTATTTTGCGATATAAGATCGCTGATGTATGCTGGCAGCTCGTCGTGTGCTAACCTAACCTCCTTCTCTGGGATGCACTGGTTTATACCGGCCTGGATTTGATTAGTTAATTCGGTTACTGCGCGATCTAAGTTTTCGCTATTTTCGATATAAATTTCGGCCGCGTCCGGTAGGTTTATTGTGAGGAAATTTTGAAAACCTTGCCAGTCTGCATGTTTGTAGTCTCTGATTTTTCGAGGCTGTTGTGAGTTCGTGGTTGTGTCATCAAAAATTAGATGCACGGGAAAATGATCAGAAGACAGATCATGCACAACTACAAGTTCGAAACCTGTATTAACTCGTTTATTTATGACGATATCTAAAACATCGGGTAGAGTATTCAGTCTCCCTGAGTCGTGAGTGGGCTCAGAAGGAGCATGAACATGATAATTTTTATTTAATTGGTGGGTGTAGAGTAGTCTTCCATTTGCAGTTACGCGCCTGGAATTCCACTCTAGATGCTTTGCATTTATGTCCCCGACTGCGAGGAAGCTGGGGGCTGCATTATATAGGGCGTCCAGGTCCGCAACTGTGAGAGACCTGCCTGGGATCGCATACATTGAAATTAATTTAATTTGCTGCCGATTTATTGTGAGATTTATGCCTATTGCTTCTAAGTTAGGGAAGTCCGGGAGCTGACAAATGGTATGTTTAATGCTATTATGTATTGCCAGAGCTACGCCGCCGCTTCTGGTATTTCTGCCGCGCCTATAGATAACATAATTTAAAATTGTTAATCTGTCGGAATTAGGTGCGTCTCGTTTATTGCCGCGATTTTAATTTTATATTTATCCAGGTGGTTTATAAATTCCGGTAATTTAGATTTAATACCGCGTGCATTCCAGAAGAGGAGGGACTGCAACCTAAGACTATTGGCCAGGGCTGGTATGAATCCCGGGACCTGGTTATTCGCTGCCAGTGAGCTCGTCAGCAAGCGCAACGCAGCAGTCCATGGTCGCACGAAGCTTGTCGGCCATGGTCTTGGACGGGTCACACCAGATGGCTATCAGTTGGCACAGTGGTGCCAGATCCTGCCTCATGTGACTGCTGGCCTGAAAGGCCTTGCTCGTATGGAGGATATTTTGCATATCCTCCATTTGTAGGGGCTGGGCGCTAGGGGCGGGAGCAGCTGGGGCAGTTGGCACCACTGGAGCTGCGTCCACGGCCATGTGCTCGGCCGCGGGAGGCGCAGGCTGCCTCTGGGCGGGCTCCGCCTGCCGCGGGGCGGGCCGGGGGGCCTGCTTGGGCGGGACTGCAGCTGCAGCCTGTGTGGCCTGCAGCTTGTCTTGGGCGGGCTGGCGTGGCTTGCCATTGCCATTTTTGTGCCCAGTCCAGTTTTTTTTGGGCTGGGTCTGGCGCTGTCCGCGGGGGCGGGGGTTGTTGGCCAGGGCAGGGTAGGCCATGTTATCATGACTGGCTTCCCAGTGCTGCTGCAGGGGGGCGTAGGTGTTGACGCCCGCTCGCAGCATGTAGTCCCCGAAGGTGGGTGGCGGGGGGTGCCTCGGGCCCCAGGGGTTCTGCCTCGGGGGTCCTGGGGGGTGAGAGGGGCCTGGTTGGGGGGCCTGAGCCTGCGCCTCGGCTCGCTTGTTGGCCCGGATGTCGCGGCGAGACTGTTGCTCGCGCTCTTTGCGGATGTCCGGGGGAAGGTGCCTGCGGGTCTCCTTTTTGTACTCACTGCACCCCCTGTAGTTGGCACAGTGTTTGCCCTCACACAGAGCACATTTTTTATACTCGGGGTTGCCGCCATTTGGGCACTCAGTGGCCTTGTGTGGGCCGCTGCACCATCGGCAGACGACATTTGCAGCGCAGCCCTTGCCAACGTGTGTAAACCGCTGGCAATTGCTGCACTGGGCAGGGCCTGACGGGCGTCGGTAGTCGTCGACGCGGATTTTCATGCCTGCGAATTCCTGCAGGGCTTGGATTGTCACGGACGGGCATGACTGTGGCACTTCTACTACGAGTGTGTCACATTTTTGGCGCCGCTGCCGGTTCTCCAAGAACCAGCAGTTTTGCACCGGGAGGTTCAGTGCAGCGAACTCCTGCTGCAGGAAGTCCTGTGGCGTGTCGTGGTGGATGCCACGCAACACTAAATTTTTGGGCACTTCGTCCCGCTGAAGCAGGACGGAGTGCTGGGCGCCTATGGCTTGCAGGGCTTTTACTGCCCGATGGTAGTCGGTAATGGACCCTGTGTGGACCATTATCTCGTTCCGGCCGCGGTTCTGGCAGATGAATTTCTCTGCCAGCGGGTCCTTCAGTGCATTGTAGACACGAGGGTATTGGTGCCCCTGGTCCAAGAACACGAAGAGCGGTTTCACGCGCGGGGCCTTGGGAGCTGCCGCGGGTGGCTGTTGTGTGGGGGGGGGGGGGCGGGGCCCGCCTGCTCGGTCGCGGGAGAGGTCGCCATCTCGTGGTGCGACCTGGGAGGGCATTGCCGCTTCTATGTCCGTCATGATGTTTTTAGGTCGCGTCAGTTTCTCACACTCGTGAGCACCCACTGACCGTGCCCCGGGGCTAAGTTAGCCGGGTTCAGGCTAGGCTGAAGGGGATCTAACTCCCCGGGTGTCTCAGAGCTCGTTGGTCGTAAATATTACCTTTACCTGGTACCGTCACACACTCTCTGCCTGCCTGCGCACTCTGGGTGCACAGGCTACTTTTCAGTAAAATAACTCTGGGTAGCACTGTGAAATGCTACACACAGCTTAAGGCGCGGAGCTCCTCTCCGCACGTCCGTCCTCGGCCAAGGCTCAAGGCAAACTCCCGCTGGGTTGCGATTTTTTTTTTCCTAACCTAACTAAAAACTAAGTGTGTTTGGGAGGGGTCCGGGTTAGGAGGGACTTAAGTGCGTCTCAGGCCGAAGCCTATACGCTCTACTCATGCAGGGAGTACCATGCAGACAAGGGAGCATGCATATTGTGCTAAGGAGGGGATTGGCCAGCCATGGCTGCGATTGGCACCATGACTAACTCCCCTCACTTGACTATTCTAGACTAATACTAGAGATAAGTTGGGCCCAGGTAAAACCTCCATAGACAGAGGGAAAACCCTGGGCACTCACATGCGGGATGCAAATTTCATGTATTAATAGCAAGCAGGTTGGCTACGGGAACAGAGGGATGGTTCAGGAAGAAGAGTTGGACAGAGTAGAAAGTCACTACTAAGCAAGTTTGGGAGGGAACTTGGACTTTTTGTCCGCATTATGCTTTATTTGGTTGGGTACTGGTCTTTAGGGGGCGACTTCGTCGTTTCCCACCTGGCTGCCAGCTAGCTTGTTGTTTGAGAAGGGGAAAATTTTAGTGTTATGTATATATATATATATATATATATATATATATATATATATATATATATATATATATATATATATGCACAGGCATATATATATATACGCACACATATGGTTGGTATGTATGTTGTGTGTGTGCGATGTCACACTGGTTGCAATGGTAGCTGGTATTCAAAATATCATGCCATCAGAAACACGACCGGCACTGGAGGTGAGGCCTGCCAGGCGAGCCATGCCCATCAGGCATAAAGAGTCAGCCCAAACAACACAGGCAGTGAACCCTGAGGCAGATTAGAACATACACCTGCGTGCTTCGGACCATTTTGAATAAGCATCATGTTTGGTTATCACATGTATTACAGCCATCTGTGTGATTATTTAGGTATAATTCAAAATCTCATGCCATCAGAAACACGACCGGCGCTGGAGGTGAGGCCTGCCAGGCGAGCCATGCCCATCAGGCATAAAGAGTCAGCCCTAACAACACAGCCAGTGAACCCTGAGGCAGGTTAGTACATACACCTGCGTGCTTCGGACCATTTTGAATTATTATAATCATGTTTGGTTATTACATAATCACATAATTAATTGTCATGTATGATAATTAGGGCGCTTATGTTCTTAATTTACTTAACTTATTACTAAGGGGGTGAAACCTTAAATTTATATTAAATTAACTGGAGCTGCCAGAAATACGAGTGATTTTTTTTTTCCTAACCTAACTAAAAACTAAGTGTGTTTGGGAGGGGTCCGGGTTAGGAGGGACTTAAGTGTGTCTCAGGCCGAAGTCTATACGCTCTACTCATGCAGGGAGTACCATGCAGACAAGAGAGCATGCATATTGTGCTAAGGAGGGGATTGGCCAGCCATGGCTACGATTGGCGCCATGACTAACTCCCCTCACTTGACTATTCTAGACTAATACTAGAGATAAGTTGGGCCCAGGTAAAACCTCCATAAAAACTGCGCGATTCTTAAACAGAATTTTCTCGCCAGTCCGCAACCGCGCTGTTGGGGTCGGGCCTCGGCTGAGCGCAGGTGCGCTGTGATTGGCCGGAGCCTCCAGCCAATCACGGGCCACTACGGTGGTCGATGCGCCAGGATGGATTTCGGGCGTTTGTATTTTTGTGTTTCGTCGGGATCATAATTTCCGAGTGAGGAAATATGTGGATTTAAACTATTTACGCATTTATCGTAAAAAGTTTGTGTTGTACGAGTGTAAAAGTCTTGCAAAGTCTCTGACTCCGTTTCGCGATGCAATGCTTCTACAGGGCAGTATCGTGGGGCGTCTGTGGCGATTCGAATGCACCTATTCTGAATCCGCTGCAGTTTTATTAGGTGGGTGGGGGCAGCTGTTGCCCAGACTGGGGCTGCATATGTAATTATTGGGCGTATTAGAGCATTGTACAGCAGTAGGCCGGTTTTAACCTTGCTGCCGCATCGTCTACTCATTACTGGGTATAGTGCACTGATCCTAGCCTGCACTTGCGCTGGCCTAGTGTCAATGTGATTGCGCCATGTGAACACCTAGATATTTCACTACATCCTTATGCGGTATTTGTTCGTCAAACAAACGTATTTGCGGCCTGTGTTCTACAGGCGGGAGATTTTTACGAGTAAATACAATAACCTCTGATTTCGTTGTATTTACTTTTATACGCCAAGTCGTGCACCATTGTTCGAACTCAGTGAGCGCGACTTGCAGTCTGTTGGTAGCTAGCTGGAGGTTGTGGGACCTGCTATACAGCACTGTGTCATCTGCATAACAGCCCAGCTTTACTAGTCGGTGTGCGGGGCGTGGCAGGTCACTGACATATATATTAAAGAGTACAGGGCCTAAGATGCTTCCCTGCGGTACACCTGCTCTTATTTGTTTTATGTCTGATAGAGCTCCTTCAGTAGATACTCTAAAGGTTTTGTCTGCTAAATAGGACGCGACTAGTTTAATATAACAGTCTGGAAATCCTGTTTGGTAGAGTTTGTAGATTAGCCCCGCATGAAATACTCTGTCGACGGCCTTATCCACGTCTATAAACGTAGCGACTACATAATCCTGTACATTAAATGCGCTTGTGATTTATTCAGTCAGGCGCACGAGCTGATGTACTGTCGAGTGTGTACTGCGAAAGCCGAACTGTTCATCCGGTAGTATGTTATTCTTGTGGATGTGTACTTTAAGTCTGTTTAGTATAATTCTCTCCACGACTTTAGACACAGTACTTAGCAGACTGATAGGTCTGTAATTCTGTGGCAGTGTTTTATTTTTACCTGGCTTGTAAAAGACTATAACTCTAGCCTCTTTCCACTGTGAGGGAAAAATATTTAACCGAAACATTGCATTTATGCACTCGGCTAGATATTCGAGTGTTTCGTTCGGGAGTTGTTTGAGAACAACAGCCTGTATGCCGTCATTCCCGGGAGCTTTTCGCGGCTTCATTTATTGATAGCACGCTTTATTTCTTGCGCCTGTGTAAGTAAAGGCTCAGAGGTTGTGAGCAGTCGCAATTTAACACGGAGTTCGCGGTAAATTTGCGCCGTGAATATCCTATCGCAAGGCTGCATGTTGGGCTGGAATGCTGCTTCCAGTGTGTCGGCGAAAGCTTGTGCCTTATCACAGGGCTGGAAATCTACACCATTGTTTGTTTCAAGGGGCGGGATTTTGTTTGATTTATTTAAAATCCGCTTCGTCATTGTCCAGGCACTTCCGTCCTGGGTGTCGAGTCGCGCGATTTTAGTTTCCCACTGGCTGCCTCGCCAGAGTGAGATTTCGTCTGAAATAATTGTTTGTAGTTCGTTTATTCGGCGTTTCGTCTCTTGTGTACGATGCCGTGTGTATTCACGCCGCAGTCGATTTTTTTGTGAAATCAAGCTGCGGATGTATTCTGGCAGCTCGTCGTGTGCTAACCTAACCTCCTTTTCTGGGATGCACTGGCTAATACCATCCTGGATTTTTTCTGTTAGTTCTAATATCGCGGAATTTAAATTATCGTTTTTTTTTAATAGTTATTTCGGCCGCGTCGGGGAGATTTACTGTTAAATATTTTTTAAATTGTTGCCAGTCCGCGTTTTTATAGTCCCTGATTTTTCGTGGCTGGTTGGAGTCTATATTTGCATCATAAAATTTTAAATGGACAGGGAAATGATCCGATGACATGTCGTGTACAACCTCGAGTTCGAATCCCGTGTTGACACATTTGTTCAGGGTGATATCTAAAATATCAGGCATGTTGTTCAGTCGACCAGTGTCATGTGTGGGCTCTGAGGGAGCATGTACAGTGCAGTTTTTGTTGAGTTGGTGAGTGTAGAGTAGTCTGCCGTTCGCTGTAACGCGCCTGCAGTTCCACTCTATGTGTTTGGCATTTATATCGCCTACAGCAAGGAAGCTCGGGGCCGCTCCATATAAAGTATCCAGGTCTGCCTCGCTGAGGGACCTGCCTGGTGGGGCGTACATTGCAATTAATTTAATTTGTTGCCGATTTATGTTTAAATTAATTCCTATAGCCTTCAGTTGTTGGAAATCAGGGAGCTGGCAGGCAGTGTGTTGTACACTAGTGTGTACAGCAAGGGCTACTCCACCGCCTCGTGCGTCTCGATCGCGCCTATAAATGACATAATTTAATATTGTCAGCCTGTCTGTCGGAGTCAGATGCGTTTCGTTTATCGCAGCTATTTTTATTTTATATTTATCCAGGTGGTTGATAAATTCCGGTATTTTATTTTTAATGCCGCGTGCATTCCAGAAGAGGAGGGAATGTAACTTAAGACTAGTGGCTGCGTGTGTGCTGCAATTCGGTGCCGAATTATTGCTGGTCATTGACGACGACCCCAGCAAGCGCACACACGCAATCCATGGTGGCACGTATTTTGTCGGCCATGGATTTGGAGGTGTCTAGCCAGATGACTAGAAGCTGGCTCAGAGGGCCGATGGCACTCTGCAGTTGGGCGTTGCCTCTGATGACCTCGTGGGTGTAGATGACCGCCTGGATGTCCGCGAGCTGCGGTGCCTGGGCGCTGGTGGACGTTGTCAGCTGGGCAGTTGGCAGCTCTGGGGCTGCATCGACTGCCATTGCTGCCACGGGTGCGGCCTGCGGCTGGGTGGGGGCTGGCGTTCTCTTCGCCGGTGTAGGAGCTGGCTTGGTGGCTGCCAGCTTGTCCTGGGCGGGCTGTCGGGGCCTGTCCTGGGTGGGGCGCGGGGGCTTTCCTTGGCCATTTTTGTGGCCGGTGGGGTTCTTCTTGAACCCCTTCTTTCTCTGCCACGGGTTGTTGGCAAACACTGGGTAGTCCAGCTCATTGTGGCTGGGCTCCCAGTGCTGCTGCAGGGGCGCAAACCGGCTCCCGCTGGCCTGCGCCAGGTAGTCGCCGAAGCACGGCGGCGGTGGGCCCCAGGGGTTGTGTCTTGGGGGGGCGTGATGTCCCTGCGGTGCCTGCTGTTGAGGCTGGGGCTGGTTTGTGGCGCGCGTGTTGTCGCGCATGTCGCGACGGGACTGCAGCTCTCGCTTCTTTCGTTCTTGGGGGGGAAGGTGCCTCCGTGTCTCCTTCTTGTACGCACTGCACCCCTTGAAATTGGCGCAGTGCGGTTCCTTGCAGTGAGCACACTTTTTGTGCTCCTGCTGGCCCCCGTGCGGGCATTCAGTGGCGCAGTGCGGGCCACTGCACCATCTGCAAACTGGTGCCGCGCTGCAGCCTTTGCCCACGTGGTTAAAACATTGGCAGTTGCTGCACTGCGCAGGGCCCTTCGGTCGCCTGTAGTCGTCCACGCGAATCCGCATTCCAGCGAATTCGCGCAGAGCCTGTATTATGGCGGAGTCGCACGACTGCGGCACCTCGATGACGAGGGCGTCGCACTTCTCCCGCCTTCGCCTGTTCTCCAGGAACCAGTGGTTCTGGACGGGCAAGTTCAGTGCGGCGAACTCCTCTTGTAGGAAGTCCGTTGGTGTGTGACGGTGTACGCCGCGCAGTACGAATTTTTTTGGTACTTCGTGCTGTTGCAGAAGCACCGAATGCTGCGCCCCAATGGCCTGAAGGGCCTTAATCGCGCGCGTGTAGTTTTTGATGGTGGCGGTGTGGACCATGATTTCGTCCTTCCCGCGGTTCGTGCAGGTGAAGCGCTCGGTGAGGGCGTATCTGAGTGCATGGTACACTCGCGGGTATTGGTGCCCCTGGTCAAGGAACACGTAGAGTGGCTTGTCGCGAGGGGCCTTGGGCGCTGCCGCAGGTGGCTGATGTTTGGGGGGGGGGGGGGGCGGGGCCCGCCTACTCGGTTGAGGAAGAGGCCGCCATCTCGTGGTGCGACCTCTTCGCCTTTTTCGTGGCGACTGTCTGCCAGTCGCCATCGGTTGCTTCCTCCTGAGGGGAGGGCATTGTGTTGTCCATCTCAGTCATTTTCAGTCCGTGCCTCACACTCTAGCGCACCCACTGACCGTCCCCCGGGGCTAAGTTAGCCGGGTTCAGGCTAGGCTGTAGGGGATCTAACTCCCCGGGTGTCACAGAGCTCGTTGGTCGTCAATACCTTATTACCTTACTTTACAGCACAACTCTTAACGCCTGTGCGCACTTGGCACACAGGCACCTTTAAAAGACGATCTGCTGCCAGCCGTGATAGCACTAAGAAGTGCTATCAACAACTGTACAAGCAAGACCGCTGGAGCTGCTCCGGGACACGTCCGTCCTCTACCAAGGCGCAGCCGGAACTCCCCTTTCTCTCGCTGGGTAGCAATTTTTTTTTTTTCCTAACCTAAGTTAATACCTAAGTGTATTGGGAGGGGTCCGGGTTAGGGAGAGACTCTAAGTGCGTCTCAGGCCGAAGCCTATACGCTCTAATCATGCAGGGGGTACCATGCAGAAAGGGAACATGCATATGTGCTAAGGAGGGAGATTGGCCAGCCATGGCCGCAATTGGCGCCATGACTAACTCCCCTCACTTGACTATTCTAGACTAACACTAGAGATAAGTTGGGCCCAGGTAAAACCTCCATACACAGAGGGAAAACCCTGGGCACTCACATGCGGGATGCAAATTTCATGCATTAATAGCAAGCAGGTTGGCTACGGGAACAGAGGGATGGTTCAGGAAGAAGAGTTGGACAGAGTAGAAAGTCACTACTAAGCAAGTTTGGGAGGGAACTTGGACTTTTTGTCCGCATTAAACTTTATTTGGTTGGGTACTGATCTTTAGGGGGCGACTTCGTCGTTTCCCACCTGGCTGCCAGCTAGCCTGGTGTTAGAGAAGGGAAAAAAATTTTTTTGTTATGTATTTATATATATACATGCACAGGCATATATACATATATATACACACAAATACATATGGTTGGTATGCATGTTGTGTGTGCGATGTCACACTTGTTGCAATGGTAGATGGTATTCAAAATCTCATGCCATCAGAATCACGACCGGCACTTGAGGTGAGGCCTGCCAGGCGAGCCATGCCCAAAAGGCATAAAGAGTCAACCCTAACAACACAGGCAGTGAACCCTGAAGCAGGTTAGAACATACACCTGCGTGCTTCGGACCATTTTGAATAAGCATCATGTTTGGTTATCACATGTATTACAGCCATCTGTGTGTTTATTTAGGTGTAATTCAAAATCTCATGCCATCAGAAACACGACCGGCGCTGGAGGTGAGGCCTGCCAGGCGAGCCATGCCCGTCAGGCATAAAGAGTCAGTCCTAACAACACAGGCAGTGAACCCTGAAGCAGGTTAGAACATACACCTGCGTGTTTCGGACCATTTTGAATTATTATAATCATGTTTGGTTATTACATAATCACATAATTAATTGTCATGTATGATAATTAGGGCGCTCATGTTCTTAATTTTTTAACTTATAACTAGGGGGGGAAACTTTAAATTTATATCAATTTAACGTTTACTTATTATTTAAGAGCTGCTAGCACACATGTGTATTGTGCGCGATCTTTGTTTCATTTGTCATGCACACACTGCCCTTAATTATGTGGAAGCATAGGCAGATTTGTTTTGCCAGCCTGCCACGAGTCCGTGGAAGGCCGGCGCGGGAGGTACTGAGCTGCTCCGAGCGCCGGCAACTAGTTTTGTTTGGAGGGGGTCGTGCTCTGATTGGCTGTCAGGCTCGGCCAATCAGGGGGCGCCTCGCCCGCAACTACGGCGGGCGGTGCGCCAGGATTGATTTCGGTTAGCTTATACTTCTGTGTATTATTTGGATCATAGTTTCCAAGGGAGAAAATATGTGGATTTAAATTATTTACGCATTTATCGTAAAAATTTTGGGTTGTGCGGATATAAAAATTTTGCAAAGTTTCAGTGTTAGTTTCACTGTGCAAGTTCTCTACTGGACAGTATATCGGGGCGTCTGCAGCGATACGAATGCACCTATTCTGAACTCGCTGCAGTTTTATTAGATGGCAGTATGCTGCAGTAGCCCAGACTGGGGCTGCATACGTGATTATCGGGCGTATGAGAGCTTTGTAGAGCAGTAATCCATTTTTGATTGTGCTGCCACATCGCCTGCTCATTACAGGATATAATGCGCGCATTCTTACCTGAGCTTGGGTTTGTTTAATGTCAATGTGCTGTTTCCACAGGCGTTTCCTTGTGAGGGATTGGCTCATCAAATAGGCATAGTTGCGGCCTGTTGTCGGCTGGCGGGAGGTTTTTGCGTGTAAACACAATCGCCTCAGACTTGGTCGTGTTTACTTTTATGCGCCAGGCTGTACACCACTGTTCAATTTCAGTGAGCGCAGTCTGGAGCCTGGTAGTGGCTAGCTGTAGGTTATGAGATCTGCTATACAATACAGTGTCGTCTGCATAGCAGCCTAGCTTGACTAGTCTATGTGCGGGGCGAGGCATGTCGCGTACATATATATTAAATAGTACAGGGCCTAGGATGCTGCCCTGCGGCACTCCGGCTTTTATCAATTTTAGGTCAGACGTTGCCCCTTCAGATGACACTCTAAAGGTTCTGCCTGCTAGGTAGGATGCTATGAGTTTAGTGTAGCAGTCCGGGAAGTTTGCTTCATACATTTTATGTATGAGCCCTGCATGAAAAACTCTATCGAAGGCCTTTTCTACATCGAGAAACGTAGCAACTACGTAGTCTTGGACGTTGAATGCGCTGGTTATCTCTTCGGTAAGGCGGACCAGTTGATGTGTAGTCGAATGAGCACTGCGAAAGCCAAATTGCTCATTTGGCAGCAAGTTTTGTTCGTGTATGTGTACTTTGAGTCTGTGTAAAATTATGCGCTCCGCAACTTTAGACACAGTACTTAAGAGGCTTATTAGCCTGTAGTTCTGGGGCAGTGTTTTGTCCTTGCCCGGCTTGTGGAAGACTATTACTTTAGCTTCCTTCCACTGGGAGGGAAAAATATTCAGTCTGAGCATTGCATTAATGCATTCAGCCAGATATTCTAAGGCTTCGTCTGGAAGCTGTTTGAGAACAACTGCTTGTATGCCGTCGTTCCCAGGGGCTTTTCGCGGCTTCATATTCTTGATAGCTCGCTTAATTTCTTGGGCCTGGGTGGGGAGAGGCTCAGAGATTGTGGGCTGGTGCAGTTTAGCGCGGAGTTCGCGGTAAATTTGTACAGGGAATGGCCTGTCACAAGGCTGCAAATTGGGCTGGAATGCTGTTTCTAAGGTGCTGGCGAAAGCATGCGCCTTGTCCTGGGGAAGAAATGCAAGTCTATTATTTGTTTGGAGGGGTGGAATTTTATCAAATTATCCAAAATTCGCTTATTCATTGCCCAGGCACTCCCGTCCTGTACATTGAGATTTGCGATTTTGGCTTCCCACTGGCTGCTACGCCACAACGAGAGTTCATCTGATATAGCAGTTTGAAGCTCGTTGATTCTGCGTTTGATAATGTGCGTGCGTTGCCGTGTGTATTCGCATCGCAGTCTGTTCTTTTGCGATATCATATCGCAAATGTATGCTGGCAGCTCGTCATGCACTAACTTAACCTCCTTTTCTGGGATGCACTGGCTAATTCCATCTTGAATTTTCGCGGTAAAATTGGTTATAGCGTTTTCTAGATTATCACTATTATTTATTTCATCAAGTTCTGAAAGATTTAATAACAACAAATTTTTAAAACTAACCCAATCTGCATTTTTGTAATCCCTGACTTTACGAGGTAGGTTCGATTCGACTTTTGCGTCGTCAAAAATTAAGTGAACAGGGAAGTGGTCAGACGTTAAGTCGTGTACAACTTCGAGTTCGAATCCCGAGTTCACATGTTTATTAATAACGATGTCTCGAACATCTGGGAGAACCCCCACACGCCCTGTGTCGTGTGTGGGCTCCATGGGAGCATGAATTTGGTAGTTGTGATTTAGTTGGTGGTTATAAAGAATTGTACCATTCGGTGTGGCTCGCCTGCTGTTCCACTCTCTGTGTTTAGCATTTATGTCTCCTAAAGCGAGGAAGGTTGGGGCGGCCCATACAGGTCGTCCAGATCAGCCTCGCTCAGGGACCTACCTGGTCGCGCATACATAGAAACAAGTTTTACATTTTGCCTGTTAATAGTTAGGTTAATATCTACTGCTTCGAGATTCTGAAAATCGGGGAGCTGTCATTCTGTGTGCTTTATGCTTTTATGGACAATAAGGGCTACTCCCCCGCCTCTATGATTTACTCTGTCGCGCCTATAGATTACATAATTTAATATAGTAATTCTATCAGTCTCTATGTTGAGTTCTTTGTGGAGGGGAGTTGTTGGCACATAGCGAGGCACTTGTGCAATTTGCCTAATTGCCTTATTTTGTGCAATTTGCAGCTTTTGTAGGTGTATTTTGGCGGCGTAGCCCCATGCTGGTGCTGCGTATGTTAGAATAGGTTTAACACATGTTGTGTATAGTAACTTGCCGTTTTTGTGTGAAAGAGAACTTTTCATGTTGAGCAATGGGTAGAGTGTTGCCATCCGCGAGTAAGCTGCCGCTGTCTTCGTGTTGGTGTGAGAGTTCCACGTGAGTTTGGAGTCCATGCGTATTCCCAGGTATTGAACGCATTTTGCATATGCAATGTTTTCGCCATAGAGTCGAAGTTTTTGTAGATTGTCCGGGATTAATCGGCGGGTAAAAATTATTGCTTCTGTTTTGTTTATGTTCACTGCTGTACGCTAGTCGGTGAGCCATTTCTCTAGTTTATTTAGGGCTTCTTGGACTTTTCTTACAGCAAGGTAGGGCCTCGTGGAGCTGGCGTATAGCATCGTGTCGTCGGCATAACAGGCAATATGCGCACGAGTGGGTTTGGGGAGGTCGTAGACGTAGATGTTGAATAATGTTGGGCCTAGAATGCTGCCTTGTGGGACCCCCGCCTTTATTGGTCTACTGGTTGATTCTGCTCCAGGTAGGCTCGTGTAGAACGTTCTGTCTTGAATATAGCAAGTGTGTGTAGCAGTTTGGAAGTTCTATCGTGTATAGTTTGTGTAGGAGGCCTTCGTGCCAAACTCTATCGAATGCCTTGGCTATGTCAAGTAAGACAGCTGCTGTGTATTGCTTTTTGTTGAACCCTGTCGTGATGTGTTCGGTTATTCTTACCAGTTGGTGTGTCGTAGAGTGGCGCGGTCGGAATCCGAATTGTGCATCTGGCAGTATTTTGTGTGCTGCGAGGTGTGTGTTAATTCTTGAAATAATGATTTTTTCCGCGACTTTAGAGACGGTGCTCAGTAGGCTAATAGGTCTGTAGTTCTGAGGGTCCGAAGCATTTTTGCCTGGTTTAGGAAACAAGATGACCTTCGCTGGCTTCCAGGAGGTTGGCCATGTTCTTGTATGCAGTATACCATTTATGCATAGAGTGATGGCAGTTAGGGTGGGGGGGGCTGGCGTGTTGTAGTACTATTGCTTGAATCCCGTCTGCCCCCGGGGCCTTGTTCGGTTTTAGTTTCTTGATGACTGCTGTAACTTCTCTGTCTGTTGTGAGTGCTGGCTTGTCCTGAATGGGGTGGGCCAGCAGTTGTTGAAGTTGCTGGTGAACTCTTGCGGTGTGTGCCGGTGAAGACGGATTTTTGTTGGGGCGGAAGGCTTGTTCAAGTGTGGATGCTAGTATGTCACCTTTTGCTTGCGGTGTGAAGGCTATCGGAGTGTTAGGGTCTTCGCTCTTTAGGGGCGGTATCGTGGGTTGGGACCTCGTGAGGCTCTTTGTTGTGTGCCACAGAGTGTTTGTTGTGGCGCACAGGTCTTGGACCTTGGTGTCCCAGGTGGTGTTTCTGTGTTTCACTGTCTGTTGTTTAATCAGTTTTTGTAGCTTGTTGACTTCTGTTTTATATTGTTGAAGTTGGTGTCTCTGCCAGAGACGGCGGGCATGGTTGCGGGCTGTAATTAAGGCCGTGATGTGGGCGGGCAGTTGTTGAGCGTTGTTGGCTGCAGATTTTTTCTTAGGTATGGCCAGCTCTATTGCTTGTTGAAGTGTTGTTGTTAGGTGTTGGACGCTGTCATTCACTTCTTGCGGTGTCGTGGGTAGCTCTCTTAGTTGTAGGTGGTTATCGAGGTATTTATTTAGGCGATGCCAGTTGGCTTTGCTGTAGTTTGGCAGCGAAGTTGTTGTTGATGCCGCGGTGCTGGCATTCTCCAGAAGGACAAGGACGGGGAGGTGGTCTGAATGAAGTTCATTTAGGACCTCTAATTCGTAGATGAAAGTGGTGTTCTGGTAGATGGTGAAGTCCAGTATATCAGGAGTTTGGTGTGCCCGATCGGGCAATGGGTGGGATGGTATGGGGCACAGACCATGTATGGATGGGTTTGTTGATGTTTGTAGAGGAGTCGGCCATTTTGTGTGGTGCCTACGCAGTTCCAGGAGGGGTGTTTTGCGTTCAGGTCACCTAGGGCTAGGAAGGTATGGGAGCTGCGGGTTAGGGTATTTAGGTCAGTAACAGCGATGGTATTGCCAGGAGGGGCGTATAGGGAGAGGATGGAGCAGGATTTCTTATTAATTATTGTGGAGATTGCAACCGCTTCTATTTTTCCCAGGTCTGGGAGGAGCATCTCGTGGTGTTTGATATCCTGTCGGACAATGAGAGCTACCCCTCCACTGGTGTGCCAGTGGGCCGGGGGGGCAGGCTGTGCTGCTGGGGTGGGTCGGTCTTTCCTATAGACTTTGTAGCCTGGGATGTGTAGTTTGTGTGTGGATGACAGCTGCGTTTCCTGTACCGCTAATATTTGTATATCGTGTTTGTGCAAGAAGTCTTGAAGTTCGGCAAGTTTGGGTCTGACGCTGCGTGCATTCCAGGTGGCCAATTTTTGTAGTAGTAGTGTGGGGTCCTGTTTAGGCGGTCGTGCTGTCATTGTGGAGGACACCGAACATGGACATGGCTAATTCTGCTGCCATTCTGATTTTGTGAACTTTGTCCACTGTTGGGTCGGCCCATGCTGCTAAGAGGTTGCAGAGGTCCAGGGCGAATTGGTGTCCTGCCTCAGTGACCTTAACATTTTGTTGCGCGCGAAGCATTTGGTAAAGTATGTTACTGTTTGTGACTACACTCGCTGCTGCCTCTGAGGTGCAGGAGGGTGGAGTTGGTAGCTGAAGTCTCATGCTGCTGGGAGCTATGAGTGGGTCCTGAGCAGCAGATGTAGATGGTTTTGGGGCGATTGGTTGCACCTGTGGTGCCTTTTCGCCGCGGGCCTGTGGCTGGGTGGTGCCAGATGGTAATGGAGTGTCGTTTTCTGTGTCCATTGCTGCATTGGTGGCGCGCAGCATTAGGCCATTTTTAGTTGGTAGAGGCCTGGTGTCATTTTGTATCTCTGCAAGACGCTGCTGCAGCTGTGTGCGTTCTGGTTTGGGTGCAGACGCAGGGGGGCGTTGCTGCTGTTGTTGTCTCAGGGGGGGTCGCTGCCCCGTTGTCCCGCTGCGGGGCTTCCTCAGGCGCTGTCGTGGATCATCTGCGCTTGGATATTCGTAGCCGTAGTCGTCAGTGGACAATAGCTGAAACCTGTTGTTGTGTGCAGCCTGGTTTTCGTGGTAGGGTGCTGGTTGGTGCTGTGGCTGCGGGTTATGCTGCTGCCAGTAGTCATGTTTGTTTTTATTATGTGTGACTGTCTGCCACTCATATGGGTCTTGGCGGCGCCGTTGCTGCTGCTGCGCACCGCGCTGCTGTGCTCCGCGCTGCTGTGAGCCTTGCTGCGCATTACGGGGCTGTTGCTGCGGGCGCCCCTGCTGTGGGAAGCGCTGTCGCAGTGCAGCAACGTATGCCGGGCAGCCTCTGTAATTCGCGCAGTGTATTTGTCCGCAGTTCCTGCATTTGGGTTCGGTGGCTGTGCAGTTAATTGTCTTGTGGTTGCCCACGCAATAGCGACATGCAGCATTGAACCCACATTGCTGAGTCACATGGGCCAGTTTGTTGCAGTTCCCACAAAGTAATGGGCCTTTGGGAATCTGTATTCCTCGACCCGCACCTTTAGGCCAAGGACATGTGTTATGGTCTTAGCTGTATCATAGCTCCTTGGTACATCAAGCTGATACATTTTTAGTGGTTGCCTGTGTCTGTTGTACATCTGATGTACAACAATTACCGGAACCTGCTGCTGCTGCAGGCTGCGCTCGATGCGCCGGGTGTCTGTGCCCGCCGGGATGTCCTTTTAAGACATATTTCAAGGGCTTGTCTGTGTTGAGCCTCGTTAAAAAATATTCGTATGGGGCCTTTTGTATTATTTTTAGGGCCGTGAGGTAGTCGGCTATACTGCCGAACGTGTAGTGTGTACCGCGGATTGTATCGCGGGCAGTAAAAGTTATGTCAGCTGCGATGAGGTAGTCGTACAGCTCCTCGTACGGGTGGTCCCTGTCATGGTTAACCGTGATAGGCGCTGATTTGAAGGGGGGAGGTAGGTGTTGGTCCTCCCCCATGGTGTCGTTTTCGTTTTCGTTAGCATCCTGGCTAATAGGAGCGGCCTGTGAGGCAGTGTCCGGCTCGTTGTCGCACTCGTCGTGCTGTAGGCCTAGGCGTTTGCAGTCCTGGCCGTGTCATTGGTCTGGATTTTTCCTCTTAGGAGGGTGGTTTTCACTGATAGTGTCCATTGTAACAGTTTGCGCACATTCAGGGGCGTACAACCCCGCCTGGGCCGAAACTGTGCCCGAGTGCATGGCGGGGGGGGGGGGGGGGCCTGAAGGGCAATTACGAATTCCTAACAAAAGAAGGGAGTGGAGCACCCACAGTCCGACCCGCCCTGGGACTAGTTAGCCAGGGCTTCGCGGCTAGGCCTGAGGCTCTAATAGCACTCGGGTGTCACACACTCTGATTTAGTCCTACGAAGCTTCAAGTACGCGGTAGTTCAAAACTGTGGTCTAGGGCGACTTGGTGGAAACTTGATTTATCAGGAGCGGAGCCTACATGTTGACTGCTCGACTGTCACTCGCTGAATCCTCCTGAGCTGCTCCGAGCGCCGGCAACTAGTTTTGTTTGGAGGGGGTCGTGCGCTGATTGGCTGTCAGGCCCGGCCAATCAGGGGGCGCCTCGCCCGCAGCTACGGCGGGCGGTGCGCCAGGATTGATTTCGAAAGCTTATACTTCTGTGTATCATTTGGATCATAGTTTCCAAGGGAGGAAATATGTGGATTTAAATTATTTACGCATTTAACGTAAAAATTTTGGGTTGTGCGGATATAAAAATCTAGCTTGACTAGTCTGTGTGCGGGGCGAGGCATGTCGCGTACATATATATTAAATAGTACAGGGCCTAGGATGCTGCCCTGCGGCACTCCGGCTTTAATTAATTTTAGGTCAGACGTTGCCCCTTCAGATGACACTCTAAAGGTTCTGCCTGCTAGATAGGATGCTATGAGTTTAGTGTAGCAATCCGGGAAGTTTGCTTCATACATTTTATGAATGAGCCCTGCATGAAAAACTCTATCAAAGGCCTTTTCTACATCGAGATACGTAGCAACTACGTAGTCTTGGACGTTGAATGCGCTGGTTATCTCTTCAGTAAGACGGACCAGTTGGTGGGTAGCCGAATGAGCACTGCGAAAGCCAAATTGCTCATTTGGCAGCAAGTTTTGTTCGTGTATGTGTACTTTGAGTCTGTGTAAAATTATGCGCTCCGCAACTTTAGACACAGTACTTAAGAGGCTTATTGGCCTGTAATTCTGGGGCAGTGTTTTGTCCTTGCCCGGCTTGTGGAAGACTATTACTTTAGCTTCCTTCCACTGGGAGGGAAAAATATTCAGTCTGAGCATTGCATTAATGCATTCAGCCAGATATTCTAAGGCTTCGTCTGGGAGCTGTTTGAGAACAACTGCTTGTATGCCGTCGTTCCCAGGGGCTTTTCGCGGCTTCATATTCTTGATAGCGCGCTTAATTTCTTGCGCCTGGGTGGGGAGAGGCTCAGAGATAGTGGGCTGGTGCAGTTTAGCACGGAGTTCGCGGTAAATTTGTGCAGTGAATGGCCTGTCACAAGGCTGCAAATTGGGCTGGAATGCTGTTTCTAAGGTGCTTGCGAAAGCATGCGCCTTGTCCTGGGGAAGAAATGCAAGTCCATTATTTGTTTGGAGGGGTGGAATTTTATCAAATTTATTCAATATTCGCTTAGTCATTGCCCAGGCACTCCCGTCCTGTACATTGAGCTTCGCGATTTTGGCTTCCCACTGGCTGCTACGCCACGAGAGTTCATCTGATATAGCAGTTTGAAGCTCGTTGATTCTGCGTTTGATAATGTGCGTGCGTCGCCGTGTGTATTCGCGGCGCAGTCTGTTCTTTTGCGATATCATATCGCAAATGTATGCTGGCAGCTCGTCATGCACTAACTTAACCTCCTTTTCTGGGATGCACTGGCTAATTCCGTCTTGAATTTTCGCGGTAAAATTGGTTATAGCGGTTTCTAAATTATCGCTATTATTTATTTCATCAAGTTCTGAAAGATTTAGTGACAAAAAATTTTTAAAACTGGCCCAATCTGCATTTTTGTAATCCCTAACTTTACGAGGTGGATTTGATTCGACATTTGCGTCGTCAAAAATTAAGTGAACAGGGAAGAGGTCAGACGTTAAGTCGTGTAGAACTTCGAGTTCGAATCCCGAGTTCACACGTTTATTAATAACGTTGTCTAGAACATCTGGGAGAACCCCCACACGCCCAGTGTCGTGTGTGGGCTCCATGGGAGCATGAATTTGGTAGTTGTGATTTAGTTGGTGGTTATAAAGAATTGTACCATTCGGTGTGGCTCGCCTGCTGTTCCACTTTCTGTGCTTAGCATTTATGTCTCCTAAAGCGAGGAAGGTCGGGGCCGCCCCATACAGGGCGTCCAGATCCGCCGCACTTAGGGACCTGCCTGGTCGCGCATACATAGAAATAAGTTTAACATTTTGCCTGTTAGTAGTTAGGTTAATGCCTATCGCTTCTAGATTCTGAAAATCGGGGAGCTGCCATTCTGTGTGCTTGATGCTTTTATGGACAATAAGGGCTACTCCCCCGCCTCTTTGATTTACTCTGTCGCGCCTATAGATGACATAATTTAATATAGTAATTCTATCAGTTGGAGTTAAGTGGGTTTCATTGATCGCAGCTATTTTTATTTTGTATTTTTCTAAGTGGTGAATTAATTCCGGTATTTTATTTTTAATGCCGCGTGCATTCCAGAATAGGAGGGACTTAAGACTATGGGCCGCGGTTGGTATGCAACACTGGGCCGGATTACGAGCTGCCATTAAGCTTGGCAGCCAGTGACTGGACGAAGCCCATCATTGCATGGACTTTTTCTGTTAGGGCAACAGATGGGTCGCACCATATGACCATAAGCTGGCACATGGGGACAATTGTGCCCGCCAGATTTGCATCCGTGTTGAAAGTCAGCCAGGCCCGGTTTCGGGGCTGGCTGCTGTTGGAGCGCGGGCGGTGCAGTTGGCAGCACTGGAACTGCGTCTACCGCCATGCTCGTCTCAGGTGCGGGGGCTACCTGCGGCCGGGAGAGCACGGTCGTGCGCCTCGCCGGGGCTGGCGCAGCCTTGGCTGCCACGAGCTTGTCCTGGGCAGGCTGTCGCGTCCTGTCCGGTCCAGGATGCTGGGGTCTGTCCTGAGGGGGTCGCTGGGGCATGCCTTGGCCGTTTTTGTGGCCCGTCGGGTGTTTTTTGAACCCCTGCTTTCGCTGCCAGGGATTATTTGCAAGCACTGGGTAGTCCAGCTCATTGTAGCTGGGCTCGCAGTGTTGCTCCAGGGGCGCAAACCTGTTGCCACCTGCCTGCTGCTGGTAGTCACCGAAGCTCTGGGGAGGAGGGTACCTCGGTGGACCCCAGGGAATTTGCCTCGGGGGGCCGAAGTAGCCCGGAGGGGGCCGTGGCATCGGTTGCGGCTGGGGCTGCATTGCAGCTTGCTTGTTCGCGCGCAAGTCGCGGCGAGACTGCTGCTCGCGCTGCTTGCGCACCTGGGGCGGGAGGTGCCCGCGGGTCTCTTTCTTGTACACCTGGCAGCCCTTGTAATTTGCGCAGTGTGCCTCTTTGCAGTGAGCGCACTTCTTGAACTCCTGGTTGCCCCCATTGGGGCAGTCGGGAGCGCGGTGTGGCCTGCTGCACCACCGGCACACAGGGGCCGCGTGGCAGGCCTTGCCAACGTGATTATAGCGCTGGCATATGCTGCATTGGGAGGGGCCTGAAGGGCGACGGTAGTCATCGACACGCACAAGCATGCCGGCGAACTCCTTGAGGCCGTAGATGCGCACAGAGTCGCAGCTCTGAGGCACCTCTGTCACGAGTGCGTCGCACTTTTCTCATCGCTGCCGGTTCTCCAGGAACCAGTGGTTCTGGACCGGCAGATTCAGGGAGCTGAATTCCTCCTGAAGGAATTCGGATGGTGTGTGGCGGTGCACCCCGCGCAGCACAAACTTCTTGGGCACTTCGTCCCGCTGAAGAAGGACGGAGTGCTGGGCGCCTATTGCCTTAAGGGCCTGGACTGCCCTTTGGTAGTCCGGGACGGACGCAGGATTAACCTGGATCTCGTCCTTGCCGCGGTTCTGGCAGGTGAACTTTTCTGCCAGGGCCTGCTTGAGGTTGGTGTACACCCTTGGGTATTGGTGCCCCTGGTCCAAGAAGACGAACAGGGGCTTCACTTTAAGTTTCTTGGGCGGTGCCGCAGCTCCGGCGGCATGGCCTGCAGTTGGTTGCGGGCGAGGGGGGGAGGGGCCCGCCTCGTCGTCGCTGCTGCCTGTACCGGACACCTCCGTGTGCAGACGTTTGCTACGGTTGCCAGTGGCAACAGTCCAGCCACTTGACTGGTCGTTGCTAGGCCCTGAGGGGGCCTCGCTATCTGCCATCTCGACAGTGTCGCTCATGTCGTCGTAGTACCTGGCGCTCGGGTCCACCCACTGACCGTCCCCTGGGGCTAAGTTAGCCGGGTTCGGGCTAGGCTGTAGGGGATATAACTCCCCGGGTGTTGCCGAGTTGTTGGTTGCCAAAACTTACTCACACCGCAGCTTACTCTTACCGCCTGTGCGCATGTAGGACACAGGCACCTTTCAAAACCGCTGGGTAGCACTAAGAAGTGCTAACCACAGCTTGGGCTTCGTCGATCTCTAGAGGTTCACGGCGAGCAGCTCCGGGACACGTCCGTCCTCAACGAAGGCGCCTTTTTCCATTTTTATTTTATTTTTTTTTTTTCTAACCTAAGTTAAACTAAGTGTATTGGGAGGGGTCCGGGTTAGGGAGAGACTCTAAGTGCGTCTCAGGCCGAAGCCTATACGCTCTAATCATGCAGGGGGTACCATGCAGAGAAGGGAACATGCATATGTGCTAAGGAGGGGGATTGGCCAGCCATGGCAGCAATTGGCGCCATGACTAACTCCCCTCACTTGACTATACTAGACTATACTAGATAAGTTGGGCCCAGGTAAAACCTGCATAGACACAGGGAAAACCCTGGGCACTGACATGCGGGATGCAAAAATTCATGCATTAATTTCATGCTGGTTGGTTACGGGAGTAGAAGGATGGCTCAGGAAGAAGAGTTGGAAGAGTAGAAAATGTCTACTAAGCAAGGGCGGGCACTTGGACATTTCTGTCCGCATTTTAGGTTTGGTAGGACTGGTTTTTAGGGGGCGACTTTAGTCGTTTCCCGCCAGGCTGCCAGCCAGCCAGGTTAGCTGAAAAAGAAGTACATATTGCAGCTATATATATATATATATGACCGCAGCTCCCAGGTTGCCCCAGCTGCCACGGTCATGCATGCCCGACACATTGTGCTGCCAGCCTGGGCATGTCAATCATCGGCTAGTCCAATGTTGCATATTTGCACCGCAGGACGTGGTCAGGCACATGGTCAGACACCTATTATTCAATAGTGAGGCTGCTCACTGAATTTAATCTAAGGGACAGTCAGGACATATGTGTGTAGTTCATTAAGGCCCCGATGGGCCAAAAACGCGACTGGTTTCATTAGAACCCCGCTGGGTCAAAACGCGACTTGTTCAGCGATCGGCGCAACGAGTGTAGTGGAGTGTGGGGGCCTTAATTCCGACACATGATGCTGCCAGCCTGGGCATGTCAATCTTTGGCTAGTCCAATGTTGCATATTTGCACCGCAGGACGTGGTCAGGCACACGGTCGGAATCCTATTAATTAATACTTAATATTAAACTTAAAATAGAATGTAATATAATATAATATACCATCCTACTGCACCCACCATTTGCTGCAGCATTCCACTCGTTGGCTAGGACAGCTTCAACGGTGTTTATTTGCACTGACAGCTGGCGGCACAGCAGAGTAGCATCTAATTTACTATTATTTAAATAACTCAGCCTCCGAGTATTTAAATAAATTTTAATTTAAGTTTCAAGCTTCCTTGTGTGGGTTTAAATAATTAAACTATTTAAATAAGCCATGAATTAAAGTGAAACCTCAAATGTTTAATGCCTATGCGAAAGCAGTAGCCAGTAATTCAAAATCTCATGTCTTTCAGAAACACACCAGCACTGGGGGTGAAACCACCAGGCCGGCCATGCCCATCAGTCATAGAGAGTCAGCCTTAACATGGCAGGGCATGCTTCGGACCATTTTGAATTAGCATTCAAACAAGTTGGTCGTGCGTGTAATGGTGTGTTGTCTGGTGGGCGCCGTGTAAGCCTAGTGGGAAGGCTCTACTCATAGCATGTTCTATGAGCTGCTTGGGTGGCGCGAGCTCCGCGCGCGAGGTCGCACGCGCGGAGCCGGAGAGGTACTGCGCTGCTCCGCGCGCCGGGCAACTAGTTTTGTTTGGAGGGGGTCGTGCGCTGATTGGCTGTCAGGCTCGGCCAATCAGGGGGCGCCTCGCCCGCAGCTACAACGAGCGGTGCGCCAGGATTGATTTCGGAAGCTTATACTTCTGTGTATTATTTGGATCATAGTTTCCAAGGGAGGAAATATGTGGATTTAAATTATTTACGCATTTATCGTAAAAATTTTGGGTTGTGCGGATATAAAAATCTTGCAAAGTTTCAGTGTTAGTTTCACTGTGCAAGTTCTCTACTGGACAGTATATCGGGGCGTCTGCAGCGATTCGAATGCATCTATTCTGAACTCGCTGCAGTTTTATTAGATGGCAGTATGCTGCAGTAGCCCAGACTGGGGCTGCATACGTGATTATCGGGCGTATGAGAGCTTTGTAGAGCAGTAATCCATTTTTGACTGTGCTGCCACATCGCCTGCTCATTACAGGATATAATGCGCGCATTCTAACCTGAGCTTGGGTTTGTTTAATGTCAATGTGCTGTCTCCACAGGAGTTTCCTATCCATGTGGACTCCTAGGTATTTAACTACGTCCTTGTGAGGGATTGGCTCATCAAATAGGCGTAGTTGCGGCCTGTTGTCGGCTGGCTGGAGGTTTTTGCGTGTAAACACAATCGCCTCAGACTTGTTCGTGTTTACTTTTATGCTCCAGGCTGTACACCACTGTTCAAATTCAGTGAGCGCAGTCTGGAGCCTGGTAGTGGCTAGCTGTAGGTTATGAGATCTGCTATACAGTACAGTGTCGTCTGCATAGCAGCCTAGCTTGACTAGTCTGTGTGCGGGGCGAGGCATGTCGCGTACATATATATTAAATAGTACAGGGCCTAGGATGCTGCCCTGCGGCACTCCGGCTTTAATTAATTTTAGGTCAGACGTTGCCCCTTCAGATGACACTCTAAAGTTTCTGCCTGCTAGATAGGATGCTATGAGTTTTTGTAGCAGTCCGGGAAGTTTGCTTCATACATTTTATGTATGAGCCCTGCATGAAAATCTCTATCAAAGGCCTTTTCTACATCGAGAAACGTAGCAACTACGTAGTCTTGGACGTTGAATGCGCTGGTTATCTCTTCAGTAAGACGGACCAGTTGGTGGGTAGTCGAATGGGCACTGCGAAAGCCAAATTGCTCATTTGGCAGCAAGTTTGGTTCATGTATGTGTACTTTGAGTCTGTGTAAAATTATGCGCTCCGCAACTTTAGACACAGTACTTAAGAGGCTTATTGGCCTGTAATTCTGGGGCAGTGTTTTGTCCTTGCCCGGCTTGTGGAAGACTATTACTTTAGCTTCCTTCCACTGGGAGGGAAAAATATTCAATCTGAGCATTGCATTAATGCATTCAGCCAGATATTCTAAGGCTTCGTCTGGAAGCTGTTTGAAAACAACTGCTTGTATGCCGTCGTTCCCAGGGGCTTTTCGCGGCTTCATATTCTTGATAGCACGCTTAATTTCTTGGGCCTGGGTGGGGAGAGGCTCAGAGATAGTGGGCTGGTGCAGTTTAGCGCGGAGTTCGCGGTAAATTTGTGCAGTGAATGGCCTGTCACAAGGCTGCAAATTGGGCTGGAATGCTGTTTCTAAGGTGCTTGCGAAAGCATGCGCCTTGTCCTGGGGAAGAAATGCAAGTCCATTATTTGTTTGGAGGGGTGGAATTTTATCAAATTTATTCAATATTCGCTTAGTCATTGCCCAGGCACTCCCGTCCTGTACATTGAGCTTCGCGATTTTGGCTTCCCACTGGCTGCTACGCCACAACGAGAGTTCATCTGATATAGCAGTTTGAAGCTCGTTGATTCTGCGTTTGATAATGTGCGTGCGTCGCCGTGTGTATTCGCGGCGCAGTCTGTTCTTTTGCGATATCATATCGCAAATGTATGCTGGCAGCTCGTCATGCATTAACTTAACCTCCTTTTCTGGGATGCACTGGCTAATTCCGTCTTGAATTCTCGCGGTAAAATTGGTTATAGCGTTTTCTAAATTATCACTATTATTTATTTCATCAAGTTCGGAAAGATTTAATGACAAATAATTTTTAAAACTAACCCAATCTGCATTTTTGTAATCCCTGACTTTACGAGGTGGGTTCGATTCGACATTTGCGTCGTCAAAAATTAAATGAACAGGGAAGTGGTCAGACGTTAAGTCGTGTACAACTTCGAGTTCGAATCCCTAGTTCACACGTTTATTAATAACGATGTCTAGAACATCTGGGAGGACCCCCACACGCCCTGTGTCGTGTGTGGGCTCCATGGGAGCATGAATTTGGTAGTTGTGATTTAGTTGGTGGTTATAAAGAATTGTACCATTCTGTGTGGCTCGCCTGCTGTTCCACTCTCTGTGTTTAGCATTTATGTCTCCTAAAGCGAGGAAGGTCGGGGCCGCACCATACAGGGCGTCCAGATCAGCCTCGCTCAGGGACCTACCTGGTCGCGCATACATAGAAATAATTTTTACGTTTTGCCTGTTAATAGTTAGGTTAATTGCTACTGCTTCGAGATTCTGAAAATCGGGGAGCTGCCATTCTGTGTGCTTTATGCTTTTATGGACAATAAGGGCTACTCCCCCGCCTCTATGATTAACTCTGTCGCGCCTATAGATTACATAATTTAATATAGTAATTCTATCAGTCGGAGTTAAGTGGGTTTCATTGATCGCAGCTATTTTTATTTTGTATTTTTCTAAGTGGTGAATTAATTCCGGTAGTTTTTTTTTAATGCCGCGTGCATTCCAGAATAGGAGGGACTTAAGACTATGGGCCGCGGTTGGTATGCAACACTGGGCCGGATTACGAGCTGCCATTAAGCTTGGCAGCTAGTGTTTGTACGAAGCCCATCATGGCTTGGACTTTGTCAGGCAGGGAGATGGCTGGGTCGCACCATATTACCATCAACTGACATAGGGGACGATAGTTTCGGCCAGAGTCGAGTCCTTGTTAAAGGTACTCGACTTTGGCAGTACTTGCATGAAGTCAGCCAAGCCAGGTTGGGCTGGCTGCTCCGTGCGCATGGGCGGGGCTGTCGGCTGCTCTGGGGCCAAGTCGATCAGCATGTCAGCCTCGGGAACAGGTGCTACCTGGGGCTGCCTGGGTGGGGGCGTTCGCTGCGCCGGGGCTGCTGGAGCCAGTCTAGTGGCCAGCGGTTTGGGCTGGGCAGGCTGCTTATCGCGAGCAGGCTGCTGTGCCCTCTCCTGGGGGGGCTGCTTCGGTTTGCCCTGGCCATTTTTGTGGCCAGTGGCATTTTTCTTGGGCCCCCGGGGCCCCCTTGGCTTGCGCAGCCAAGGGTTGTTGGCCAGGACTGGGTACTCCAGCTCGTTGTACCCCTGGCTGCACTGCTGCAGAGGTGTCCAGGGGTTGACGCCTGCCTGGGCCATGTACTGGCCGAAAGTGGCGGGCGGTGGGTACCTGGGGGGGCCCCAGGGATTCTGCCAGGGGGGGCCCTGGTAGCCTGAGGGGCCTGACTGCGGAGGCTGGGCAGCAGCCCGCCTATTTTCCCGCACGTCGCGGCGAGACTGTTGCTCGCGCCTCTTGCGGACGTCGGGGGGCAGGTGACGGCGAGTCTCCTTCTTGTAGGCCTCGCAGCCTCTGTAATTCGCGCTGTGCTGCTGCTTGCAGTGCGCGCACTTCTTGTGGTCAGGGTTGCCCCCATTGGGGCAGTCGGGGGCGCGGTGTGGCCCGCTGCACCACCGGCACACTGGGGCTGCGTGGCAGGCCTTGCCAACATGATTATAGCGTTGGCAAACGCTGCATTGGGCAGGGCCTGAGGGGCGCCTGTAGTCGACGACACGCACCAGCATGCCGCCAAACTCTGTCAGGGAGTAGATGCGCTCAGAGTCGCACGTCTGAGGCACCTCTATAACTAACGCGTCGCATTTCTCCCTGCGCTGCCTGTTCTCCAAGAACCAGTGGTTCTGGACAGGCAGGTTCAGGGCTGCAAATTCCTCCTGGAGGAAATCGGCCGGGGTGTGGCGGTGTACTCCGCGCAATACGAATTTCTTGGGCACTTCGTCACTCTGAAGGAGGACGGAGTGCTGGGCGCCTATTGGCTTAAGGGCCTGGACTGCCCTTTGGTAGTCCGGGACGGACGCAGGATTAACCTGGATCTCGTCCTTGCCGCGGTTCTGGCAGGTGAACTTTTCCGCTAGGGCCTGCTTGAGGGCGGTGTACACCCTTGGGTACGTGTGCCCCTGGTCCAAAAAGACGAACAGGGGCTTCACTCTAAGCTTCTTGAGCGGTGCCGCAGCTCCGGCGGTGTGGCCTGCAGTTGGTTGCGGGCGAGGGGGGGAGGGGCCCGCCTCGTCGTCGCTGCTGCCTGCACCGGACACCTCCGTGTGCAGACGCTTGTTACGTTTGCCAGTGGCAACACTCCAGCCACTGGATTGGTCGTTGCTAGGCCCTGAGGGGGCCTCGCTATCTGCCATCTCGACAGTGTCGCTCATGTCGTCGTAGTACCTGGCGCTCGGGTCCACCCACTGACCGTCCCCTGGGGCTAAGTTAGCCGGGTTCAGGCTAGGCTATAGGGGATATAACTCCCCGGGTGTTGCCGAGTTGTTGGTTGCCAAAAATTTACTTATACCACAGCTTACTCTTACCGCCTGTGCGCATGCAGCACACAGGCACCTTTCAAAACAGCTGGGTAGCACTAAGAAGTGCTAACCACAGCTTGGGCGTCGTCGATCTAGAAGGTCACGGCGAGCAGCTCCGGGACACGTCCGTCCTCAACGAAGGTGCAGCTGGAACCTCTTTTTCCTTTTTCATTTTTATTAATTTATTTTTTTTTTTCCTAACCTAACTAAAACTAAGTGTATTTTGTTTGGGAGGGGTCTGGGTTAGGGAAGACTCTAGGTGCGTCCCAGGCCGAAGCCCTTACGCCTAATCATGCTGGGTTTAAGCCATGCAGAAAGGGAGGCATGCATCGTGTGCTTTGTTCGGGGATTGGCCAACCATGGCAGCAATTGGCGCCATGGCTAACTCCCCTATCTTAATTCTAGACTAATTACTAGATAAGTTGGGCCCAGGTAAAACCTGCATAGACACAGGGAAAACCCTGGGCACTTTCATGCGGGATGAAAAATATCATGCATTATTAGCAGGCAGGTTGAGTACAGGAAAAGAAGGATGGTCCTGGAAGAAGAGTTGGGCAGATAGAAAAATTCTACTAAGCAATTTGGGAGCTTGGACCTTTTGTCCGCATTTGTTTTGGTGGGCACTGGTCTTTAGGGGCAACATGTTGTTGTTCCCACCAAGCTGCCAGTCAGCTCGCGTACCTAAAATAAAAAGAAGAGTGATATGTTGTGTACGCACGGTGTTGTTCATTGCATTAATTAACCGCGAGTATTGGCACTGGGTCGTACTCCGGAACAGGCATAGCTTCAGGTCGCCTGTCGCCAAGATGGCAGTCGGTCAGTTAGAGAAATTACCTGATCCGTCATTGCAAGACCCTAGCCGCAACATCTACGCTATGAAGCTACGAGTAATTAATTTGTATTGTGTTACCCGCAAGTTGATGTGTCGGGACACACTCTGGAGAGGACATAGCTTCAGATCGCCTGTCGCCAGCAAAAGGCAGTCGGTCGGTTAGAGAAATTGCCCACTCCTTCATCGCGGATCCCTAACAACTCCTACGCTTTATTTCTAACGGTGTTGTACGGGCTGTGTGAGAGCTTGATGTAAGTGTTTGAGCTGCCAGCAGGCTCGTGTATTGTGCCCAGCGGCATGGCCACCCATTACAGTATAGCCACACTCGGCGCTGGACGGAATTCTCTGAACAGTCCGCAACCATTTGGTCGGGGTCCGGACTCTGGGCGCGCGCGCGCTGTGATTGGCCGGAGGGTCCGGCCAATCACAGCGCTCTACGGTGGTCGGTGCGCAAGTACCATTTTCGGTCGCTTAAATTTAATTATTTCATCTGGATCATATTGTCCTAGTGATGAAACAAGTGGATTTTCGTGTGTTGCACATTTGTCATAAAATGTCTGTGTGGTTCGGACGTAAAAATCATGTAATGTTTCTGTGTTCGTTTCCCGATGGAGAGCCTCGACTGGGCAGTATCGGGGAGCGTCTGTAGCGATGCGAATGCATCTGTTCTGTATTCGCTGTAGTTTTGCAAGGTGTGATTTAGCTGCTATAGCCCACACAGGGGCTGCATATGTAATTATTGGGCGGATGAGGGCGTTATAGAGCAGCAGTCCGTTTTTAACTGTGCCTCCGAGGCGCCTACTCATTACTGGGTACAATGCACACATTCTGCCATGTGCCTGTCCCTTCTTCGAATCTATGTGAATCCTGTATAGTAGTTTGCGATCCATTTGAACACCTAAATATTTAGCAACGTCTTTATGGGGAATTTGGTCGCCGAACAGGTTTAATTCAGGCCTGCGATCGTGGGGTGGTAGATTTTTACGCGTGAAAATTACAGTTTCTGATTTTGTAGTGTTTATTTTTATGCGCCATTTTGTGCACCAATCTTGCATGGAGCTCAGTGCGGTTTGTAGCCTATTTGTGGCTAATTGTAGGTTATGCGATCGGCTGTAGAGGACTGTGTCGTCCGCATAACAGCCTAATTTTACAAGGCGGTGTGCAGGTTTTGGCATGTCGCTCACGTATATATTAAATAAAACAGGGCCTAAAATGCTGCCTTGTGGCACGCCTGCATTTATAGGTTTTATGTCTGATTTAGAGCCTTCTGTTGTGACTCTAAATGTCCTATTGGCTAAGTAAGATGTTATTAATTTAATGTAACAGTCAGGGAAGCCTGTTTCATACATTTTATAGATTAGACCTGCGTGAAAGACTCGATCAAAGGCTTTTTCTACGTCCAGGAATGTAGCTACTACATAATCCCGCACATTAAATGCGCTAGTTATTTCTTCCGTTAGGCGGACTAGCTGTTGTACAGTCGAGTGTGCACTACGAAAACCGAATTTCTCGTCAGGCAATATGTTATTTTCTCGTATGTGTGTTTTAAGTCTGTTCAATAATATACATTCTGCTAATTTAGAGAGTGTATTTAGTAGGCTAATTGGCCTATAGTTTTGCGGCAAGGATTTGTCTTTTCCTGGCTTATGAAATACTATAACATTAGCCTCTTTCCATTGTGTCGGAAAGTAGTGTAGTGTTAGCATAGCATTTATGCATGCTGCTAAGTATTCGAGTGTTTCATCTGGTAGTTGTTTTAGGACGATAGCCTGTATACTATCATTCCCCAGGGCTTTTCTAGGTCGCATGCGTTTAATAACACGTTTGACTTCTTGCGCTAGTGTAGGGACTGGTTCTGCAACTACAGGTTGTTGTAGTTTCAGGCGCAATTCCCTGTATATTTGGGCAGTGAATTGTCTGTCGCACGGCTGATTGTGAGGCCGGAACGCAGCCAGCCAGGTGAGCTGAAAGAAAGAAAGGTACATCTTACAACTATGAGTTTATATGGCCGCAGCACCCAGGTTGCCCCAGTTACCACGGCCATGTATGCCCGACACATTGTGCTGCCAGCCTGGGCATGTCAATCATTGGCTAGTCCAATGTTGCTTATTTGCACCGCAGGACGTGGTCGGGCACATGGTCGGACACCTATTCTTCGATAGTGAGTCTACTCACTTAATAATTAAGAATAAACATTCCTATGAGAGTGGGGAATTTGTGTGTTGATGTATTCATTAGGGCCCCGCTGGGCCAAAAAAATAATTAGGGCCCCGATGGGCCAAAAAAATTCATTAGGGCCCCGCTGGGCCAAAAAGCATGTGTGTCGCCGAAATTTGCGTGCTAGGGGGGGGGGGGGAATTTAATTCAGTCACAATGTGCTGCCAGCCTGAGCATGTCAATCATTGGCTAGTCCAATGTTGCATATTTGCACTCCAGGACGTGGTCAGGCACATGTTCAGAATTTTATTACTTAATGCTAATATTAGGACTTAAAGTTATGTCTTAAGAAATTAAAATGCTTAATACTAAGTCTGGAGCTGCCAGAAATACGAGTGTAAAAACTGCGCGATTCTTAAGCAGAATTTTCTCGCCAGTCCGCAACCACAGAGTTGGGGTCGGGCCTCGGCTGAGCGCAGGTGCGCTGTGATTGGCCGGAGCCTCCAGCCAATCACGGGCCACTACGGTGGTCGATGCGCCAGGATGGATTTCGGGCGTTTATATTTTTGTGTTTCGTCGGGATCATAATTTCCGAGTGAGGAAATATGCGGATTTAAACTATTTACGCATTTATCGTAAAAAGTTTGTGTTGTACGAGTGTAAAAGTCTTGCAAAGTCTCTGACTCGGTTTCACGATGCAATGCTTCTACAGGGCAGTATCGTGGGGCGTCTGTGGCGATTCGAATGCACCTATTCTGAATCCGCTGCAGTTTTATTAGGTGTGTGGGGGCAGCTGTTGCCCAGACTGGGGCTTCATATGTAATTATTGGGCGTATTAGTGCATTGTACAGCAGTAGGCCGGTTTTAACCTTGCTGCCGCATCGTCTACTCATTACTGGGTATAGTGCACTGATCCTAGCCTGCGCTTGCGCTCGCCTAGTGTCAATGTGATTGCGCCAGAGTAGTTTCCTATCCATGTGAACACCTAGATATTTCACTACATCCTTATGCGGTATTTGTTCGTCAAACAAACGTATTTGCGGCCTGTGTTCTACAGGCGGGAGATTTTTACGAGTAAATACAATAACCTCTGATTTCGTTGTATTTACTTTTATACGCCAAGTCGTGCACCATTGTTCGAACTCAGTGAGCGCGACTTGCAGTCTGTTGGTAGCTAGCTGGAGGTTGTGGGACCTGCTATACAGCACTGTGTCATCTGCATAACAGCCCAGCTTTACTAGTCGGTGTGCGGGGCGTGGCATGTCACTGACATATATATTAAAGAGTACAGGGCCTAAGATGCTTCCCTGCGGTACACCTGCTCTTATTTGTTTTATGTCTGATAGAGCTCCTTCAGTAGATACTCTAAAGGTTCTGTCTGCTAAATAGGACGCGACTAGTTTAATATAACAGTCTGGAAATCCTGTTTGGTAGAGTTTGTAGATTAGCCCCGCATGAAATACTCTGTCGAAGGCTTTCTCTACGTCTATAAACGTAGCGACTACATAATCCTGTATATTAAATGCGCTTGTGATTTCTTCTGTCAGGCGCACGAGCTGATGTACTGTCGAGTGTGTACTGCGAAAGCCGAACTGTTCATCCGGCAGTATGTTATTCTCGTGGATGTGTACATTAAGTCTGTGTAGTATAATACTCTCCACGACTTTAGACACAGTACTTAGCAGACTGATAGGTCTGTAATTCTGTGGCAGTGTTTTATTTTTACCTGGCTTGTGAAAGACTATAACTCTAGCCTCTTTCCATTGTGAGGGAAAAATGTTTAACCGAAACATTGCATTTATGCACTCGGCTAGATATTCGAGTGTTTCGTTCGGGAGTTGTTTGAGAACAACAGCCTGTATGCCGTCATTCCCGGGAGCTTTTCGCGGCTTCATTTTCTTGATAGCGCGCTTTATTTCTTGTGCCTGTGTAAGTAAAGGCTCAGAGGTTGTGGGCAGTCGCAATTTATCACGGAGTTCGCGGTAAATTTGCGCCGTGAATATCCTGTCGCAGGGCTGCATGTTGGGCTGGAATGCTGCTTCCAGTGTGTCGGCGAAAGCTTGTGCCTTATCTCAGGGCTGAAAAACTACACCATTGTTTGTTTCAAGGGGCGGGATTTTGTCCGATTTATTTAAAATCCGCTTCGTCATTGTCCAGGCACTTCCGTCCTGGGTGTCGAGTCGCGCGATTTTAGTTTCCCACTGGCTGCCTCGCCAGAGTGAGATTTCATCTGAAATGATTGTTTGTAGTTCGTTTATTCGGCGTTTCGTCTCTTGTGTACGACGCCGTGTGTATTCACGCCGCAGTCGATTTTTTTGTGAAATCAAGCTGCGGATGTATTCTGGCAGCTCGTCGTGTGCTAACCTAACCTCCTTTTCTGGGATGCACTGGCTAATACCATCCTGGATTTTTTCTGTTAGTTCTAATATCGCGGAGTTTAAATTATCGCTGTTTTCAATAGTTATTTCGGCCGCGTCGGGGAGATTTACTGCTAAATAGTTTTTAAATTGTTGCCAGTCCGCGTTTTTATAGTCCCTGATTTTTCGTGGCTGGTTGGAGTCTATATTTGCATCATCAAATTTTAAATGTACAGGGAAATGATCCGATGACATGTCGTGTACAACCTCGAGTTCGAATCCCGTGTTGACACGTTTGTTCAGGGCGATATCTAAAATATCAGGCATGTCGTTCAGTCGACCAGAGTCATGCGTGGGCTCTGAGGGAGCGTGTACAGTGTAGTTTTTGTTGAGTTGGTGAGTGTAGAGTAGTCTGCCGTTCGCTGTAGCGCGCCTGCAGTTCCACTCTATGTGTTTTGCATTTATATCGCCTACAGCAAGGAAGCTCGGGGCCGCTCCATATAAAGTATCCAGGTCTGCCTCGCTGAGGGACCTGCCTGGTGGGGCGTACATTGCAATTAATTTAATTTGTTGCCGATTTATGTTTAAATTAATTCCTATAGCCTCCAGTTGTTGGAAATCCGGGAGCTGGCAGGCAGTGAGTTGTACACTAGTGTGTACAGCAAGGGCTACTCCGCCGCCTCGTGCGTCTCGATCACGCCTATAAATGACATAATTTAATATTGTCAGCCTGTCTGTCGGAGTCAGATGCGTTTCGTTTATCGCAGCTATTTTTATTTTATATTTATCCAGGTGGTTAATAAATTCCGGTAGTTTATTTTTAATGCCGCGTGCATTCCAGAAGAGGAGGGAATGTAACTTAAGACTAGTGGCTGCGTGTGTACTGCAATTTGGTGCCGAATTATTGTAGGTCATCGACGACGACCCCAGCAAGCGCACACACGCAATCCATGGTGGCACGTATTTTGTTGGCCATGGATTTGGACGTGTCTAGCCAGATGACTAGAAGCTGGCACAGAGGGCCGATGGCACTCTGCAGTTGGGCGTTGCCTATGATGGCCTCGTGGGAGTGGATGACCGCCTGGATGTCCGCGAGCTGCGGTGCCTGGGCGCTGGTGGACGGTGTCTGCTGGGCAGTTGGCAGCTCTGGTGCTGCATCGACTGCCATTGCTGCCACGGGTGCGGCTTGCGGCTGGGTGGGGGCTGGCGTTCTCTTCGCCGGTGTGGGAGCTGGCTTGGTGGCTGTCAGCTTGTCCTGGGCGGGCTGTCGGGGCCTGTCCTGGGTGGGGCGCGGGGGCTTTCCTTGGCCATTTTTGTGGCCCGTGGGGTTCTTCTTGAACCCCTTCTTCCTCTGCCACGGGTTGTTGGCAAGCACTGGGTTGTCCAGCTCATTGTGGCTGGGCTCCCAGTGCTGCTGCAGGGGCGCAAACCGGCTCCCGCTGGCCTGCGCCAGGTAGTCGCCGAAGCACGACGACGGTGGGCCCCAGGGGTTGTGTCTTGGGGGGGCGTGATGTCCCTGCGGTGTCTGCTGTTGAGGCTGGGGCTGGTTGGTGGCGCGCGTGTTGTCGCGCATGTCGCGGCGGGACTGCAGCTCCCGCTTCTTTCGTTCTTGGGGGGGAAGGTGCCTCCGAGTTTCCTTCTTGTACGCACTGCACCCCTTGAAATTGGCGCAGTGCGGTTCCTTGCAGTGAGCACACTTTTTGTGCTCCTGCTGGCCCCCGTGCGGGCATTCAGTGGCGCAGTGCGGGCCACTGCACCATCTGCAAACTGGTGCCGCGCTGCAGCCTATGCCCACGTGGTTAAAACATTGGCAGTTGCTGCACTGCGCAGGGCCCTTCGGTCGCCTGTAGTCGTCCACGCGAATCCGCATTCCAGCGAATTCGCGCAGAGCCTGTATTATGGCGGAGTCGCACGACTGCGGCACCTCGATGACGAGGGCGTCGCACTTCTCCCGCCTTCGCCTGTTCTCCAGGAACCAGTGGTTCTGGACGGGCAAGTTCAGTGCGGCGAACTCCTCTTGTAGGAAGTCCGTTGGTGTGTGACGGTGTACGCCGCGCAGTACGAATTTTTTCGGTACTTCGTGCTGTTGCAGAAGCACCGAATGCTGCGCACCAATGGCCTGAAGGGCCTTGATCGCGCGCGTGTAGTCCGCGATGGTGGCGGTGTGGACCATGATTTCGTCCTTCCCGCGGTTCGTGCAGGTGAAGCGCTCGGTGAGGGCGTTTTTGAGTGCATGGTACACTCGCGGGTATTGGTGCCCCTGGTCAAGGAACACGTATAGTGGCTTGACGCGAGGGGCCTTGGGCGCTTCCGCAGGTGGCTGTTGGTTGGGGGGGGCGGGGCCCGCCTGCTCGGTCGAGGAAGAGGCCGCCATCTCGTGGTGCGACCTCTTCGCCTTTTTCGTGGCGACTGTCTGCCAGTCGCCATCGGTTGCATCCTCCTGAGGGGAGGGCATTGTGTCGTCCATTTCTGTCATACTAAGTCCGTGCCTCACACTCTAGCGCACCCACTGACCGTCCCCCGGGGCTAAGTTAGCCGGGTTCAGGCTAGGCTGTAGGGGATCTAACTCCCCGGGTGTCACAGAGCTCGTTGAAACCAAGCGCCGAATAAATGAATTACGAACAGTAATATCAGACGAAATTGCCCTTTGGCGAGCGAGCACATGGGACGCAAAAATTTCTAGGCTCAAAATCCAGGACAATAGTGCCTGGACTATGACCAGAAGTTTCCTAAATAAAACAGATAAAATACCACCACTACAAACAGACGCTGGTATTGCCTTCCAACCCCGTGATAAGGCAGAAGCCTTCGCGAATACACTTGAAGCTGCGTTTGGCCTCACAATCAGCCGTGCGACAGACAATTCACTGCCCAAATATACAGGGAATTGCGCCTGAAACTACAACAACCTGTAGTTGCAGAACCAGTCCCTACACTAGCGCAAGAAGTCAAACGTGTTATTAAACGCATGCGACCTAGAAAAGCCCCGGGGAATGATAGTATACAGGCTATCGTCCTAAAACAACT